>NC_139949.1:1407422-1794922 GCF_963454915.1 Gymnoscopelus microlampas | reverse complement strand
GATCGCCAAGGGGGAGGGGAACGTGTTGGTGCTGGACAGCTAGGAGACAGACAGACAGACAGACAGAGTACAGGCAGACAGACAGACAGACAGACAGACAGACAGACAGACAGACAGACAGACAGACAGACAGACAGAGTATTATTACAGATATATACATACATACATACATACATACATACATACATACATACATACATACATACATACATACATACATACATACATACATACATACTGTACATACATACATACATACATACATACATACATACATACATACATACATACATACATACATACATACATACATACATACATACATACATGTAAATGGTAGAGTATGTTAACACAATATAACTTACACAATTGTGGTTGTATTTTGTCTCTCTGCTCTTCTATTAAAGGAGTAGTTCACCCAAAAAACAACATATTTGTATCAATTACACACCCATGAAGCATTGAATTAATGGTGATTTGTTTGGTTCTTGTCACATTCCTGAGCCAATAATTTGATGACCAGCCGTCTATCCGGTAGGAGACACAAAGAGTCTCCTTTGTGTCTCCTACCGGATACATAGTATATAAGCATCTTTATTACTATCATAAAATTATTGGCTCAGGAATGTCACAAAAACAAAACAATCTCCATGAATTCAAGGCTTCATGGGGTGTGTAATTGATAGGAAATAAGTAATTTCTTGGGTGAACTACTCCTTTAAGACATGTAGATCATGTCAAAGGTCATGTCCCACCTAGACACAGGATCTGAATTTTGACCTGATGGTCAAGATTCAATTTATCCCCTGAGCAAGCAGGCAAGCTCTATTAGCTCAATGGTAAAACATGTCAGCACTTGCACAGGAAACCGGGTTCAAATCCGGGGTAGAAGAGGAACGTTACATAGTGCAGCTTTAAGTGTCTTGCTCATGGGTCACTTTGGCACATCGCTGAGGGCTGGAAATCGAACCTGGGACCTTTGGTTTCTCTCAGCTTGGAACTGTGGCTGCTCTAGAGAATTGATCTTTTATTAAGATGAATAACCAGGAGGACAAATATGATTTGTATCTTAGTCTGTTTAGAGCAGTGGTTCTCAACCTTTTCAAGCCACGACCCCCCAAAATAATCATATTTGAACTGGGGAACAGGGTTGCCAGATCTGCTTATTATAATTTCCCCGCAATATTTTATTTGAAAATAGCCAATCTACAAGCTCACCACGCGTCGCATCGCGACTCGTTGTGAGCTTGTAGATCGGCTATTTTCAAATAGCTGATGTATATGTTAAAGTGCGCATGTGGCCGATAGTCGCTTGTTTTGGGCTGGTTTTCGTAGAGCTGGTTGCTTGTTTCTCTCACAGAATCTGGCAACACTGCTGGGGACCCCCCCAAAATAATCATATTTGAACTGACAAGCACTTGGAATTGCAGGAGTTGAGGCATCACATTTAGTTTGGCTCGGTTCCACAGATAAATATTGCAGATCTATACAATCTAGCTACGAGCTTGTATATCAGCTATTTTCAAAATGTTTGCCTCGTTCTTATATAATTTGACAATCTGGCCAATGTTTGACCAGTTTTTATAGTAGAGTTTGTTGATTACTTTTAATGCAGTAATGGTATTTTTTCTCGTCCTTTTTTCATATTTTTATTTTAAAGTATTACTGTAAAAAGGTCTTACAAGTCCTTAAATTGTCACTTCACTGTCATCTGGGGACCCACATTTTTACGGGTCGCGAGTAAATATTCCCTCTTTTTTCGTTCACAACCTTTCATCAATGAAAGACAATGTTACCAATGATACTAATGAAGGCTCAATAGAAACACTCCAAATGGCCCCTTATGGTGGGTGTGTAACTCTGAGAGTGTACAAATGGAACCAAATGGACCCGTAAGGGTCCATTTGGTTCCATTTGTACACTCTCAGAGTTATGGGGGTCCTTGAAAATAAAGGGTTAGTTCAGATTTTTTGAGTATTATCTGTAGGAAATACTTACCATTAATGTAGTGGTTGCAAAGGTATTAATTGATTGCCCGAGTCCCGTGGTCAGAGTTATGGTCCGTTTCTGATAAATATGAAGTAGTTCCGGTAGATTAGTAGATTTGGTGGGGGCCGCTCATTAAAAATAAATACATTAAAAAGACTAACGTCATTTGTATTGTTGACCTATTTCTACCATATAGAGCAGGTTTCGTTCAATTTCGAACCCTCTGTCACATGGTACTAATGTTTGTGTCCAGAATCACTGCGCCGCGGCAGCCTACTCACGCACAAAATATATGACACAAAAAATAGTGCCATGTGACAGAGGGGTCGAAATTGAACCTGCTCTATATGGTAGAAATAGGTCAACAATACAAATGACGCTAGTTCTTTTTATTTATTTATTTTTAATGAGCGGCCCCCACCAAATCTACTAATCTACCGGAACTACATTCATATTTATCAGAAACGGACCATAACTCTGACCACGGGACTCGGGCAATCAATTAATACCTTTGCAACCACTACATTAATGGTAAGTATTTCCTACAGAAAATACTCAACAAATATGAACTAACCCTTTAAGACAACCACTATGCCACACTAAATGGAACAGAGCCTTAATTAGTATCATTGGTAACACCTGTGAAGGAAGTAAAGAAGGGGCCCAATTCATTCCCAATATGGCTGCTTTGCATAGAGCCTATTATATGAAGATATAGGTTGAAAATGGGTGAAGTGATCCTTTAAGAAATACAATTCACATTTGGTTCCTTATAAGCTGTTATATTTACGTTGTTCATGTAATCAAACATTGAATCTCTACTGCGTATTATTCATGTAATCAAACATATTTGCATATCTGCTAGACATTGTATTCTTTGCTAACATGATGTCTTCATGATGTATTATGATGTAGAACTTACTGTATATGTTAATTAATCATACAGTTTATTACCTTGCTATTTCATGTAAAGTAATATGTAATTTATCATTATATTAATATTTACTGAAAGCTTACACAATGTCAGCTACTGTATGTACAGTAGGTGGTCGTGTATTTGAATGGAGAGTGTTGATTATGGATCAAATACATACATATAAAAACACAATATTGTAAATGACCACATACCTGCAGAGGGACAAAGAAAATGAATATTATTATTGACTATTATGCACAGGACAATACAATTGCACATAACGCATAGTGAAAACAAACACGGGAATAAAATATATACAATTTAAATGGTCTTGTCTTGTATTGCTTTGTTGACAGAGAATACAGTCAGAGCAGGTTGTGTGTGTGTGTGTGTGTGTGTGTGTGTGTGTGTGTGTGTGTGCGTGCGTGCGTGCGTGCGTGCGTGCGTGCGCGTGCGTGCATGCCTGTGCCTGTGCGTGCGTGTGTGACAGCACATGGGGAGTGGGCACTGGACAGTGATGATGATGATGATGATAAATTATTATTCATTCCCAAGAAAACATGTGTTTGCATCACATGCTCCAACAACAATTAAAAATAAGACAAATATAAATATGAAAAAACATAACTAGGATATACTTTAGGACATGAGAGTAGGGTACAGAATGTTATCAACACAAGTTTATCAAATGTAATATATGATAAGTAATACAAATATTTAGGGACTCCTAATTTCCAATACCGATATATGCGGGCTTTTTCACCAAAAGTAAGCTAATTGTCAGCTAACAGCAGGGGCGCCGATATTTATAAGCTCTAGCGGGTGCCCAACAAGGCGCACATGTGCGCCCGGTCCCCGAAAAAAAATTGCGGGTTTTGGTCGGTTAATTTACTTTTTTGGGGGGGTTTTGTAACTTTATTTCGGTTAATTCGGTTGTTCAGTGGCGATCTGAACCAGGCGATCTGATTTTGAAAAATAATTTTTAAAAATAAACTTTTTTTTTTTTTTTTTTTGGACCAGCACCCAGTGGGTGCTCCTCACCCACAGTGGGTGCTTTAGCCCCCGGGCACCCACGTTATCGGCGCCCTTGGCTAACAGCACATACCCTAATATAATCTACATAAAATAGCTATAATATCAATTATCTAATACATCTAATATAATACAGTGATGTTGTTATATTAGATTTATTAGATATTATATTGATATTATTGTTATTATTGTTATTATTGTTATTATTATTACCCTTATTATTATAACATTAGATCTACATATACGGTATAAGGCAGGGCTCTTCAAAGCTTTTCAGGCCCGAGAGATGAAACAGGGACCCCCACTACATATTGCTTTAAATTTAACAATGTTTGCTTCATTGTTAAATTGTTTGTAACTGTAACTGTATTCTTGCTCTGTAAAGCACTTTGTGCTTGTGTCATGAAAGGTGCTATACAAATAAAGTTTATTATTATTATTATTATTATTATTATTATTGTATAAAATGTGTATTTTCAGACATTTAAACACATTAAAAGTTCAATACTTAGTAAACTTGACCTTCTTGCCCTTTAGCGAGACTTCTGGTGGGGCGCGTTCGAGACAATCACGTTGCATAGTGTTCTGTCACTATGAACGTCAGATCTCACAAATAAAAAAAAAAGCTATTAAAATAAGTCCCATAGGCGCAGGTTTTTAACTGTGGCGGACCCGGGATGGAGTTATGACATTTTAACTAAAATTCCCCTTTAACTAACACCTTTAGCTGGGAACCCTCTGGAACCCCCCTCAAGGACCCCTGGGGGTCCCCGGACCCCACACTTTGAGAACCACTAGTTTCAAGAACGAGTTTTGACGGTAGCGTAGGTCACCGCATCTTCATCATCGTGTGTCTTGGCTCCTCCCCCCACCGCAGCCCTCTTCTGATTGGTGTGGACGACAGACGCGTAGGTCAGACCGTCATCAGGGTCGTTCTGATTGGCAGATGGACCGGGTTGGTTCGCTGCTGCTGCTGTGCTGTGATTGGTTGAGGTCAGGGGAATTTCGTCCTGGGGGGGCGTGTTCTTCCTCTTGACCAAAAAGCAGATGGCCAGCGCTGTTGCCAAGACCACACACACCACAACGATCACCACGGTGACTGCTGCTGTGGAGAGGAGCGTAATTTGTTACACTAACCTGAATTAAATTAATTATACGTGTACAAACAGCGTTGTGTTGTCTACATGTAGTAGATTGAAATTATTTGATTTATTGATTCATACAAAAACGGTCTTTTAAGCTATTTTTGGTCAAAAGTATTTTATTTAAATGTCTTTATTTTGGTCCAGCTAATTCAAGTGATTTCCTTTTATTTTAAGCAACATTGTGGGTTTGTTTGCAGAGTTTAATATGATTATAGTACTGTACAGCATAATCTTGATCTATCACTCTGTGATCGGCTAGTGAGTGTGTTGAGAAGAGTCGGTGATCGATTATGTCTGTCACAGTAGCTCCTGTAGAGGGGACGGCGCTGTTTTCCTCCTCAGATATATTCATCTACGAAGAGAAGAGCCTCGTCACGACCTAAAGCAGCGAGTGTCTAGGAAGTCCAGAGTGGACAGGATTTCCGTTTCCCCCGGAAACGATATTTTTGACCAATCACAACACTCGTTTCATTCACGGAGAATGTTAACAGATTTGTAAAGCATCAACGTCATTTCCTTGGGCGGTACTTCCGCCAAATTCAACCATTTCCGGTTGTCAACTTCCTAGTCTCGCGTCACCAGACAACTATTCCACAATCTCTGAATGCTATATAGAGTCTGGAACTCCACTTCCCGAAAGCTGCTTAACGGAAGCTTCTCAGACCGGAAAAACATTCGACCAATCACGACGCGGTGCCCGCGGACCTGTAGTCCCAGTGGAAACAGAACCGAGGCGGAAGCATAGAGTCATAGGTAGATTCATATTATTTGTGCGAGGATTGTTTATCATTATATTCATATATGTATCATATATGATACATATATATATATATATTTGTATATATATTCATACATATATCATATTTATATTATTTAACACTTTTTGTTTTGATTCCAGTCGGACTCCTTTGCGCAACTGCACAATGCTAAAACGGAAGTGGGTAGGGGAGGGGCTTCCGCTTTCCCCTTAAGCATGATCAGAGCTTCCGAGTCCCAGACTGTATGCCGGAAACATTTGTAAATTGTGGGAGGCAACAGTCTGGCCACGCGAGACTATCAACTTCCTAGACAACCAACATCCCAGGTCTTGCCCAGGGTGCCTCAGATACACTCTGGTGTTCGAGAGGAATGCACCGTCGTGTGAATTCATTATAATTCATTCATTCATCTTTGCCCCTGTTTACAGGTAAAACTGTCGTCAGACGGCTGAAAAGTGTGAACAAATATAATTGTGAAAGATGCTTCATGATGGGAACATGTGAAACCGTTTTATATTTACTTTAAGAGTGTATTTGAGACTAAATGGTAACTAGTGGATTGTTTGTGCCACATGGTGAAGACGCCATTCTACAGCCACACTAGTTCTCATTGCTGCGCGTCGTGTAACTTTGTTTGTAACTTTGTGTTTGATCTTTGGAGCCATGATTAGTTTGTCTAACAGCACATTTATTTGGTAAAGGTTTAAAGATATGATGTATTGATGATGCATTTAATACAGTTAAAACCATGGCGGTATAATGGGTACATTAGGCATACTGCACGTCGTGTATTACTGTGTTTGATGATCTTTTCAGTCATGATTAGTTTGTGGAACAGTAAATCCATTGGTGAAGGGTTAAAAATGTGATTAATGATTAATTTGTCATGCAGTTAAAAACGGGCAATTAATGAGAGTGTTATTTGAATACATTATTTGAAGAGAATAACTTAAAGGGCAAGACCACTTTGGTAGAGGTTTGGGTTGTGTAGTTACCTTGCCATGATGTAACTCCAAAGGTGGACAAGAAATAAAAAGTAATTGCTCCATTGATTAGAAATTGATAATTCAAAATATGCTCCTCATTGACTTACATTGTACGGTAAAACTGCTCTCAAAGTCACTCTTTTAGCACAGAAACGAACGCAAACAAAGTTGATTCAGACAATATAGAACATCACCAAACGCGGTACTGTTTTTTTATTTTATAAAAATGTCAACTTCCTGTTGATTTTTCCATTTTTAATAAGTAGAAAACCCGGACTGGATCGGCGGATCCGGATCCAGATCTTCAAATAGTAAAATCAACAGGATGTTGACATTTTTATTTAAAAAAAAAACAGTACTGGGTTTGGTGATGCTCTATATTGTCTGAATCAGCTATGTTTGGGTTCATTTATGTGCTAAAAGAGTGACTTTGAGAGCTGTTTTACCGTACACTGTAAGTCAATGAGGAGCATATTTTGAATAATCAATTTCTAATCAATGGAGCAATTATTTTTGATTTCTTGCCCACCTTTGGAGTTACATCATGGCAAGGTAACTACACAACCCAAACCTCTACCAAAGTGGTCTTACCCTTTAAGGTTAAAAAGGGATAAAAGGAGTGATGTCAAGAAACGCATTTATAATTTAGTTAAAAAATGAACAAATGTGAATGTACATGGTTACAGGTGCATTAAGTAATCACTGCAGTTAAGCACTTTTGATGCAGTGTGGTAACATTTATATGCTTAAGCATACCAAGTGCCTTTTCTATTGAATGTGTATAATGTGATATTGTGCATTTATTTGAATGTCATTGTGAGATACTATGATGCTGCAGTTGCAGACTGACTGGCACTTTTATTGAATTCATGGTCAAAGGGTCACATGCTTTATTGCAGTAGTGTTAGTGGTTGATGACATGATACTGTAATGCTGCTAAAATATTGTAGTCATTCTGAAATAATGTAATTGTATGGATATGTTGAATTGTAAGCGAATGTGATATTGCACTGTGAAAGTTTATATAAAGATACACTCTGGTGTTCGAGAGGAATGCACCGTCGTGTGAATTCATTATAATTCATTCATTCATCTTTGCCCCTGTTTACAGGGGCGCTACATTTACATCTATAAACAGCCTCTATGCACAGCTGCCATGTTGTAAAAAAAATGTGGTTCTCTTCCTTACTTTGTTCACAGGTGTTAACAATGATACCAATGAAGGCTCTGTTCCATTCTGGTCAAACAGAGTCAGGGTGCTGATGTTGTGCATGTTGGCTCACTGGAAACACTCTGCTACATCAAAGTGTGGTCCAGGGACCCTCATGGTTCCTTGAGGAGGTTCCAAATGGCCCCTTACAGGACCCCTGGACCCCTAATTCTGAAAGTCTACAAATGGAACCAAATGGACCCTTACATGTGTGTAACTCTGAAAGTGTACAAATGGAACCAAATCGACCCGTAGCCTAAAGGTCCATTTGGTTCCATTTGTACACTCTCAGAGTTAATGGGGTTCCTTGAATTAAAATAAAAAAGAGAACCACTGTGCTACACTAAATGGAACAGAGCCTTCATTAGTATCATTGGTAACACCTGTGAAGGAGTAAGGAAGAGGCCCGATCCTATTTCTTTCCAATATGGCTGCTGTTGCATAAAGCCTACGCAAATCTCTGCCTCCTGTATCTCGAAAACCGTTCGAGGGAGTGTGGTGCCTGGCATGAATTCAGTCGGATGAGGGTACCCTGACAACTGGTACAACGACGGGTAATTGCATTTATAACAGAGGTGCATGTGATCCCAATGGGCATCGATACCAACATTGTCGGCCTATTAGTCAAATAAATGTGCAAAATCTGTGTACAGTGGCCCTCATTTATCAATAGAGCGTAAAAAATGGCTTATATTTTTCCATAAATTCATCCGTATACCAACGTCCAAGTCACATTCATGAAGCGATGCTATACAGCCCTAGCGTACATTTGGTCGGAGCCTTGATAAATGTCACGGCTGAAACCGAGCGTCATTTAAATAACACGCCCTTAAATATTTTCGAAACGCCCCGATTTTACGACATGAAGAACCAGTATACGACCAAACAACGCATGGAAAGCCAATAAGAGAGTTTCCCCCGCCCGCCTCCCTGCCTGTCATGTCCGCGTCTGACACGCACGCACGCACGCACGCACGCACACACATACACACATACACACACACACACACACACACACACACACACACACACACACACAATCTTTGTCAAGTAGCCTACATGAATGACACTAATTTCATCGTCATAAATCATACTGTACCATGCGTTTGTATATTGATTTAACCCAGTACGCGCAGTGTGCGTTCTAGTTTACACTAAAATAAAGCAATCATGACCCTTGAGTCACGGGCTGCCGTGACGAATGAGAGATAGCAGGCAATAATCTGAACGTTTATGGAGTGATCATTGATGAATGAATTATAAACATGAAGGATGAAGGCTGGTGTGTGTTTTATGTCCGATCTCCCGCGGTGGCCCAAATGAATCCACAGCATGAAGAATAACCTGCGCTGGTCAAAGGTTTGGAGGGTCGGGTTTATATCCTCAACCCAGCCCAGGTTGTATAACTCCATACAGTAGGACACACTACTGTAAGTTTGGAGACCACGCTGTCCATGAAAAGATTACAGCGGCGCGGCCGCGCCAGTCCCGACTCCCGAAAATGCTCTTGCATAAGCGTATAAACTTGTATATTTTGAAAACAGCAGATCTACAAGCTCACATCACGTCGCGATTCGACGCGTTGTGAGCTTTTAGATCTGCTGTTCAAATAGCCAATGTAGCCAGATCTGCAAGTTTAACCGAATGACTGTTAAAGCAGTTTGTTTAAATGAGTTTATAAAATGTTATATTTCCACAGGGATTATTTATTAGTGTGATATATATATATACATTTTGGAGTAGATACATGTGTCCAGATGCCTGTCAGACGGTGAGACAATGCTGCTCCGCATGTCTAGGATGGAACAAACGGGTGCAGCCGAGCAGACGTGAGATCTGAGCGGGCCGTACGCTGAAGGCAAATGTCAGGATATATTTATAAATGCCGAAAGTTGCGGCCGTACGCCCATTATTTGGTCTGCTCCGCGTTGATAAATGAGGTGTGTGTGTGTGTGCGTGCGTGCGTGCGTGCGTGCGTGGTCAGTGTTAACTATGCCAGCGACTTTTGGTTTCAGGCATAGTCTTTAGAATGAAATCCCATTTAGTTTTAGTCGTAGGCTATTTTAGTCATCTGAAATGTTTTATTTTTAGTCTGGTTTTAGTTGACTACTACACAGTAGTAGTGTAGTGTGGTTATTTAGGCAAGCGATTATGGATTGCTTTAACAAACGTTTTTAAAAATATATCTATATAAAAAGTCTTGAAAGACATCACATTGGCCAGTAGGCCTGTATGGGGTCAGTTGTAATATAACTTCTTAAACCTCAGCATTCGTCTTCTGCGGAAAGCTTTCGCAGAAAATAGCAGATCGACAAGCTCACAACGCGTCGTCGCACTGCGACGTGGTGTGAGCTTGTCGATCGGCTATTTTCTGCGAAAGCTTTCCCCACAATAACAGAAAACAGAAAATATACTTGTATAGAGCCCTGAGGGACTCAGGGCTCAACCGTATGGGGTTTAAGTGGTTAATGTAAGCTCATTTATTTCTGTAACATGGAGTTAGTGAACTCTCCTCACCTACTGTACCTGTTTGTTGGGTTGTGGAGGCAGCCGTAGCATCAGTAGGTGTGGAGGTGTGAGTTGAAGTTTTATTTGGTGTTTCAGTGGTAGCATCAGGTTGTTGGGTGGTGGAGGCAGTCGTAGCATCAGGTAGAGGCTTGGTTGTTTGTGTCGGTGGTTGTTGGGTGGTGGAGGCAGTCGTAGCATCAGGTAAAGGCTTGGTTGTTTGTGCCGTTGTCTTCACGTCTCCTGGGAAAACGATGTTTATCTTCATGTCTCCATCCCGAGTCACCTGACATGTGAACTTGTTGGTCGTGTTGGCTGCTGGTCAGAGTGATAGAACATCCACGGCTCTGAGAGGTGTCTGTTATCAGGATACCGTCCTTATTCATCCAGCTCAGAGTGTGATACTCACAGTCCATGTCGATAGCAAACAGAGAACATGTCAGTCCTGTCCCATTGTTTCCTCTGGTGATGTCCAGTACAAACAGAGTGATTTGTTTATCGTCTCCAGTTTGTTTCTGGGGTTTTTCATTTGTCCATTGTTGACAGATATATCTACCAACAGCTTCAGCTGTGACATCTTTAACAGTCAGATAGCAGTTAGACTCCAAACTCATTCTGCTTGCTTTAGATTGGTGTAGATCACTTTTAATCTCACCATGCTCAGCCACAGTAACAGTTGTGTGGTTAAAAGAATAAAGCCACGTAGTTGACTCACAGCTTGTATGTCCAGCTTGTATGTTTAACACGTTAAATGGCAGACTGACAGTGTCTCCATATCTCCCGTACAGGTCGACTCTGTCCTGTAAGGTGTTATCAACTCCAAACAGCAGAATTAAAACCAGTTGAATCCATTTGATCCCAGACATTCTGATCTGCACTGTTTTGGTGTCTTTTTTGTCTCTGTCTGTCTCTCTGAGCCGTCTCCTGTTTCTGTGTCTGTCTCTATGTCTGTGCGTGTCAATGAGTGTCAGTCTGTCAGTGAGGCTGTCTGGAAACCAGGCAGTTGTCGTTGAAGTCAGTTCCTCATTCATTCAGTCATTCTGCTGAGTGTTTCCTGTGAAAAACATTCGGTTCACATGCATGACACACTTTAATTTCTCTGTGTTTTAGAGACTTTAAGCCTCAACAGTACAAGTTGGTGTGATTGTTATACTGTTTAGGGTCAATAGCTCTTTGTAGTATACTGTATCTAGTTGTCAGATAGCCCTAATCCTCCTTGTAGTCTATGTTATCATCCCTGACACAGTGTGTGTGTGTGTGTGTGTGTGTGTGTGTGTGTGTGTGTGTGTGTGTGTGTGTGTGTGTGTGTGTGTGTGTGTGTGTGTGTGTGCGCGCGCGTGCGTGCGTGCGTGCGTGCGTGCGTGTGTGTGTGCGCGTGTGCGTGTGTGAGGTCATAGATGATTTAGCATAGCGGGGGAACGGAAAGAACAGGTTGATTACATCACAACTGAGTTTACAGCCAGGCTGAACCTGAGTGATGCTTCACCACTGCCACTGCTAATGAAGTTGGAGGCTATTAGGCAGGTTGCCCCGTCCAGAATTCAACACCTCTTCTCCAACGTTCACCTAGCATGCAAAACACTTAGAGAACTAAATGACAAAATAGTTCATTTTGTGAGGAAGTGGTTCGGACTTAACACGCACACCACCAGAGACATTATTTTCCAGTCCAAACAGGGGGGTGGGTTTGGCGTCCCAAACGTGGAGTGGATATATAACGCCACAAGGCTGGCTCACTTGATAAACATGCTAAATAGTGATGACAAGACCGTCAGGGAACTTGCTAGACATTCTCTTTTTCTAGATATGAAACGGCGTAAGGTGCCTCTGGTAAGAGAGGGCGAGCCAAGTTTCCGGGTGTTCAGAAGAAAGCCCAACCTTAAAATGGACTCACATGTTACTGGGTTTGGGGTGTCGTCAGATTGGTCTGACCTCAATGACCTCTGTGTGAGAACTGGAGTATGCCTACACTGGGTTCGACCTGACTCAGTAGCAGTTTCATTCTGAGGACATTATTACCAACTGTTTGATCTCAGTAAGGGCTACTGTTATTGATATAGAAAATCATTTATCACCAGTCAATGCACGGAGGTTCCTTGTAATGTTACAAGAGCAGAAACAACTACAACACTGGACTGGTTTAACACTACAAGGAAAGCTAGCTTGCCTTCCTGTTGCAGATCACACCGTCTCTCATACAATATTCAAAAATGATGCAGTTGATGAGGATATAGTCACCTTTACAGTCAAAGCCAGATTACAGGTCCTTCCAACCAGACTCAATCTTTCTCTGTGGTACCCTAATACGTTTCCTCCTCATTGTCTGC
This sequence comes from Gymnoscopelus microlampas, assembly GCF_963454915.1. Taxonomy (NCBI): domain Eukaryota; kingdom Metazoa; phylum Chordata; class Actinopteri; order Myctophiformes; family Myctophidae; genus Gymnoscopelus; species Gymnoscopelus microlampas. Next base: position 1,782,054 of record NC_139949.1, on the reverse strand, counting down.
ACCATGACCACACTCCAGATACTGAAACTCTGTCACATATTCTAAATTGCTGCTATGTATATAAAGCAATGTACATTGCTAGGCAGTAGTAGGCACGACAGAATTATTGACCTATTAGTAAAGGACATAAGTTCATATGTTTTATCATCTGCCAAAATGTGTAAGCACTCTTGTGTTTCAACTGCCATGTTCATGTGCACTTATGAAAATAATGCCTTTTCAGATGTCACAGCTAAAACACCAGATGTTGTTGATGAGGGCAGTAGAGAAGTGACCATTTTGGAAGTGGCATGTACATTTGACCACAGCCTGGAAGAGGCATTACTTACCAAGGTGCTAAAGTAACAACGTCTCAAGGATGCTATTATACAGCTTTGTTATACATGTAAACTGCCTGTGTTCATATTTGGAAGCCTCGGTAATGTCCATAAATCAGTTGTGAGAGGCCTGCAGATTGCAGGAATGCCCAAGCCGAGAGCTAAGGCATTGGCAAAATTCTGTTCAGTGTCTGTGATAATTGGCAGTCGCCATATATGGAGGGGGCAATGCTTCCTGTACCCGTGATCTGTATCCTGAAACACTAATTGTTGAGTTTTACCAAGTTTATGCATCTACTATTGTTTGTGTTCAAGAATTTCTTGTTAACGGAAACCACAACCACAACTTGAAACTAACAAATGAGTGGGGCAGTGTGAATTAACCAAGGGCCAAGGCTTGGATATTTACGATAAGCCCAACACGGAAGCTTATGAATGGCCAGAGTGTGGCACTGTTTTACCCTGCGCCGACCTGCGGTGTCAGAAAGAATTTATTTTAACGCAAGTGAATGGGTTTTTTGACAAACTTTAGACTAGATTTTCTTACCGTAATAAAAATTGTCATAAATTCTATATGCTTCCAGTCGCTAGTTTAAAGTCTCCTTTCAATCATCAGGATATGCGTTTTGCTAAATTATGGTCCCATTTATTCTAAAATTGACGATAAAGTAGGCTATGCTCAAGGTGGGGCGGGATGATTTGATTGACAACCTACACAACCAATAGCATTCATTCCCCGCCCCGCTCTTGATTGACAAGCTACCCAACCAATAGCATTCTTTGGGGGTTGTTTTCCGGTTCCCTGGTCACATGTCTGGTCTCAACCAATAGCGTTTGAGTTCCGGCGTGGCCAACTGTATATATTAAAGATGGGAGGATACACGTTCCTGAACTATCGGCTTCATTTTCGGTCTGTAGAAAGCAGGGGAGTGGCTTTGTCCATTCATTTTTTACAGTCTATGGAATTAACACAGGATTGACCCTGGCAGCATATCAATGGTATACGTGTGTTACCTGTTTATTAAGCTACTATTTTTCAACCACATCTAATGAGACGAGACATCAGTTGAATGAGTTTGGGAACAGACGCCATGACACAAAAGACATAGTATACAACACATTCTTTTTTATGGGAAAATGAATTGCAACAACTATGCAGTAAGTGAAGAAATAGAACTCTTCTGACAAACCACACATCATTACATTACATTACATTACATTACAGTCATTTAGCAGACGCTTTTATCCAAAGCGACTTACAATAAGTGCATTCAACATAGGTAGGGAACGAAACTACTAATCACCAGAGGTCTTAAGTGCATTTCCTGTAAAAACAAGCAACCAAGAGTATACCTAACGCTAAGGTAAAAGTGCAATATATCAGCCATCTACTTTCATAAACACATGAGATAAAATAGCCAAATCAAATGAGCACGAGCTAATAGATCCAATACAACATCATTTGACTAGGCCTTTCCAGCAGACATAGAACTGAGAAAAAGGAACTGAAATCTCAGTCATATGTATTTGTGTACCATACATGGAACTGAATAGAGCTCTCTCATCATTATTCTACTGTAAGTATTTGTCTCATCAGCAAGAATGTGATGGTGAAGAAAGAGAACTTGGAAAGACACTTGCGGACAAACCACACGTCATTTGTCTAGACATTTCCAGCAGACAGAACTCAGAAAAATAAATAAACTAAGGAACTGAAATTACAACCATTGCCATCTAAAAATATCAAGTCAAGTGCAATCATCAGTATGTTAATCATAAATGCATTACATTACATTACATTACAGTCATTTAGCAGACGCTTTTATCCAAAGCGACTTAGCGCACAATAAGTGCATTCAACATAGGTAGGGAACAAAACTACTAATCACCAGAGGTCTTAAGTGCATTTCCTGTAAAAACAAGCAACCAAGAGTATACCTAGCGCTAAGGTAAAAGTGCAATATATCAGCTACCTACTTTCTTAAACACATGAGATAAAATAGCCAAATCAAATGAGCACGAGCTAATAGATCCAATACAACAATACAACAATAGTTCCTACAACTAGTTAACAACAAGTAGGCCAGGCAAAGAGGAAGGGTAGTGTTTCCTGAAGAGGTGGGTTTTCAGCCTGCGGCGAAAGATGGGCAGTGACTCTGCTGTCCTGACATCAGTGGGAAGTTCATTCCACCACTGTGGGGCCAGAACAGAAAAAAGTCGTGACCGTGTCGATCGACCAGAAGGACCGTTGAGTGGCGAGGGAATCAGTCGCCCCGAGGTGGCAGACCGGAGTGGTCGGGCAGGGGTATGGGCATTGACCAAAACCCGGAGGTAAGAAGGAGCTGTTCCTTTCACTGCCCTATAGGCTAGCACCAGGGTTTTAAACTGAATGCGAGCCGCTACGGGGAGCCAGTGCAGAGAACGGAGAAGGATAGTTGTGTGAGAGAACTTGGGGCGGTTGAACCGCCCCAATAATGTTTTTATTATTGTTTGATGTGCATTACATGTTTTTCATAATTATACATATTAAACTATTGACTTATTGTCTTTACATTATTTAAATTAGGGGTCTGTAATAAGATGAAAAGGCAGTGGCTAAATAGATCTCATGTCCACAATGAAACTGTTGGGGCACAGAGGGGGCCCTTCTGTTCTAACCTTCTTGAATTAGCACTCACGTCACCAATGTTTTTCGTTGTGAGCTTGTTTTTCGTTTTTCCCGATTTGTATGTATGTGTATGTATAAATTATATATATATATATATATATATATATATATATATGTATATACATATATATATATATATATATATAGAGAGAGAGAGAGAGAGAGAGAGAGAGAGAGAGAGAGAGAGAGAGAGAGAGAGAGAGAGAGAGAGAGAGAGAGAGAGAGGGGCACATTACAGTCCTAATTCATTGTGAAAACATTACTGAAATTCATTGATATAAAAATTAAGACATTTACTACTACTTTACTGCATGTACTTTTACTTGTACTTTAAGTATTTTTAAAGGCATGTACTTTTGAATACTTAAGTATATTTAAAAGCAATTACTTTTTTACTGTTACTTGAGTAACATTTTGACTGAGCTACTTTTACTTGTACTGGAGTAAATTTAACAAGGGGTATCTCTACTCTTACTCAAGTACTGGGGTCGAGTACTTCGTCCACATCTGCCCACAACCTCCGTGGTGGTGGGCAGGGACTTTACCACTGTGCCCCCCTAGCACCCGGAATATATATATCCTCCTATAATTCTAGTAACCTGACGGTGATGTCTTGGGCGAATCTGACGGTGGTGTCTTGGGTGGTGTCCGATCAAACTGCGCATGCGTCTTGGTGTGCGTTGCCAGGTTTCGCGAGAGAAACAAGCAGCAAGGTCTATGAAAACAAGGCCAAACGAAACGAACCCTACAAGCAACAAGGTCTATGAAAAGAAGGCCAAACGAAGCGCCTTCACACATATACCTTGCCTCTTGGAAAACAGCCGATCTACAAGCTCACAACGCCTCCCCACACCCACCTGCACTTTCACAACCAACGCCTAAACACTACCACCAATATTGGCCCTAAACCGCTTACAGTAGGCCAACATGGCAACAACAACACCCACGCTGCCAGTGAGCTTAGCCTGATGTGCGTGTGTGCGTCGTGTGTGCGAAAAAAGTCTGGTGTGTGCCGGCAGTACGGATCTCTCTGTGTGTGTGTGTGTGTGTGTGTGTGTGTGTGTGTGTGTGTGTGTGTGTGTGTGTGTGTGTGTGTGTGTGTGTGTGTGTGTGTGTGTGTGTGTCGCCCCACAACTTGGGTCCGCGGCCGTGTATGCGTGGACACGCACGTGCGCATGCACGTTGGGGTGGCACGTGTCACAATGTGTTTGCGCGACGCCCGTGTGTGTTCGCGACGGGCCGCATGGATGTACCGTTGTGTGTGTGAGTGTGTGTGTGTGTGTGTGTGTGTGTGTGTGTGTGTGTGTGTGTGTGTGTGTGTGTGTGTGTGTGTGTGTGTGTGTGTGTGTGTGTGTGTGTGTGCGTGCTCGCGACGGCTCGCGCGTGTGTGTGTGTTGCCGACGGGGGACGGCACCGCCTGTTAGATCTGTATATGTGCGGGTGTTTGTGTGTCTTCTGTGCCTCCACGACGGGATGTGCGTGTGTGTGTACACAGTACACCATTGGTTCTCAAAGTGGGGTCCGGGACCCCAGGGGTCCTTGAGGGAGTTCCAGGGGGTCCCCAGCTAAATGACAGATTAGGCACCAAATGAACCCTTATGGGTCTGTAACTCTGAGAGTGTACACATGGAACCAAATGGACTCTAACGGGTCCATTTGGTTCCATTTGTACACTCTCACAGTTAAATTAACATTGATTTTACGGTATAAACTAGGCTCCAAGAGATAGAAAGGCCATTAAATGGGGGTCCGTAGCCCTAATGCATGTCAAACTGGGGGTCCTTCAAATTAAAATGGTTGAGATTCACTGCTAGAGCCGTAAAAAAATCTTCTCTTATGGGGGTCCCTGGCATATCTTTTCAAATGGGGGTCCGCGGGCTAACAAGTGTCAATTTGGGGGTCCTTGACATAAAAACGTTTGAGAACCACTGCACTACACAGTACAAACTCACTTTCGATCCCTGAAAAACTGTCTGTTCTCAGCGCATAAGCCAAACTGCACACTTTGGGTGCTCATATCCCCCTACGGGTATGGTCTAGTATGTTATAAAGAGGTGATTGATTGATTGAACAGTTTGCAAAAAAAACACAGAGGTACAGTATCATACAAAAGGATGCTAAGAGGATAAACCCAAGAAAGCACTATGGCTTGTTTCCATTGGGGTCCTGTAAGGTCCACTTGCACAGGAAATCGTGTTCAAATCCGGGGTAGAAGAGGAAAGTTACATAGTGCAGCTTTAACACAAAAACGTCTGCCTAAATATAAAGGTCTTTAGGCCTGTCTTAAAAGAGTCCAGGGTCTGTCGAGCAGAAGGCCCGGTCCCATAGAGTTATAATAATGTATATCTAGAGAACGGCCCCCACCTACAGTATTAATTTCAATGAAAGTTGCTCACCAGGTTAAATTTAAGGTAAACGTATTTATAAAGGGCCTTTAAAACAAATGTTACAAGGTGCTGTACAGATACAGATAAACTAAAATAAAACAAGAACATCACATTTAAATAGAGTAACAATAAAATAAACAAAACAAAACAGTACAGCCGAAACAATAGAGGTGATTGCAGTGGCGTGGTCCATGTTTTGGTTCCACAGATAGAAAGCCTGTTCATTTCTCCCACATGGACTTCCGGAAACATTTATATGAAAAAAATGTTAAGCCTGGAACCAAGCCATCGAGGCTCCTGGTGAATCATGACCAAAAAACGATTTATTCTGTGACAAAAAATATTTGAATATTTAATTATATTATATACTATATTTAATAAATACCTTTTTTTTGCGGTTTTCAAAGTAGTATGAATGTCGGTTCGCGTCGCGTTGCGAGCTTATGGATCTGCTTTTTGGATTGTTTTTTTTCCTCATTATTTGATTTTTAAAATTGTATTTATGAAATACTTGTATTTAGAAGAATGCTTGAATTGATCAAAAGTTGTGACTTACAGTATATAGGCTACATATATATATATTTTTTGTATAGGAAAGAAAAATGGGGGGTTATTTACTCGCGACCCGTTTGGGAAACAGTGATCTAAAACAGTGGTTCTCAACCTGTGGGTCCCCAGATGACTGTGAAGTGACAATTTAAGGACTTTTAAGACCTTTTTAATACCTAAAAAAAAAAAGAGGAAAAAAAGACAAAAGGAAAAATACCATTATTGCATTAAAAGTAATGAACAAACTATACTATAAAAACTGGTCAAATATTGGCCACATTGTCAAATAGTATAAGAAAGAGGCAAACATTTTGAAAAAAGACAATATACAAGCTCTTGGCTAGCTTATATAGATCTGCAATATTTAACTGTGGAACTGAGTCAAACTAAATGTAATGCCTCAACTCCTACAATTCCGAGTGAGTGGGGTTTCCGCAGTTCAAATATGATTATCTTTGGGGGTCGTGGCCTGAAAAGGTTGAGAGCCACTGCTCTAAACAGACTAAGATAGAAATCATATTTGTCCTCCTGGTTATTCATCTTAATAAAACATAATTTCTCTAGAGCAGCCACAGTTCCAAGCCAAGACAAACCGTAGGTCCCAGGTTCGATTTCCAGCTCTCAGCTATGTGCCGAAGTGTCCCATGAGCAAGACACTTAAAGCTGCACTATGTAACTTTCCTCTTCTACTCCGGATTTGAACCCGGTTTCCTGCGCAAGTGCTGACATTTTTACCATTGAGCTAATAGAGCCTGCCTTCTTGATCAGGGGATAAATTGAATCTTGACCATCAGGTCAAAGTTTGTGTCAGGTGACAGGTCCTGTGTCTAGGTGAGACATGCCCATTGACACGATCAAAATGGGACACAAAATGCAACCACCCTAAGTGTATAAGTTATGTTTTATTAACATACTACTACCATACAGATTGGACAAAATTACATTTTATTCATTAAAAATAAGTAACATAGTGCTGCTTTAACCACACCTGTGCTGGAAGCGAGTCCTCAGACATCCACTCTTTAACAATGATCTTCACTGTCCAGCATTAAATGCATTAAGTGATGTATGTGACAGTATGGTGTGAGGGGGTGTCATACTCTATTCCAACTGTAGATGGCACTATTGGTGTGAACAAAGCACTGTTCACCACCATCATCATCTGTCATCATCATTATTTGTTTTTTAAAGCAAACATTCTTTACTCAAATCTTTGCTTCTGGGGGTCCCTTGAGCAAAATATTTTGAGATGGGGGTCCGCGACTAAATACATATAATTTTGGGGGTCCTTGACATGAAAAAGATTGAGCACCACTGATAAATCAACAAACGTTTTTCAGAAAACTTAAAAGGGTTCAAGTCGTGGAAACGTCATTTATGTTGTATCCACGGCTTAATGAAGATGTGGGCACGAGATCTGTATGTTTTGCCCTCCGTGACCTGCATGGCGAGGCCACGAGATGAATACGATTAGTTTGAAGTCCTTCATTTGGACACAAGCCGTTCATGCGAAATGAGTGAAATAATTAACCCTATTTCCGCTAAACATGAGTGCATCATGGCACACAGACCGGTCAGTTATACACAGCTTATAATTATGTCCAGTATAGGCCACTAGAATCCTTACATTACTGCTCAACTATATTGTCCCAATCAAACCTTGGCAGTGCATTTAATTCAAATTTTAATCGTGATCACGATTTTGGCTTCCTACAATTACATGAACATGAGGGTCTGATTATTGACATTTATTGATGTGTTAATTAGCAGGAATGGATCACAATGTCAACGTGAAAGCAGTGTTCTGTTTTCATTTAAGACGGGGTGCCGTGATTTTCAGTGATTTCCCCTCCCCCTAAAACATAATCATCAGGTAACCATAATACCTGTCTTAATATCCAGTAAGCAATAGAAATGAACTGCAAACAAATTCAAAGTTATAGCTAGGCTATCAATATCACACAAAAGTAGAGAGAAGCTGTGACCTCACCTCACAAACAAATGGACAATAAATAAATAATCCTTTTGCAAACAACATCCATGTTCTGTTTGTTTGTCAACAATGATCTAAATGGAAAGTTTATTTCAGCTATGTGACAGTTTGACATAGTTTGAGCCATTTTTGCTGTGCAGTACAGTCCTCCTTTAAGTTCATTGCCTTCACCTGTTGTTCTGGGGATCTCCGCCAGGCCAGGTTTACCTACCCAGGCCATGAAATTCATAGGCAGTCATCGTAGCCAATTAGAATGAAATATGCTAAAACTGACTCATGTACTGATACAGAACCATCACTGTTGGGTGGAAACCTTGTATGTTCCTTTTTTTTAATTATAATTTAAAAACAATGTAAAATGGTGAAAATAGCCAATCTACAAGCTTCAATTATTAATAATTAAGAAATATTATATTTTAAATAGTGCAAAATCAACTAAAGTCATTGTTAGTGCAAGTTCAATCACATTTCATTTGAATGAAAATAATTTGTGGGGAAAATACATAAAATCTGTGAATCTAACGTGATTCATATGACCCCTACTTCAGTCAGTGAAGTCCAGGGCTGAATGTGACAAATATTGAGACCAATATAACTTAGTACAAATATTGGTAATTTGCCAATACATTATTTTGTGAAATAAATGGGTTATATTACACAGATAGTTATACTATTCTTGTACTATATTAAAATAAAATCATCCTTAGCCTTCAAATTAAATTCATTATGTCCGTGGACTTTAAAAAAAATGCCCTGGCATTTGACCTTTGTGCCCTAAAAAATGACAAAAGGCCAAGTGGCCTTGCCCCTGGCCTAAAATGATGAAATTCGGACGCATTGTGAGCTTGTAGATCTGCTTTTTTTAAAATATATATATAACTACTGTAGCCTGTTATTATGACGTTTACATATTTTAAAACTGAAGATGCAAACACATATTGAATGACAGTGCGTTTAAATCGAATGTCTCACCAGTGTTTGAAACACTGATTCATTGTTGGGGTGTGAGACTTAGTCATTGATTGGTCAATAACTTTACCATTCACATGTAATTCAGTCATTAAAGTAGCACATATCGATGTGTTATGTAATGATGGCTCCTTGTCATTAAAGGGGAGTAGTTTTCATTGTTCTGTCTGTAAGGAACATTAATGTGTAATGATGATAATGGCTCATTGGTCAATTTGGTCATTGTTGTTTGGTCTAGGTTTACCATTGAGATGTAATTAATTCAGTAAACATAACTAAATAGCTAATTGCTCTGCCATTCATTAAAAGATGCAAAGATTTTTTTTAAATAAAAACAAAACAAAAATATAGCTGCAAGCAGCAATAAGCGGTTTCGAGAATAGGGGAGAGAGAGGGAGAGAGAGAGAGAGAGAGAGAGAGAGAGAGAGAGAGAGAGAGAGAGAGAGAGAGAGAGAGAGAGAGAGAGAGAGAGAGAGAGAGAGAGAGAGAGTGTGTGAGAGAGAGGCAGACAAACAGACAGACAGTGACAGAGTGAGAGAGAGGCAGACAGACAGACAGACAGACAGTGACAGAGTGAGAGAGGCAGTCAGACAGACAGACAGACAGAGTGAGAGAGAGGCAGAGACACAGTGACATAGTGAGAGAGAGAGACAGACAGACAGACAGACAGACAGACAGACAGACAGACAGACAGACAGACAGACAGACAGACAAAGAGAGAGAGAGAGGCAAACAGACAGACAGACAGTGACAGAGTGAAAGAGAGGCAGACAGACAGACAGACAGGCTACCAGGAGTATGTTTGTAACAAAGTAAGAATTCCAAATAATGATCACCTCAATGCATTGTTGGGGAGAGGGATCAAACCAGCGACCTATGGATTCACAGGCTGCCTCTCTTCTTATTGAGCTAGAAATATGGCCTCCCTGATGGTGTCTGTTGATATCTATAGGTTTTTCAGTCCGTTATGAACCAAGCCTCTGTTTTGCTAGTCTGGGAGACTTCGCCTCAGAGCCTGGACAGCAGGGGCGCGGCCACTGAGTTCTGATTCAAATCAACAGCCAATGAAGAAAAGGGGGCGGGATCCACATGCAGTGGGTGTTGCATCTAAATAGGAGCGACGGGAAGCAATTTCTCCTTGAGCCGTGGACTATTCAATATTCAATGACCCAGGAAAATAAATGTTTAATAAATGACTTCCTCAAAAATGAAACGTGTATTTAATTCTAATGTAATGTTTTAACACAATCAATGCTGTCAGTGTCATGGTGGTGTATTTTAGTCCCCAAAACAGTGATTGAAAAATAACTCACATGTTTTACTTAAGTAAAAGTATCAATGCTGCAAGGTAGAAATACTGTTGCATGTAAAAGTCCTGAATTAAAAATGTACGTGAGTAAAAGTAAAATAATATTGGTATCAAAATGTACTAAAAGTACCAAAAGTAGAAAGTACTCATTATGCAGAAGGTCCCATTTCACAATTTCACCAATCTATAAAATATTTTGAAAATAGCAGATCTGCAAGCTCACAATGAGCTTGTAGATCGGCTATTTTATTTTTATAAGGCTTAAATGTATAGGGCTAAAGTGTTTAATGTATGTTTTTATATAATATATATTTTAATAATAATCTAAATCTACAAAGTAAATAGTACCTAAAGTTTTCAAATAATTGTAGTGGGGTAAAATTACATTATTTTCATCTGAGATGTAAACATGGCTCAAAATTGTAAATGTACTTCATTACTTTACACCATTGACTACTTTACACCACTGTCCAAAATACACTCGCTTCATCAGTCTTGCCTCATTCATTCATTCACCTGCGACTTCACGTGCGACATGCATCAACGTTCATCATGACGGAATTCGTGTGCAGGTTATGCAAAATAAATCTTAGACAACAGGGCATATTGCAGCATGTGCATGCACTTTTCAAAACAAATCTGACGTTAGCTTCTCAACTAAAACAAATAGGAGTTAACGTTAGAGAAACTACTTCAAAATCGCATCTAATCTGCCAGACCTGCTACCGTGAGATCCCACGATTACAGAAGGCATATGACATCATCCAAAACTGGAAGGCTGCTGTCAGTGATGTTCAAGAAGGTCAAGAAAGTCAAGCAGCAGTCCAACAACCCAAACGATCCCGTGACACTTTAACCCCATCCAAAACGCCTAGAAAGGCTAAGAGAGTAGCCCTGCCCAGCTCACCACAAATAAAACAGCCAGGCAGCCAGAGTAAGCTGATGATTCATAATAAAAATGTCCAGAAGGTGAGCGTAGGACTTCGAAATAAGAAGCCCATGTTTATATACTTACCATATATATATATATATATTCATTATATTATATTAATAACACAAGACATATCAGCAATAATTAATGTGTTAGAATATTTGCAATTTAGTAAGGTATAGTAATGACTAGAAAACAAAGGACAAAATATATTAAAATATGGAAACATTTAAGTTAACTGTTTTAACAGCAAACCCTGAAATTAAAAAAATGAGCTTTGTGACTGTGTACCCACATATCTAGACTTCTAATGTACATAGATTATCTTTCCCTCCATTTAATGTAAGGTTGAACATGTCAGTGGGGCAACACAGTTTGAATCCAAAAAGAATACGTCTCAAAACACAGTGGTATGGTCTGCCTGTGCTGTAAAGGTATGTAACTCACAGTGACACTTAATTAATGGCAATTAACCTTCCTGCAGTGTTGGCTTACTTCAGAGTACCAGGTCAAATTCGACTGGCCTGTTTAAACTGCTCTTAAATTAACCAAAAACAACATGGTCTTAAAACAGAGGTTAACATGACTCTCTCCAGTAATTCAACAAATAACAGACACTGAAACTGCATTGCACATTTAATATAAAACCCAAGACCATAATGTGTACATGTAATTTCAAATGATGTAACACAATGTGTACATCTGTGCATATACAGAACTTCACCAAGCACAAACCTGTGTGTGCATGTGTTAATATGTAAGTACAATCAGATTGCAGTGTGTCTTGCAAATGGTTTTATTCTTTAGGGCACCAGACTGATAATAGGCTGGTGTGTGGGTAAGCTGCTGGCTTTGGTGAGTAACCCTTAAAGAACTAGTCTCCAAAGCTTTCCCAAGCCCTGCCAGGATGAGTCTCTTGCAGGGATTAATCTGATTCCTTGCTGGAGGTGATCGCCATGCACACCACTGGCAGTGACTTGGAAGGTGGCGTGTAGAGCAGAGGTTCAATCCCCACCTCTGTGCAAAATGGGACCAGTAAGCTGCAACAAAATAAATAAGATTTCAAACTCCAAAGCAACATTCCATCTGTATTACACAAAATGATATGTATAACATGAATAAAAGATAATGCATAAAAGTAAATTAGTACGTTACACTGCAGGAAGGTAAATACTATTACATTTATAGTGAATGTAAATTTAGGACTATTCAACGGTCACAAAAAGGATTGTTGTATTAACTGGACCGTTAAAAAAAGAAATATCTACAGTATACTACAATTTCCTCAATACTTTAAGTCACCCTTGTGTTTTCATTTTGACAAATAACATGACGTCTACATCTGTCACTCAGGATGCAGTTGAAAGACTGTCTGCGAGGACAGCTACCATACCTAGTGATACAGTTACAGCAGATCAGTCAAGTTCAAGCATAGCACCCTCTCTGACAGAACAGGTATTACATTAGGCTAAATTGTGGAACACCAAACACATCTATAAAAGAATATACATTCCACATATGAGCATATCTAATACCTGTATGAGCATGATTAATAACAGCCTTTAACATGACGTCTACATCCGTCACTCAGGAGGCAGTTGGAAGACTATCTATGTCTATGAGCACAGCAACCATACAGGGTGGTAAAGATACTGCAGATCAGTCAAGTGCAAGTGTAGCACCATCTCTTACTGCACAGGTAATAAATTAGGCTAAAATGTGAAATACTACACAGATGTCAGTCTAATAAAACATTCTACAAAAGCATATGTATTAAATTTATGGCCATGAGGAATAACCTTCATTTGTGTACTCAGAGGTCGCTACTTGCAGTATATGACACATTGGCAGCCGCCCCTGCAAAACACACACCTTCTCTGAAAGCACAGGTAATACAAAAAGGACACATTTTTGGGACAGTACACTACACAGATCTTTTTGTATTAAAATGTTATTATATCGGCATATTTAGTTAATGTATGGGCATGTATAATAACAATAAGTTTTATTTTTCTACTTAAGAGGCCTAAGCACACATCTGCACGCCCCTCTGCACAATGCCCACGCGTAAGTGCATTATTTTTAATCAAACTTTGTGGACAATATTTTAATTTATAATAATGTTCTATTTAAAAGCTATAAAAAGAAAAGCTATCATAGCTAATACTGAAATCATAATATACTACGCTATTACCCGTTTTGCCTCATTTGGCATCCAAATGTCCAAGGGTGCCACACTGCTGATTGCCAACTGTTCAACAAGGAATAATGTAAAGTGGGACTGAATTCTGACCATAGTGCACTTACTTCAAATTAATATTGTTAACACGTTATGCATTTACTCTAATTGCACTGTATCCTACAGATTACAGTTAGAACCCAATACAGCACAAGATCAGCGAACCTTAAAGGAAAATGGATTACCATTGCCAACCATCTGGTAAAAAAAAGATACAAACTTATTCCGAAGGTTGTCTTGAGTGTGCCAGGACTCCAGGATGTAGTTGTCACCGCAGTGCTAGATATTGTCCAGAAGGAATGCAAGACTTTGACCAGCCAAAGATTTGGATCTGTGCTCCAACAGACAACACCATCAGATCTGAAAGAATTCAACTGGGACAATGTGCTTTTAGAGTGGAGTACAGTTGCACCCACATTTTTCAAGTTCATCAAAGCGGCTGCTGCTGTCTCAGACAAACGGCATGAAAGCAAAACATTTAGAAGAAAGACATGCACAATGGCTATGGCAGGCTGCACTCTCCTGAATGCACGCTCCCTGAACATGTCAGCACATAAGTACAGAAATTCACTCGTCTTGAGATTTGGTGGAGCCAAGAAGCGGTGCATCGAACGACTGAGCAGACTTGGTATTTGCATGTCATACACAAGCACACTGAAGAGACTGAAGGACATGGGGAAATCATGGGACGGAAAACTCCTGAAATGGAAAGAAAAATTTCCAACAGGCAAAAGTGCACATCAGGTTTGTTCTTGTTTTAGTATCAAACATTGTAGCAAAACAAATGTATATGTGTAATGCTTGTGCCATCTGATGCCAGTAAACATAAGATGTGTTATTACACTTACAGCTGGAACAAGCCCATGGCAGCTGCAGTAGTCAGCTTACACTGGAAGAAGTGGCTCATTTGAAATCAAAAACCACATCTTGCCCAAGCTTGGATGTGGCAAGAATCTATAAGTGGCACACACAAACATATTAGTAGATTAAAAAAATGTATGGATATGATTTTGAAAGTGTCTGCTATTGTTTGTATACATTAACAGGTTCTAACTTTTTTACAATTCACTTTTAGAGTGATAGTGACACGAGTCAACAGAGCAGCCAGAGCATGTTATCAGGATTTGAAGTCCTGCCATCTTCAGCATCTGAAATGTCACAAGCTAGTGATGAACATACGGTATGCTCATAAAGTATTACAATGTTTAGAATACATTATTCATTTAATTTAGTTAATTAAAATAGCAATTTGCTTTTATTTAAGAAATTTAGTCTAAATGAAATTAATATTTTTCCATTTACTGTAGGTGGACACAGTCAACGCATACCAAATTACAATAGACAACCTTGACCGAACTGTAAACCCGCACATCATATCATCCAGTCATCAACCAATTAACTATCACTGGCTGATAATGGTGGCAAATCAGGAGAGGGTGAGCGGAACGCACTTGAGTGAGGAGAAAGCAAGACCAGTTATCGAAGTTCCCATAACAGACATCATTCCCAACAAAAAAGACAGAGAGCATCTTCGGACTGAATTTAAAGAATTGGTCGGCCGTGTCCTTGTGTCCCACATTGAGGAATTCAGCGTTTTTCATGACAATGTACAGTTCCATCTTCCTCATCAATATTCTGCTGAAATGGCAATGATGACAGAGACTGTGCCACTGGGATTGCTAGACACAGATGAACGAAAAACAAGTGATCTGAGTCAAGCATTGAAATATATTAATGACAGATATGTGCCCATTGAATATCAATCTACAGATGAGTCTCAAGTTGTCAAACCTGCTGTTAAAGTTATTCTGACAGGTGATCAGTTGACAAAGCAGAATGTTGACAGTGTCTGTCGGTCATTGAAGAATGAAGAACAGAGCTATGACAGACTTGAGGGGCTTCCAGCAGTGGCAGACTTTCATGGAAGTATGAACTTTACCGACCTGATCTACAAAAACAGCTATAACACCAGATCCATCGGTGACATCGGGACCCTACATCAATTAAAGAGTGCCATAAACAGAAAGAATGTTACAGCCTCTGCCCTCGGTGATAAATACCGTCCCTGTAGTGTGTTCTTGCAAGATGTTGCTGATGCTGAAATCCTAAGTGCCGCTCTTCACCATTTCAGGATGGACACGCCACACGAAACAGCAAAGGACCACATACCCCCAGCCTTCTCATCATCAGCTGAAAAACAAAGATGGTGGGATATGCAGTTGTTCAGCATTATTGACAATTACATCATGAATGACAACACTGATTCAACCTTTCTTGATGACGCACAATGTGATGCCCCTCATACCGACGTGCTGCCACACACAGCATCTTTTAAATGCCGCTACCCTGGCTGCAGTCATCCAGCTTTTCGTCTGCAATCACAACTAGTCCGGGAGCCAAAGGGTGATTTTTGGCTGAACGTGGTTTCGTCGGTAAAAGTTTTTTTCTCAACTGATTCTTGCTGCTGGGGGTCCCCTCTTAAGGATTCAAGAGGGTGCCCAGTGAAATCCCTTGGGCATTTTTTATTATTAACCCCTTAATGCCCAAAACACTAAAAATCCACCCAAAATAGACTTCTATGGTATTTCATGCAAAATACTTGATCTAAATGCTTAAATTTGGTTTCTACAGTGTGTATCCATGTAAGTGGATGTGTACAGTGCATTAGATTTAATATGTATGCATTTTTTAATATTAACCCCTTCCTGCCCAGAACAACATAATCTTTAAACTGTGATATTGTACATGCACAGAAATCAAATCAAATCAAATGCATTAGATCTGCTTTCTACAATAGTGGAACTTGTTTCCTTTTGGATGAATGCACATTAACCCTTTCAAGCCTTCCATCTTGAGCATCCAGCTGCACAAAAATATCTACAGAACATATTCCCCTGGGGGGGGAAAAGAAAAGGAAAAAACATTTAAAAAAATATATATATATATATTCCCCCAGCCCTAAGCCACCACTGCCTCAACTTATCCGCCCCAATAACCGTGCGAGCCACCTTCCGGATAATGTTATTGGACAACCCGAGTCGGAAGACTCGGCGGGCCTGGGCTGCAGAGACAACCGAGCGGAGCTGCAAGAGGCCGATGCCGCCATCGGAATTGCTTGAGTAGAGGATCCCGTTGCTAGACGATTGATGCAAGCGGAACCACTCCCTCACTCTGACCCGGATAGCCTTGTCTACATCCCTCAAGGGTGTGGGGGCGGTGCCTAAGTGATCCGCGGCGTAAAGAACCCTCGGTAGGGCAAAGCGGTTCAACAGATCAAACTTCATTCGGGGATCGAGGGGGGCCCTGCCGATCCTTTCACTCCACGCGGAGATCGAGGCTTCGCAGGCCGGAGCCGAAAAACCGTCAAGCGGGCTCACTCTGAGGCCGAGATATTTCTCGTAACCAGCAGGATCGATCAGGTGCAACAGCTCACCGTCAAAGGCCCAATCGGTGTTAACATTGTAGGTGAGCCGGCCGCCCTTCTTTTCGATAAAGAACCCATGACACTTACCGGCGTTAACCCGCATGCCGGTAAGTTGGCAGAAAGCCCCCAGAATGTTCAAGTTTCTCCGCATGCCTTCCCTTGAGTCACTAAACAATGCTAGATCGTCAGCAAACACCATCGCCACCACGGAGACATCCCCGAAGGAGAATCCCCTCCCTTCGCGTTCGATAGTGGTGATTAATGGATCAACCGCTAGATTGAAAAGTAGGGGAGACAGGGAGTCACCCTGTTTCACACCCACCTTCATTTCAATGTCTGGTGTTGTCCCTCCCCCACACCTGACCCTCGTCGTACATCCATCGTAGCCCGCAAAGATTACGTCCGCCATGTGCCGGTCGAGACCCCGCCCCTCCAGCACCGCCCGGAGGTGTTGATGCGAGACCGTATCGAACGCTTTTTGGAAATCGATGAACACCACGCCCAAAGGTTTGCCCTGCCCCTCACTGTGCTTTAACGCTGACTCGAGTAACATCAAGTTCTCCGAGCAGCCAGACGAGGGAATGAACCCCCGCTGTCGAGGGTGTAAGGGGCAGACGGCTCTCATTCGCCCGTCGAGGATACGGGAAAAGAGACCGATAATCACCGAGGCGATGGTAATGGGCCCCCAGTTGCCAAGTAGGACTAGCTTGGCGGGGTCATCACTTTTATGGATAAGCGTCGTACGGCACCGCTTCAGGCACTGGGGGACATAGCCAGCGACCAACCACGACGAGTAGATGTGCGCGAGTTGCGAGCCGTCAGGGTCCCATAGAAGCAACTCGGAACGAGTGATACCGTCGGGACCGGCCGCTTTGCCATTCTGCATGCGCTGGAGACAAGAGTGAACCTCTTCACCCGAGATCAAATCGCCGAGGACAGTATTGTCAGCCCCACCGAAGGAACGGAAATGGCCCAGTCCAAGAAACGGTCGCTCTAGTCCCCAAGCATGTTGGTAGAAACGATGTATTCCATGCATGGGTATCGGACACCCGATAACATTGTCCCCGTCTAGGACAGTTTTGGCTATCCGCTTCCTATCAGAGTGGTACAGCCGCCTCAGAAACACCCGGCGGTGAAACCTTTGCAGGCGACTGCCCCTTCTGCCAGGCACTTCTCCACATATCTCTCTCTGGCGACGCAACTGTTTCGGCGGAGACCCCAGGCTACTAATTAGCCAGTTAGCTTTGGCTTCAATGGATCGCACCGAACACTCTTCAATCTTCAAAAAGAGGTCGGAGTCTTCCCCCAGTCTGACCCCATCAATACCCGCGTCTTCTACAAGACGTCGAAGCGCCTGTTTCATCAACCCGGGCTGTAACGGAATTGTGTCAGGACATTTCAGCCCTTGGACAAGTGTTTCATCATCCAGCACGACTGGGGGACGACCGCCTCTCGCACGGTCAGCCTTTTCAAGGCTACAAGCCTTACCCCTCACCTGCTCCTCCGTCCTCCCCCGCCCCAGGTCTTTAGCCACGGACTTCCACGACCAGGTATCTCTGGGACGGTTCATAAGAACTCGTAGCTCGTTGACCTCCTCCACGGTCCAACGCCGGTGCTTACGCCCCCGAACCTGCTGTCTCCCACGTCCCGGGTTCTCGCTTGGCATGTTCAGTTCTTTGTGTCTGCTTAGCATGTGATTGGTCCGGCCGGCACGTGAGAGGGCCCTGAACGAACAGAGCCCACAGGAAAAGTTAACCAACGCCCGGCGCTGGTCCACGATAACCGGTTTGCACCGAGGAAAGTGTCACCGCACCGCACGCGGGTTAGAGCTCTCCCAGGTATCATTTACTGCATTTGTACCTTACCGTCAAATCATGGAGTGAAAGGACACCGACGATAGGTACGCCACAAAGAACACACGGCCTATCAAACGGGATAGGGATAGACAAGACACGGGGGAGTTGACCGGAGCCGGCCGCGGAATCTCGGAGGTATAGTCTCCCGGCGGCGTGCACTGCGACGGTCACCACTTCCTCCTTTGCCCCCTAGCCAGGTCGACGGCATGTTACGGGGGATCGACGCCCGTGGCCCGGTACGCAGCTGTTTGGTCGGTCGCCGGAGTACGCGACGCAAGCAGGGTTTGAGAAACGGAGTCTCCGGAGTGCGCCTTTGTGCCCCCGCCGCATACGGATCTCCTCGCCGAGCCCCGTGATGGGGCTCGAGGCGAGGCCGACAGCGGGGGCCCTCAGGCGGTCCGTGGCAGGGCAACTTGGTCAGACGGTGCGTCTCGGTCTCGCTAGGCTGGGGTCGGCCGCGGAGGAGTGCGGAGGACAGGCCATCGAGGCCTCTCCGCACGTGGTCCCTCCGCGCCTGGTTGGGCCCGCAGGCTGCAAGCAGCGTCCGTTGACGGGCATCTTCCACCAGCATGCGACCCAGTGAAATTTGGATGGGAAAAAGACATAATTAACAGGTCACTGAGCCCAACCACTCTACCTGAAGGTTGCAAACCTGCCCCAGACTACATTTTGCAAATGATTAAATGTGGCTGCAAAACTGACAACCCATGCAATTCCAAAAAATGCAGCTGCAGAGTACATAGTTTGCCATGCACATTGTCCTGTCACTGTTATGTTGTAGGATGCTCAAGACAGTTTTAGATAGGATTCTTTCCTTTTTCTTTTATAAATTCCTTTAAACTTGGTTCTTGTCTCCGTCTCTGATTCTGGTGTCTCAGGAAAATGTGGTCAGTTGGTATCATTGGACCTTAACATGGGATATGCTGTATATGACCACTTCCACATAAACATTATTAATTTCTTATACAGCTAATTTGAAGCATTTGAATTGATTTACTGTGCATAACATGTCATAAATCAACATTTTTAATGGATTTTGGTGCTTCGGGTGTGAAGGAGTTAATATCTATGAAATGTTCTAATGTGAAATCAAAAAACAAAATTTTACACATCCACGTTCATTGATAAACACTGTAAAAATCAAATTTGATGCACTAAATCAATATTTTTGCATAAAATGCCATAAAAAACGTTTTTGTTTTGGGCATTTACGGGTTAATGACTAAAAGATGGTTGGTCTCAAAGGGTTAATATGCATTCATCCAAAAGGAAACATGATCAGTTCCACTATTAGACTTAGTAGAAAGCAGATCTGATGTGCATGTTCTATTTCACAATATCACAGTTTAAAGATTAAGTTGTTCTGGGCAGGAAGGGGTTAATATTTAAAAGTTTACAAATATTAAATCTAATGCACTGTACACATCCACTTACATGGATACACACAGTAGAAAGCAACTTTTAAGCAATTAGATCAAGTATTTTGCATGAAATACTATAGAAGTCTATTTTGGGTGAATTTTTAGTGTTTTGGGCATTAAGGGGTTAATAATAAAAAATGCTCAAGGGATTTCACCGGGCACCCTCTTGAATCCTTAAGAGGGGACCCCCAGCAGCAAGAATCAGTTGAGAAAAAAACTTTTACCGACGAAACCACGTTCAGCCCCATGACTCCCGGACTAAACAGAGAAAACATGAAAAAGAGCATGGCGTTAACATCAGTGACAACAGTCAAAAAAATATTAGAGAGTCAGCTAAAGGGGATAAAGATATAGATGGTGTGTTTGTGTACCATACGTCATTGTTGAAACAAGCGCTACTAGAAAGAGACTTTTTAGACTCCATTGCTGAAGGAGATGGGGATAGAACCTGCAGGCTATGGAAATTCAAGCTACTGCATTTCAAGGCAGCAGGCCGGACCAAGTATGCGCTTGAGGTACTAAAGCTCCAGTTTGACCTGCAGACACTTGAACCTAGTGTGTCACACCGTCTGAAATGGAACAGATTTGTCAATACCAGTGGCGGTGTGGGGAAGAACATAGCCCTAGATTTGAATTGCGAGCATTATGTAAGATACACCAAGGATGCCATTGCACATGAGGGGCCAAATCTGTCATTTGAAATTGCCCAAGCCTTCTCCAGGACCATTGGTGAGCAGCGAGATCTCATGGATAGATTTGATCAGGACTGTGGTCTTACACCTGAATCTGGAAAGCACACTGACGCAGACAGGGAGAAGGACATAATGACCATGGTGCAAATCTTGCATGAGCAGCAGGTTTTTCAGCACACCCCTGAGCGCAAGGCCTATATGTTCTTCCCCAAGCACACCTGTCACCCTCTTCACACTCTCAAACCTGAAAATGTTAAGAAATGGATTCTTGAACACAAGAAGAAACTATCCCTGCATCGAGGACTGGCATGTCACATGAATGAATAACATTGATATTATTGGACATGCTTTACCAGCAGAAAATGTAGTTTGATTACCGTTGTTGCAGGACTCATCTGACAGCATCGAGAAGTGGAATGCTGCTGTCAGTGATGATGACCAAGAGAGACAAGCAGCAGTCAAAAATGTACCAAAATTAAGGTGTGCTATAGAAAAAAATATTGTGTTAATAGTTCAGGGACGTGCACTATGTTTTGGGAAGAGGGCAAGGGACTAACATTATGACATATATATCAAGTGGGTGGGCTGTGGAAGTCTTGTCCAATAAGGCTCAACATCCTGTTAAAGGGACCGCATCTGTGTAATTTTATAGATTTCTTTGGGCTATAGCAAAAACATTGGTGAACATTGGTGAAAATCTTACAGTATATATATTTTTTTGATTTATAAAAGAATCTAATATTTGCTTCTGGTGGGGGTCCCTGGAACCAAAAAAATTGAGATGATAGGCCAAATGCATATAATTTTGGGGGTCCTTGAAATGAAAAAGTTTGAGAACCACTGATTTATAGAATATGTTTTTTTTAACTGTTATGATTTAGAACACATTTGTAGAATTCCCAGAAGCAAAGATTTGATTTACAAATGTTCGCTTTAAAAAAAAGTATATATTAAAAAATGTTCACACATTTTCACAATTTTTCTAAAATAGCAGATCTACAAGCTCATAGCACGGCACTCGGTGCCGCACTATGAGCTTGTACATCTGCTATTTTTGAATAGCCAAAGAAATCTAAAATGACACACAAGATGCTTTCCCTGTTCCCGGTCTTGATGGGTTAAGACTTTATTTTCTGCACGTTCTTTTACATGACATATTGTAATGCATCTTCAAAAGTGTTATTGTGTCCTTGTTAACATTTTGATAAAGACAACATTTTAGGGGGAAAAAATCGTTTGTTTTCATTTACAGAAACAGCAGGCAACTTATGTTGTGGTAAATGCACTTAAACCTGACGTCTGAATATTTTTTTTCCAATACTTTTTCATTATCTTTCAAGAACGTTACACATTTTTCTGTAAATAGCCAATCTCCAAACCCACAACGCAATGCACCACAATGTTGGACAAAGTACTCAACCCCAATAGTCGAGTCAAAGTATAGCTACTCAAGCCAGCCAGTCAGTCAGTCGATTCAGTCAGTCAGTTCTACATCTTCCAGAGCTGTTACCAACATGTCATCTTCTATCTCACTGTCAGGCTCTTCATTTTTGAATACATCATCAATGACATCTAATATTAGTTGTGCCTGATCAGTGTCTGAGACTTGGATTTGACAAAGAACATCCTCCAATGTAAACAGAGTGCTGCATGACTCCAATACCTCTTCTATTATGCCACTGGGGGTGTCTTCCACGTGGTCTGATTTGCAGTAGAATGCTGCACCACTGTACAATCCTTCCTGAATGAGACACTCACTTCTCTCTTCAAGCTCGGCCCGAAGTGAAGCTCTCTGTTCTTCACTGACCACTCTCTGTTTTTCTGTGGTTCCTTTTCCTGCATGTCGCTCCAAAGAGCTAGAACCACCATTGCATTCTTGTACGCAGTTACAGGACAGAGCACAAAAATCACAACATGCATGCTTGGGAGTTAATGGTTGAACCTCTTCCCTATCATACAGGGCCAACAATTTCACCCTCCTACAGGAAGACACATTCATTACATATTCTCTCATGTTCTCTCTCAGTCCAACCCTTTGTGATCCATGGTAAAGAATGATGGAGTGTGCATCATCACCATCTCTTCCAGCTCGGCCAAATGCTTGCATGTAGGACTCCAGCTCTCTGGGGGGGCCATAATTAACAACAACGTTCACCCCTTTAAAATCCACCCCCATCCCTAAGGCAGACGTTGCAATCACAACCCGGAGTACAGACGATGGATCGCTCATTGAGTTTATGATGTGCTGTTTGATTTTGTCAGAGGTCTCGGAGTGGAACATATCGACAAGTCGATTCTTGGCAACATCACCACTTCCTGCAGGGAATACTGACTTCTCTCCAAGAAACAGCTTAAATACGTCCCAGTAAAGTAGGCCACAGTCATCGATACTCTTGCAGTATATTACTACTTTTTCTGTGTTAGGCCCCTTACTTGCCAACTCCTGACAGAGCCATGCAAATGTCTCACCTGGATTTTTTGCAACTTTTTTGACTGCTAGTCGAATGTTGGTGCGGTCAGGGCTCTTGACCACCTCCAGACAATCCTGCATTCCCAATTCTTTCTTGATCATCTCTCTGGTCAATGCTGATGCTGTTGCTGTTACTGCAAGCATTGGTACTGATCCTGAGACGATAGAACGAAGCTCTCCAACCCGTCCGTACCATTTCCTAAAAGGAGCTTCTGTGCCCTGTGCTAGCCCCCTGTAAAGACAGTGAAGAAGAAAAAAAAATAATGAAATTACAAAAACACCAAACAGTATGAATACTGTAAAAAAAGAAAGAAAGAAAAAGACAGATTTCATATCTCCATAATCATATTCTGGATACACTGCTGCTGTGTTTACACATCAAGTGTTTTTGATGGGATAGTTAGCACTTTTACTTTTAACATTAGGTTAAAATCCATTTGAAAATATTTTTAAATGGAGATCTGTGGACAATTACATATTAATCTGGGGGTCCTTGTCATGCCAATTATGCTAACCACTGGTTTAAACAACATTAGGAAACAAGCCCAAATAAGAAACTGCCAGTGGTGGAAAAAGTACTGACATTTTTAAGTAAAAGTATCAATACCACAATGTAGAAGTACTCTGTTACAAGTAAAAGGCATGTGTTCAAAATGTTACTTGGGTAAAAGTACAAAAGTATTGGCATCAAAATATACTTAAAGTACCAACAATAATAAAAATGTTTGAAATAAAAGTATTTTTACATACGGAAATACTCCAGTTCAGTATATCTCTAAAGTGGTGTACTGAAGTAAATGTACTTTACACATCACTGGCAACTACACTTTAGAAATCAGCCCAAACAATGCAACCACCAATATTTACAAACTACACTACAGAAAAACAAGCCCAATGTCACTTATAATAAGCAGACAATGGCAACACTGATTGTATGGCCTGGAAAACTATTCAAAACTTATGTTAATCATGCGTGTGGAGTTTTATTATTTCACTAGTTCACTTAGCGACAGTAAATACACGATTTCACTGCATTATTACAATCCTTTGAGTGTGATGATACTGGTCTTGTTGACAATTGGTCCGCAGATATCACAGACATAACAATAATCATTATAATAATTATGCTTACTTACCAATCGACAACGGTGTGGACCTCATCTACCGCTATCCCAACGAGCCGCTGGCGGTAGAGTTGACTCTGGAGAACACATCTCCACGATGCAATGGACACAAGCGACTCCGGTGAACTAAACACTATGTTGTATTCGCCGTCTTTGATTGCTTGGTCTGTTTGCTCATCCTTGCCTACATAGGCAGCTCTGATGCCTTTAGAAGTTAGAAGTCTTGTCTGATCCTCCATAATAGATATTAATGGGCTAATGACGATTACAATCGCATTTTCCGCACCTCGATAGCCATCTCTGGCTAGCATGTCGCTCAACGTAGGCCAAGTTTGGTAAATTAGACTCTTACCAAATCCAGTTGGCAAACAAGCCAACACGTCCTGCCCTTTTACTAAAGTGGCTAAACATAGCTTCTGCAAGGGTTTAAAACCATCGACTCCATGAACATGTCCAACATTTTCTATAAACTTGTCCAAAGTCAAATCACTTAATGTAGCTTCTGTAGCTGCGGCCGCCATTGTTGTCTGTTGTGTAGTGTACTGCTGTGTTTGCCTCTCGTCGGACCGTTTAGACGAGTAACACAGCTCTCAGACCGGTAAGAGGCGTGTCCGCTCAGATTCTGAGCGGAAGTCACATCCCGCCCACGAATACAAGGGCTCTGGCCCAGAAGTTCCTTCGCCCCTCCCGTATGTATGCGAGAGCTGGCGAGAACTTCTGGGAACTCAGATACTGTTTTGCTAACTACTCTAGATTACTGGTTGACAAATATTTAGCAATAAAGTTTTGTTTTGTGTTCTTGGAATGGAAACTAGTGAAAATAGTTGATCTACAAGCTGACAATGTGTTGCTATCTGAAATGTTGTGAGATTGTAGATTGGCTATTTTCACAAGAAAGTATGTCGTACATAAAAAACAACTAGTCTCAAAAAAGCATTTCATGTTATTGTTTAAAAGTTGCACATGTCTGAATTAACAGGGTCATGTTTTGTACAATGCAATTTAAATGTAAACTTTAATGAGTGGGATTTGAACCAGGGACCTTCGGCACATGAGGCTCACACTCTACTGGTGGAGCTATTGAATCCACAGCATCAGACAGTGAGAAAGGAGAATCCAACAAAACAAAACAAAAGGGCGAATGAAGTACGTCATACATTGAAAATAACTACTTTCAAGTATGCATTTCTCGTCATCTTTAACAATTGCACATGCATTCATTGATACAGTCATGTTGTGTGCAATGCAATTATAATGAAGTCTACATAAGGTGGGATTCGAACCAGCAACCCTGTGGTTTCAAGGCAGATGATTAAGCGATCAAGCTATTGAACCAACACACCTGAACCTGTGAAAGAGGGCCTCACACATTTATTTGACACAGTTTCATGCAAATTGCTCAGAAATCCTTGGTTTAAATGTTTTTCAAATGCTCAATATATTTCGGAATGGAAACTAGTGAAAATAGTCGACTTACAAGCTCACAACGCGTTGCTATCTGAAAAGTTGTGAGATTGTAGATCGGCTATTTTCACAAGAAAGTATGTCATACATAAAAAACAACTACTCTCAAAAAAGCATTTCATGTTATTGTTTAAAAATTGCACATGTCTGAATTAACAGGGTCATGTTTTGTACAATGCAATTTAAATGTAAACTGTAATGAGTGGGATTTGAACCAGGGACCTTCGGCACATGAGGCTCACACTCTACTGGTGGAGCTATTGAATCCACAGCATCAGACAGTGAGAAAGGAGAATCCAACAAAACAAAACAAAAGGGCGAATGAAGTACATCATACATTGAAATTAACTACTTTCTAGTATGCATTTCTCGTCATCTTTAACAATTGCACATGCATTCATTGATACAGTCATGTTGTGTGCAATGCAATTATAATGAAGTCTACATGAGGTGGGATTCGGACCGGCAACCCTGTGGTTTCAAGGCAGATGATTAAGCGATCAAGCTATTGAACCAACATACCTGAACTAGTGAAAGAGGGCCTCACGCATCTTTTTGACACAGTTTCATGCAAATTGCTCAGAAATCCTTGGTTTAAATGTTTTTCAACTGCTCAATATATTTCGGAATGGAAAATAGTGAAAATAGTCGACCTACAAGCTCACAACGCGTTGCTATCTGAAAAGTTGTGAGATTGTAGATCGACTATTTTCAAAAGAAAGTATGTCATACATAAAAAACAACTACTCTCAAAAAAGCATTTCATGTTATTGTTTAAAAATTACACATGTCTGAATTAACAGGGTCATGTTTTGTACAATGCAATTTAAATGTAAACTGTAATGAGTGGGATTTGAACCGGCACATGAGGCTCACACTCTACTGGTGGAGCTATTGAATCCACAGCATCAGATAGTGAGAAAGGAGAATCCAACAAAACAAAACGAAAGGGCGAATGAAGTACGTCGTACATTGAAAATAACTACTTTCAAGTATGCATTTCTCGTTATCATTAACAATTGCACATGCATTCATTGATACAGTCATGTTGTGTGCAATGCAATTATAATGAAGTCTACATGAGGTGAGATTCGAACCAGCAACCCTGTGGTTTAAAGGCAGATGATTAAGCAATTAAGCTATTGGGCCAACACACCTGAACTAGTGAAAAGGGAGTTCACACACATGACACACTTTCACGCAAATTGCTCAGAAATCCTGGATTTAAATGTTTTTCAAACTGCTCAAAATTGCAGACAATCTAAGGGCGGAGCTTACTGGTCAAAGTGATACATGTGTTCCTCATGAGTCAAGGCACATGTGTAAGCAGGTTTAACGGCTGTCGGCCAAACAAGGCATGACTTTTGCCTGTTTAAAGTTTGCATTTTCAAAAAAATGCTGTAGCGCCATCCTTTGACCAATCGGAGTAAGATTGGTTTCAGTGATACTTGGAATGACCCTCTACAATATTGCAAAGTGTCAAACAAATGTGAGTCTGCATGTATGTGTAAGGGGCAGATGAATAATTTTCATAAAACTGCAATTTTCATTGGCTTATAAAAGCTTAACGTTTTCACTTATGGAAAATCCGCTTGCTCACGTTTGTCGGCATTGGTCCAAAGTTCATGTGTATACAGTTTCGTACAGATTGCTCAATCTGTACGAAAGGAGAGTCTTTTTTACTGCTTTTTACTGCTTTTCATAGAATTCGAAATCGTGGGAGATCTAAAGGTCAGAGGTCAAAAGTCAGACTGTGAAAGTTGTTCGGCATGAGGAGACGCATATGTGTATTGAAGTTTCATGGCTGTAGGTCAAACAGGGCATGAGTTGTACCTGTTCAAAGTTGGCACATTTCAATTGAGTGCTACAGCGCCACCCTTTGGCCAATGGTTGTGAGTTTCGGGTCCTCGCCGTTTGGCATAGCCCTCTACCATATTGCCGAGTTTCATAAAAAGTGACCACGCGGTTAGGCCAGAACTGCCAAAA
Organism: Gymnoscopelus microlampas; assembly: GCF_963454915.1. Taxonomy (NCBI): domain Eukaryota; kingdom Metazoa; phylum Chordata; class Actinopteri; order Myctophiformes; family Myctophidae; genus Gymnoscopelus; species Gymnoscopelus microlampas. The sequence goes on along the minus strand of NC_139949.1, from coordinate 1,754,255 downwards.
GCGGCGGAATAATAATAATAGTGAAAGCCTAGTATCCCAAGAAAGGCTTTGAGCCTGATGGCCTCGAAACCTTAACTAGGAGCACAGGTCTCCGCCAGGTCAGGTAGGTTATTGTGGCTTCCTGGTGGCATGATAACAGGCCAATGTGAAAAGGGCGGCCTTTCTTCCTCTCTAGTGGGAATGTATGTGGAAAATGTCACGGAAATCGCACGCTGCGTTCATGGTTTGAGGCCTTTTGTTCCAAACTGACCTATCCTGCAAACTTTGGAAGCTAATGTTAGCAAATTAGGATGCAATATGAAATATCGGACACATCCGTCTTGATCACATGACTATAGAGATACTGTGTACTGATTTGCGTGATTTTTGGACAGAATCTGAAGGAGTAATACGTGGCAACAAATTTGTTTTACAAAAGTCAGCCTCCTGGTGGCGCTCTAATAGGCAGATGTGAAAAATGCGGGGCATTATGGCCTCTAGGGAGTGTGCAAAGTTTCCTGTGGCCTGTCATAGCGCCACCATGAGGCTGATTTGAACATTTTCTATCAAATAAGATTTTTTTTTAAATAATTCTGGTCTCGGTCTTGACTCGGTCTCGCCTCCGGTCAGTCTCGGCCTCGACTCGGTCTCGGTCTTGACTCGAACTCGACCCCCTCCCTGGCCTCTCGGACTCGGTCTTGACTCGGAATCGCCCCCCCTCGGACTTGGTCTTGACTTGGACTCGCTTTACGTGGTCTCGACTACAACCCTACCTGGTTCTCACCTTAGCACCTCCTCCACCACCTTAGCACCACCCAGCTGTCCTAGTCCCTCCTCCTCCTCATGACCACACCTGTTGTGTTATGATAATGAGGGGGAGGGCATGTTTTTACTATGTCACTAAAGCGCTGTTTTTATATTGGCACGTTTGACCCTCAAGGTTTCAGCCTCCAGGTAGAAACTCAAAATTGTCAGAGAAGACAATAAAAAACACCACCAAGGGGCTTAATGAAATTCTATCAACCTAATAGACACAGAAAAAGTGCAAAACCATGGCACCACCTCTTTAGTTTTGGTATTTATTCTGAGATGCACTGAATTTGGTGAATAAAGGTTCAATGTTTCTCATTCATATATAGGCATTAGGGAGGAAATGGCTACTTAAAGCTGCACTATGTAACTTTAAATCTTGACCATCAGGTAAAAATTCTTGTCAGATCCTGTGTCTAGGTGAGACATGACCTTTGACACGATCTAAATGTCTCAACAGAAGAGCAGGGAGACAAAATGCAACCACCCCTTATATTGTATTAACATACTCTAGCATACAGATTGGACAAAAAAAGAATTGCATTCATTAAAAAAAAGTTACATAGTGCCGCTTTAACTACTGGAGAAAAAAAAAATCTGAATACCTTTGTTGAAGTGTATTTAGGTTCATGGTTAACACCTCTGTCTCATGCACGTCACGCCCATCACTGTGTTGACAGGCATTTTAACAGTTTCATCTTCAGTCGACATTGCATCCATCTATTCACTATCATCCATATTGTAATTACTGTATAAAGTATGCACTGTATATTCTTATGCTTTTCAGGTTGTAGATTGTTTAGCGTCTCTGGGTTTTTATTTGTATTTATTTACTACAGACCTCCTGTAATGAATTGGCCATTTTCTTCTTCTACATTATATATTTTTTTCTGTTTGTAGGTTCTTCATTTATACATGTAATTACATTTACTGTGTGTGTGTGTGTGTGTGTGTGTGTGTGTGTGTGTGTGTGTGTGTGTGTGTGTGTGTGTGTGTGTGTGTGTGTGTGTGTGTGTGTGTGTGTGTGTGCGTGCGTGCGTGCGTGCGTGCGTGTGTGTGTGCGTGCGTGTGGGGGTACAAAATGATTACTGAAATAGTGCACACAAAGTGATGATAACAGAGACTACAAGGAGGATTAGGCTATCTGATGCCCAGATACATTATAGTACAAAGAGCTATTGATCCTAAACAGTATAACTTAGTCACCAAGTTGTACTGTTGAGGCTTAAAGTCTCTAAAATACACAGAGACATTAAAGTGTGTTATGCATGTGAACTGAAGGTTTTCACAGGAAACACTCAGCAGAATGTCATGTTACTGAATCAGGAAATTACTTCAACCACACCTGCCTGGTTTCCAGTCAGCCTCACTGACACACTCAGACACACGGACACACAGACAGAGAGACCGCTCATAGAGACATAGAGAGACAGACACAGAAACAGAAACAGGAGACGGTTCAGAGACACAGACAGAGACAAAAATACACCCAAACAGTTCAGATCAGAATGTCTGGGATCAAAGGGATTCAACTGGTATTAATTCTGCTGCTTGGAGTCGACCACACCATACAGGACCGAGTCCGCCTGTACGGGAGATCTGGAGACACTGTCACTCTGCCATCTAACGTGTTACCTGGATATACTAGCTGTTGGTCAACTACGTGGCTTTATGTCGGAAAAGACGCTAGAGCAACTGTTGCTGTGGCTGAGTATGGTAAGATTCATAGTAAACTACACCAATCTAAAGAAAGCAGAATGAGTTTGGAGTCTAACTGCTCTCTGACTGTTAAAGATGTCTCAGCTGAAGATGCTGGTAGATATTTCTTTCAACAATGGAACAATGAAAAACCCCAGAGACGAACTGGAGACGAAAAACAAATCACTCTGTTTGTACTGGACATCACCAGAGAAAACAGTGGGACAGAACAGACACTGATATGTTCTCTGTTTGGTATGGACATGAACTGTGAGCATCACACTCTGAGCTGGATGAATAAGGACGGTACCCTGATAACAGACTCTCAGAGCCGTGGATGTTCTATCACTCTGACCAGCAGCCAACACGACCTGACCAACAAGTGTCAGGTGAGTTGGGATAAAGAAGTGAAGATCAACATTGACGTCCCAGGAGACGTGAAGACAACGACCCAACCAACCAAGCCTCCACCTGATGCTACGACCGCCTCCACCACCCAACAACCATCAGGTAGGGGGAGGGGAGTTCACTAACTCCATGTTACAACTGAGCTTACATTAACCACTTAAACCCCATATGGTTGAGCGCCGCGGAGTCCCTCAAGGCTCTATACTAACGTATTTTCTGTTATTGTGGAGAAAGCGTTGCCTATAACCACACTATACTACTACTACTTAGTCAACGAAAAGTAAAACATTTCAGATGACTAAAATATGAATATTAAACTAAATGGGATTTAATTCAAAAGACTATGACTGAAACCAAATCAATATTAGCAGTCAAAATACTGCCACACTAACACACTCTCTCACGCACGCACGCACGCACGCACACAAACACACGCTGTACACAGATTTTGCACATTTGTACACTTCATGCATCATGTGTACACTTTCAGAGTTACAGACCTGTAAGGGTCCATTTGGTTCCATTTGTACACTCTCAGAGTTACAGACCTGTAAGGGTCCATTTGGTTCCATTTGTACACTCTCAGAGTTACAGAACTGTAAGGGTCCATTTGGTTCCATTTGTATACTCTCAGAGTTACAGAACTGTAAGGGTCCATTTGGTTCCATTTGTAAACTCTCAGAGTTACAGACCACAAGGAACCATGCGGGTCACTGGACAACACTGGACCCACTGGTGTAGCAGAGTGTTTCCAGTGAGCCAACATGCACAATATCAGCACCCTGACTCTGTTTGACCAGTATGGAACAGAGCCTTCATTAGCATCATTGGTAACACCTGTGAACAAAATATGGAAGAGGCCCAATTGATTGTATAATATGGCAGCTGTTCATAGAGACTGTCTATAGATGTGTAGACAACACAACATTGTTTCTACAAAGAAAAATATAGTTAATTTAATTCAGTTTAGTGTCCAAGTGTAACAAATGACCCTCCTCTCCACAGCAGCAGTCACCATGGTGATTTGTGTGGTGGGCGTGGCCCTAGTAGTCATGGCAACAGCGCTGGCCATCTGCTTTGTGGACAAGAGGAAGAACACGCCCACCCATGACGTCGTTCCCATGACCTCAACCAATCACAGCACAGCGGAAGCAGCTAGCCAACCCGGTCCATCGGCCAATCACAACGACCCTGATGACAGCCCGACCTACGAGTCTGTAGTCCACACCAATCAGACGAGGACTGCGGTGGGGGGAGGAGCCGAGACACACAATGATGATGGTGAAGATGAAGATGAGGTGATCTACGCTAACGTCGAACCGATCGTTCTTAAAACTAGTGCTTCTCAAAGTGTGGGGTCCGGGGACCCCCAGGGGTCTTTGAGGGGGGTTCCCAAGGGTCCCCAGCTAAATTAGTTAATATAGCATCAAAATCAGTTTAACTAGCCTGGTTTCAGATGAATCTACCATTGCAAAACAAAATTGCCCATGGCAGATTAGGTCTGGCCCCTCTCAATAGAGATTTCATTTCTCTCCCTCCGAAGTTGTGAGGGACCAATCAGGGCCCAGTCTGCAAATATGGGGCGGGTTTATCACCAGAGGCATTTCTTTTAATTTGTCCCTCGGAAATGCAGGTTCCAAAATATATATTTATCTGGAGATCCTAGACATGAAAAGGTTTGAGAATACTGCTTAAAACAACCTCAACGCCAAGGTCAACAAAACCACCGAACATGGTTGTACAAAAATATATATATAAATATCTCCTTTAAAGGAGCACTTCACCCATTTTCAACCTATTTTCATATAATTGGTCCTCACTAATGCTCATTATAAGATGACATCATTTCTGTCTACTCACTCTGTGTCTCATTGGAGGACTGACTGTGGACAGTTGTTACATGTTTATTATAATGTTTGCTGCCATACCTAAGGGGTCGGGCTTACATGAGGCTTTGTATCTGTTTCCTCCATACTTGGGCATGGTCACTTTGTCCCCCGGCCCCAGCCAAAAAAGTCTGTCCCCCTTTCGTCATAGAAGGGACATAGAAGGGACACACGTCATGCGAAGCCCGGCCATTCAGATTTCAACCACTAGGGTTCTGGCAGTACCAGGTCTCCTGGTTCCCTTGTTTATTAATGCTAAAAAGTGTGGCTTCTATTTCATCATGCTAACTTTCCAGGAAGAGAAAGGTTGTAGTTTCTTTTAGCTTGGATTCCCCATCGATGATGTCACTGGTAGGCAGGTTTCTGAACTGTCCACAGTCCACCAATGAGACACAGAGTGAGTAGACAGAAATTATGTCATCTTATAATGTGCATTAGCGAGGAGCAATTATATGAAGATATGGTTGAAAAAGGGTGAAGTGCTCCTTTAATCTCCTTTAGGAAATCCTTGCAAAACGCTTCTAATATGGTCTGTTTATAGATCTACTGTCTATACCAAGGGTCTTCAACAGGGGTCTTCAGAAGGGGGTCCGGGGGGGTCCTCAGAGTTTTCTTTTTAGCGGCGCAGCGGATCCTGCTCTATACCTGACTTTGTCCGTGTTCACCGTCAACGCTCTGATTGGTCAGACACATCAACAAAGTGATTGGTCAAGCTTCACATGACACGTGGCTATAAACACATTATAAACACATATCGATGACAAAATGTATCAAAGGCGCCGCTACCTTCACACAGGGTGTGATTTTTTGTTTTACATTAACCACTTGAACCCTAGAATCCTTATTCTGGGGGGAACATTTGCCGAAAATGTCCGATCTACAAGCTCACAATGCATCACGGTGCGATGTATTGTGAGCTTGTAGATCGGCTATTTTTGGCAAAGAAGTTTGCTGTAGAGGGCAAAAAGAGCAGACCAAGTACAGGGCCGAAGGTCAAGTTTACAAAGGATTGAACGTTTAATGTGGTTAAATGTGTGAGAATACACATTTTATACAATATGTAATGTAGTGTGGGGGTCCCTGCTTCCTCTGTCTGTCAGCTAAGGGGGTCCATGACCTGAAAAACGCTGAAGACCCCTGCCTTATAACATATTTAGTATGTGTATACTGTATATCTAATGTTTGTATTATACAGAATGGAGGATGTGATATTTTATCTGTTATTTCATCCACTAGTTTAGGATGTTGTCATTATTATGTATATTTTTATTAAGTCTCTTATATTACATTTGATAAACTAGTGTTAATAACATTATGTACCCTAGAGTCTATAATCTATTTCACATCCTAAAGTTTATATAAGTATATATATGTTTTTACAGGGACAGAGCTCTCAGCTCTGTACCTGTTTTGGTATTGGCATTATTACGGGGCCAGGCTTCCAGCATGGACCCGTTTTGTTATTCAGATTATTCCGTTTCTTCTGCCACTTTTGGCAGTTCTGGCTGAACCGTGCAGTCGCTTTTTATGAAACTCGGCCATATGATAGATGGTCATGAAAAACGATCAAGAAATAATTCTCACAATCTTTCGTCAAAAGGTGGCGCTATAGCACTCAATTGAAAAATGCCAACTTTGAACAGGTACAACTCATGCCCTGTTTGACCTACAGCCATGAAACTTCGATGCACACATGCGTCTCCTCATGCTGAACAACTTTCACACTCTCACTTTTGACCTCTGACCTTTAGATCTCCCACCATTTTGAATTATATGAAAAACCTCCTGGGATTTTTGAGTAATCTGCACGAAACTTTTTACACATGAACTTTGGACCTATGCCAAAAAACGTTTGCAAAATATTTTCCATAAGTGAAAAGATGAAGCTTTAATGAGCCAATGAATATTGCAGTTTTATGACAATTATTCATCTGCCCCTAACACATACATGCAGACTTACCATTCTTTGAAACTTTGCAGAAATGTAAAGGGCCATTCCAAATATCACTGAAACCAATCTTACTCCAATTGGTCAAACGGGGGCCCTATAGCAACTTTGTGAAAATTGAAACTTTAAACAGGCAAAAGTCATGCCTCGTTTGGCCGACAGCCATTAGACCTGCTTACACATGTGCCTTGATTAATGAGGAACACATCTATCACGTTGACCAGTAAGCACCGCCCTTAGATTGTCCGCAATCTTGAGCAGTTTGAAAAACACTTAAACCCAGGATTTTTCAGCTATTTGCGTGAAACTGTATGATCAGTGTGATCTCTTTTTTCAGAGGTTTGTCTGTTGGTCCAATAGCGTCCCGCTTATGTCTCACAACCTCAAGGTCACAGGTTCAAGCCTCACTTGGTGCAGACTTCATCTAAGTTGCATTTCACACAACATGACTATCAATGAATACATCTGCAATTGTTAAAGGTAACATGAAATACTTAATTGAGTGTTTTTTACATACTTCATTGTGAAAATAGCTGATCTACAATCTCACAACTTTTCAGATAGCAATGAGAGTATGTTTTTTCAATGTATAACATACTTCATTGTGAAAATAGCCGATGTACAATCTGACAACTTTTAATGGTTTGTGAGCTTGTAGATCGGCTACTTTCACTAGTTTTGGTTCTGAGGAGATGTACAATTTCTTCAATGGTAAATGGTTTGTGAACGAGTGATCTTAGTGTTAGTGAAACAGGGGCTTGGGTCATGACAGAAGGCAAGAGTTTGTGATCCTCAACAGACAATAGCAGCCTGGACAAAGCTATAGTGTTGCAGCTACCTAAGAGTGCCTCACGCCCGCAAGGTTGCCGGTTCAAGCCTCACTTGATGCAGACTCATTTAAGTTGAATTGCAAAAAACATGACTCAATCTATTCCGTTTCCATGGCTCTCTCTTCAATCTATTCCGTTTCTATCTTCAATCTATTCCGTTTCCATGTCTCTCTCTCTCTCTCTCTCTCTCTCTCTCTCTCTCTCTCTCTCTCTCTCTCTCTCTCTCTCTCTCTCTCTCTCTCTCTCTCTCTCTCTCTCTCTCTCTCTCTCCGAGGGTCGGCCATAGCTGAGTGGTTAGTGAGCCAGAGGCTCTGGTTGCCCCAGGTACGATTCCAGGCCAGGTCAGCAAATGTGTCGATGAAATGAAATTTGTCCCTGAGCAAGACTCTTAACCCCTAATTGCTCACAGGTCCACATTGGAAACAAGACCGCAAGGACTTTCATGAACTGACCTGTTAAAGGAATTATCATTTCTCTTTCTCTCTCCTGGCCCCGTATTATCGCTGCTTGCAGCTATATTTCCATTTCTTCTGCCGTTTTTGCCAGTTCTGGCTGAACCGTGCATACGCTTTTTACGAAACTCGGCCATATGGTAGATGGTCATGAAAAACTATCAAGAAATAATTCTCACAATCTTTCGTCAAAAGGTGGCGCTATAGCACTCAGTTGAAAATGCCAACTTTGAACAGGTACAACTCATGCCCTGTTTGACCTACAGCCATGAAACTTCGATGCACACATGCGTCTCCTCATGCCTAACAACTTTCACTGTTTGTAATAATAATAATACATACGATTTATATAGCACTTTATAGGTCCTCAAATTCGCTTTACAGAGCAGATACAGAACTTAATTAGAAGGTTAAAACGAAAAGGGAAGGGCGGGGGTTGGGGTTTTATATATGGAAATGGAATGCGAGTCTGAAAAGGTGGGTTTTTAATGTGGTTTTAAACATGGTGAGGGTCAAAGACAGCAGAGCAAACTAGACTAAACGTCACGAAAAACAAACACACACTACACACCTGTTGACAGCAGTGAGCAGGACGTTCTCGATCTGAGACAGGAGATGCAGGGTGGGCTGGTCGAATCTCCTGTCTAGTTCAGATGTCAACAGGTCGATTGCTTCAAAGAATTGGCTCCTATACATCTCTTCTGGGTTTCCCCACTGGTGTCTTGCCACGCCATCATCAAAGCGACGCGGTGGTTTGCGTCTTGGAGGGAGGGCAGGGGCTTGTACCAGTTCGTTTTTTGAGCTGTCATCATATAGAGCACGAAAAAACTCTTCTGTCCTCATTTTTGCATAGTGCATGCGGAGCGAGTTTACAGAGGAGCGCACTTTTTCTGCACTCATGTCCTTACACTGTAGTTCTCGTGCAACTTGCTCCGCTGTGGAAAACAGGCTGAAGGCAACCTTTAGTCCTAGGTGATACTCAAACTGTTTCATCCATACCTGATATCCAGGGGCTTTTTTGGCTGCTTGGGAGGTAGGGTTTGTAATCCGAATCTCATCCAGTGTGTCAAACACAGCCTCATAGTTATCGAGTAGGGATTTGATAGCTGCAGTTCTGCAGGTCCAGCGTGTCGGGCAGAGGGCTTTTAGATTCCTACTGGTACCGGGTCCATCTTTAGGAGTGTGAAAGGCACGCATTTTCTCAAAAACATCCAGCCTTTTTGGTGAGCCGGCGATCATCTCGTGAATGTCATGAACAAGTTGTAAGGCGCTCGTAATCAATACACACTTACTTCCAACCTCTTGCAGAATCAAGTTGAGACTATGATTCATGCAATGGATAGAAATTGCTTTGGGGTTTTTGTCCTTGATTCGTTTGGCCACACCAGACATTTTCCCCTGCAGCACAGACGCACCATCGTATGTCTGGCCCCGCATATCCATTATATCCAGACCACAACGGGACAGTATATCCTCAATTATGTGCGTTATGGACTCTGCATCAGTTTTAGGACAGTCATGCATCCCAATAAAGTCCTCGCTCACAACGAAATCACTTGAGACCCATCGCATAGAAAGTGACAGCTGCTCTTTCCCACTTATGTCCCTAGTCTCATCCACAATTATGGCATAATGTTTAGCAGCTTTGATCGTGGACAGTGTTGAGGGTGGTGCGATACATATGTTCTATTAGTTCATTAAGGATTTCGTGGGAAAAGAATTTACCTGTGGCAATGAAACTTTCCAGAACTTTGTTGTTTTCTGCTACTAAGGTAGTCAGCTGGAAGAAGTTTGACTCCATATCCGTGTGTCCCCTGACAGCAAGCCCCTGTCTCACAAGAAAACGCAAGCTTTTGAGTTGCTGCAACATGCCCTCCCGCCTGTCTTTCTGGTGAACAGCATGTTGACTTAATAGCTGTGCATTAATAGACAACTGCCCTTTGTATGCACGCATCTTCTGCACAGCCTCCTTGTGTATTACAGCTCGACTCGTGGCTGTTCAACATATCAGGGCATTTTTTCCAGTTGTTGACACCAGTAGAGGTGAAGTTGTCTTCTCCACGTTTAGAAAAGCTGATCAGGTTTCGAGAGACAGCAAAACGGCAAACGTGACATATCAGTCTTTTTTTAGTACTGCACAAGACAAGCCAGTCTCGACTTGTTAGCCACTCTTGATTACAATATCGGCGTTCATTTTGCCCAAAAGACCTGGCAGTGTCCTTTTTTGCAACGAGTGGTTGAATTGGTGCAGAGTCATAAAGGCAACATGAATCCACACACACCACCATAGGAGCAGCAGAAGCAGTCCCAGCTAGAGGAGCCTCCTCCTGGGACACTTCTGCATCAAGTCCTGGGGCTGGTGGTGGTGGCAGTGCATCTTCATTGGGTGTATCTTCATTGGGTGGCAAAGCAGCTTCCACACTAGGCAGCGTTGCTGCTGCTGGTGGTGGTGGTCTCTGAGTCGGCTTCACACCGAATGTGATTTTTGACTGGACAAACTTTTTCTTTTTGGGTGGCTCACTCATCATTATGATTAGGTTTGTTGTTGTTGTGTAGGTGGGCTGGGCTGCGCGGCAGAGAGGCAGGTGGATGAAGATCAGAGGCTTCCTGACCTGTGACTTTGCGCCTTTTGCGATTACCTTAATACCAGCTCTCCGCCGCACATTTTTTACCGTAAATGACAGTGTATTCGTGTAACCTATGTCTGTCGACTTGGACCCACCCAGCCTGCCCCCCCCACCTCGCGCTCGCGGTGGTCGCGAGGTGCGGGGGACTGGACTGATTTTATTAAAACATTTTTCAAAAAAAAAATTTGGAAAAAAAAAAATTTTTTTTTTTTTTTTTTTTGTAAAACCTTTTACAAAAAAGGGACCAATTGGGACAAATTGTCCTTTAATTAAACAGGCTCCGGCGCCACTGAAAAGCAGTTAAAACCTATCTCCTCCTGGGATTTTTGAGCAATCTGCACAAAACGTTTTACACATGAACTTTGGACCTATGCCGACAAACGTTTGCAAAAGATTTTCCATAAGTGAAAAAATGAAGCTTTAATGAGCCAATGAATATTGCAGTTTTATGACAATTATTCATCTGCCCCTAACACATACATGCAGACTTACCATTCTTTGAAATTTTGCAGAAATGTAAAGGGCCATTCCAAATATCACTGAAACCAATCTTACTCCAATTGGTCAAACGGGGGCGCTATAGCAATTTTTTGAAAATGCAAACTTTAAACAGGCAAAAGTCATGCCTCGTTTGGCCGACAGCCATTAGACCTGCTTACACATGTGCCTTGACTAATGAGGAACACATCTATCACGTTGACCAGTAAGCACCGCCCTTAGATTGTCTGCAAACTTGAGCAGTTTGAAAAACACTTAAACCCAGGATTTTTCAGCTATTTGCGTGAAACTGTATGATCAGTGTGATCTCTTTTTTCAGAGGTTTGTCTGTCGGTGCAATAGCTTCCCGCCTAAGTGTATGTCTCACAACCTCAAGGTCACAGGTTCAAGCCTCACTTGGTGCAGACTTCATCTAAGTTGCATTTCACACAACATGACTATCAATGAATACATCTGCAATTGTTAAAGATAACATGAAATACTTAATTGAGTGTTTTTTACATACTTCATTGTGAAAATAGCTGATCTACAATCTCACAACTTTTCAAATAGCAATGAGAGTATGTTTTTTCAATGTATAACATACTTCATTGTGAAAATAGCCGATGTACAATCTGACAACTTTTAATGGTTTGTGAGCTTGTAGATCGGCTACTTTCACTAGTTTGGGTTCTGAGGAGATGTACAATTTCTTCATTGGTAAATGGTTTGTGAACGAGTGATCTTAGTGTTAGTGAAACAGGGGCTTGGGTCATGACAGACGGCAAGAGTTTGTGATCCTCAACAGACAACATCAGCCTGGACAAAGCTATAGCACTACAGGCAGTGTTGCAGCTACCTAAGAGTGCCTCACGACCGCAAGGTTGCTGGTTCAAGCCTCACTTGATGCAGGCTCATTTAAGTTGAATTGCAAAAAACATGACTCAATCTATTCCGTTTCCATGGCGCTCTCTCTCTCTCTCTCTCTTCAATCTTTCCGTTTCCATGTCTTTCTCTTCAATCTATTCCGTTTCCATGTCTCTCTCTCTGTCTCTTCAATCTATTCCGTTTCCATCTCTCTCTCTCTCTCTCTCTCTCTCTCTCTCTCTCTCTCTCTCTCTCTCTCTCTCTGAGGGGCGGCCATAGCTGAACTCATGAGGAACACATCTATCGCTTTGACCAGTAAGCTCCGCCCTTAGATTGTCCGCAATTTTGAACAGTTTGAAAAACACTTAAACCCAGGATTTTTCAGCTATTTGCGTGAAACTGTATCATCTGTGTGATCTCCTTTTTCACAGGTCCCTGTCTGTTGGTCCAATGGCGTCTCCCTTAAATAAGTGCCTCACAATCTCAAGGTCGCCAGTTCAAGCCTCACTTGATGCAGACTTCATTTAAGTTGAATTGCAAACAACATGACTGTATCAATGAATACATGTGCAAATGGTAAAGATAACCTGAAATGCTCATTTGAGAGTACGTTTTTTCAATGTATGACATACTTCATTCTGAAAATAGCCGATCTACAATCTCAAAACTTTTCAGATAGCAACGTGTTTCTGAGCTTGTAGATCGGCTGCTTTCACCGTTTTCGGTTGCGAGGAGACATACAATTTCTCTATTGGTAAATGGTTTGTGAACGAGTGGTCTTAGTGTTGGCTTGGTTCATGACAGAATGCAAGAGTTTATGATCTTCAACAGACAACATCAGCCTGGACAAAGCTATAGCACTATAGCTAGTGTTGCAGCCTATTTGTCCGAAGGTTGAGAGTTCGATTCCTGTTAATGGCAATAGGTTGAGATGTCCAATCAATCCATTCTGTTTCCATCTCTCTCTCTCATCAATCTATTCCGTTTCCATGTCTCTCTTCAATCTATTCCGTTTCCATGGCTCTCTCTCTCTCTCTCTCTCTCTCTCTCTCCAATCTATTCCGTTTCTCTCTCTCTCTCTCTCTCTCTCTCTCTCTCTCTCCAGTTTCCATGTCTGTCTCTCTCTCTCTCTCTCCAGTTTCCATGTCTGTCTCTCTCTCTCTCGCTCGCTCGCTCGCTCGCTCTCTCTCTCTCTCTCTCTCTCTCTCTCCAGTATCCATCTCTCTCTCTCTCTCTCTGGCCCTGTATTATCGCTGCTTGCAGCTATATTTTTCATATTTATGTTTCTCTTACTTCTAATTGGTGTTGGAACATGTGATGCAAACAATGTTTTCATGTGAATGTCAGTGGAGGAAAAAGTACTCAAATGTTTTACTTATCAATACTGTAATGTAGAAATACTCTGTTACAAGGAAAAGTCCAGAATTCAAAATTAACTTGAGTAAAAGTACAAAAGTATTGGTATCAAAATGTACTGAAAGTACCGAAAGTAGAAAGTATTCATTATGCAGAAGCCATTTCACAAGTTTTCATATGGGTAAAATGGATAAAAATCTTTTGAAAATAGCTTATCTACAAGATCTCTACGCATTAAGAGCTTGTAGATCGGCTATTTTCTAATGGCCGAAATGTAGGCTATATAGGGCTGAAGTGGTTAATACCCTTACTGTTTTGTAATAGTAATCTAAATCTACAAAGTAACTAAAGTTTTCAAATAATTGTGGTGGAGTAAAAGTACAATATTTGCCTGGGATGTAGTGGAGTAGAAGTAAAAGTACTGACAATTGGAAACACTCCAGTAAAGTGAAAATACCTCAACATTTTACGTAAGTACAGTAAATGTACTTAGTTAATTTACACCACCGGTGAACGGACAATAATGTATCATCATCATGACTGCCCACTCCCCATGTGATGTCATGCACACACGGGCGCGCGCGCACGCACACACACACACACACACACACACACACACACACACACACACACACACACACACACACACACACACACACACACACACACACACACACACACACACACACACACACACAACCTGCTCTGACTCATGTTTTGTATTCTCTGTAAATAAAGCAATAAAATAACGTGAAAAGACAATTTAAATTGTACTTTGTTCCTGTATTTGTTTTCACTCTGCTTCATGTGCTCTAGTATTGTCCTGTGCATACTATAGTCAACTAGAACGTACTGTTCCTGAAGAAACAGTGTGGGATCGCTAAGAATGTTGAGCTGGTATTGAGTATTGATAGTGTTAGTAGTGTTATAGTAGGGTCATAATACAATGACATCAGTATTATGACGTCACTAGAATGGCATTACCATTCACTAGAATGGCATTATGCATTATTACGTCACTAAATGGCACTTCTCTATTGAAATGACCCAAAAGACGGGGGGAATAATAATAACTAGAAAGGCATTACCATTCACTAGAATGGCATTATGCATTATGACGTCACCAAATGGCATTTCTCCATTGAAATGACCCAAAAAACAGGGGGAATAATAATAATAATAAATAGTGAAGATAACATTAGTGTGATCGCTAAAGCGATCCCACAATAATAATATTCATGTTCTTTGTCCCTCAACAGGTATGTGGTCATTTACAATATGATTTCAACCATAATCAACACTCTACATTCAAATACAGAACCACCCACTAGTACATACAGTATCTGACATTTTGTAAGCTTTCAGTAAATATTAAGACAATTAAATATCTAGAAATAGACTATATGACAACTAGATGATATTTTGTAATTACGTTTTTACTTCAATTCATTGGAAAAGTCAGTCATTCTTTTTTTTTTTACAAATTTACTGAAAATAAATGTTAAAAAATATATTATTTTGCAATTATTTTAAATGCATGGGCAGATTAGTATTATTATTACATTACAATAATTATAATAATAACTATGTTTTAATATTTTGTTTCATAGACCCCTAGAAGGTTTTTAATATTTTAATAAAAAATGTTTGCTATAAAAAATATATACAGTATATTCAAAGATTTGCACAAATGTTCACGATTTTTCAAAAATAGCAGATCTACAAGCTCATAGCGCAGCACCAAGTGACACGATATGAGCTTGTATATCTGCTATTTTTGAATAGCCAACGCTAAAATCTAAAATGACACAGATGCTTTGCTTTCTCGGTTTGAATGGGTTAACCTCAAATTATTGTATGCATATTTTCTCCACCTCTGAAAGTCTGTTAGACTCTTGTGTGCTTGTCACGATCTGGCCTCTGCCCCTGCTCTGACTGTGTCCCCCTCCCTGCCCAGTTTCGCCCGATGTGACTCTGCCCTTGTGCCCAGTGTGTTCTTGTCCTCGTTCTGCTCACCCCTTCCCCTCTCTGTGTGGCCCTGATTGGGAGATTGGTTCCACCTAGGGTTCCCAGCGGTGACTGTTTGCTTGAGTTGTCTGTTCATTGTTTCCTTGGAGGAGTTTGTTCTTGTTAGTGTGGGTACTTTAGTTAGGCTACAGTTTTGGTCCCTCTGTGTGAAGGTGCACTTTTGTTTCTTGTTTATTTAAGTGAAGTTTGGTTCAACTTCAACACTTGGTAACCTGTGTGTTGCTGCATTATATTATGGGTCCTTACCTAAGCCTTGTCGTGACAGTACTAGTACAAGTGTGTGCGTGTTTACGCGTGTGTGTGTGTGTGTGTGTGTGTGTGTGTGTGTGTGTGTGTGTGTGTGTGTGTGTGTGTGTGTGAACAGATACGGCATCGACATAGCCGCCCTGAGCGAAACCCGGTTACATGGGGAAGACTCAATCACGGAGGCGGGAGAAGGCTACACCTTCTTCTGGAAGGGTCTTCCAGAAGGCTCCCGCCGCCTACATGGAGTGGGTTTTGCTGTCAGAACAAACCTGCTTCACAAGATCCCAGAGTCTCCAGTGGGTATTAGTGAGAGGCTCATGACGTGGCGTGTACCACTCACCAACAACCGCCATGTCACCCTTATCAGTGCCTATGCCCCAACCCTGGATGCAGACCCCGAGAGCAAAGACACATTCTATGCCTCCCTAAGCTCCGCCATAGATGGAACACTTCCCACCGATAAGCTCATACTCCTCTGGGATTTTAACGCGAGGGTGGGCTCTGACAGTGGGCTCTGGACAGGAACACTCGGTCAGCACGGTGTTGGTAGGCTTAATGATAATGGACTACGCCTCCTTTCACTCTGCTCTGAACACCAGTTGATCATCACCAACACCCTGTTCCAGCTCAAGGATAAATTCAAGACCTCCTGGCAACATCCTCGCTCCAAACATTGGCACCTCCTCGACTACATCATCACCCGTCGTAGAGACAGGAAAGAGGTGCTAATCTCCAGAGCCATGCGTGGAGCGGACTGCTGGACTGACCACCGAATGATCAGAGCCAAATTTCAGATTGAAATCCGTCCCCAACTGTAGAAGACACCACCAAACAAAAGACTCAATTGTGAAGCACTCAAATCCAGGCACTCTGTAGACCAGCTTAGGGCACAGCTTGCAGCAAACTTGTCTGCAATCCCTGATACCCACTTGGACGCTGACATCAACACCTGCTGGAACACCATAAGGACTGCCATCCAACAGGCAGCAGAGGAATCCCTAGGGTTCACCAGGCGTTAATCTCTCAAGAACAGATTCTGCCCTGCGGTGGAATCTGTCGGAGGGGTTCGTCATAACGTGTGCGCATTGGCTACAAGTGGGCGTGCCTTCAGATCAGGAAGCGGGCCGCGCTTTACCCAATCAAATGTAGTGGGTGGGATTCACGTGTCCATCCACCCTTCCCCCCTCGAAACTAGCCGAAACTAATTTAACAATAGCGTCCTCGGAGCGGACAAAACCACGGAAAGATATTCACATTTTAACTTACTCTTTCATCATAGAAACAAGTGGGCTTATAACCAAAACCATCCATGTTCTCTGGGAGAAGTGGTGTTAGTGTTCCGTGTAGAAATATTGTTAGTGGGAATGAAAACGTAGTCGCACCAACCGGAAGTGATGCGCTGAAGGCAGACATGAAACCGGAGTTTCCCTGCGCACTGGTCTTCCATTTTCCTCCCGCCAGACCCCACAGACAATATCAGAAAACAGAGGTCGCTGTTTTTCATTTTCTGTGGGGTCTGGCTACGCGAGACTAACCAGGCGTAAACACCAAGACTAGTTTGACAACAGTGCACCGGATATCCATAAACTCCTCCAGGCAAAACACAAAGCCCATGCTGCTTACCTGGCCAATCCACAATCCATCACACTAAAGACTCGACTCTCCTCCATCAGAGCCGAAGTCCAGCGTACCCTCAGAGCCATGGAAAATGACTGGTGGATCATGAAAGCCAGCGAGATCCAACGTTATGCTGACACCAACAACTCCCATGGATTCTATGATGCCATCAAATCCATATATGGTCCACAGAGGAAAAACATAACCCCAGTCAGATCGGCAGACGGAGTCACCCTCTACAAGGACACACACCAGATCCTGAATAGATGGGCTGAGCACTTTAACACTCTTCTCAACTCCGAAAACCCCTCTGACCAAGACATTTTTGCCAATTTCCCAACAATTCCCCTTGTTGAACATCTGGACTCCCCGCCTAGCTTCACTGAGGTACACAAAGCCATCAAGGGCCTGAAAAATAACAAAAGCCCAGGCCCCGACGGAATCCCAGCTGAGGTCCTGAAGCGTGGTGGCTACCTCCTCACCCGTCGGCTCCACCAACTGATGAACATCATCTGGTCCTCTGAAACCATCCCCCAGGAATGGAAGGATGCTACCATCATTACCATCTACAAGAGGAAAGGTGACAGAGCCGACGTTGGAAACAGCAGAGGAATCTCCTGCTTGCGGTTGCTGGAAAGGTACTTGCCCGGGTCATGCTCTCTCGCTTAGTTGCTCACATCTCTGAGAACATCCTGCCCGAGTCCCAGTGTGGCTTCAGAAGAGATCGCAGCACTAGTGACATGATCTTTGTAGCCAGACAGGTTCAAGAAAAGTGCCGGGAGCACCACCAGGATCTGTACATCGCCTTTATCGATCTGTCCAAGGCGTTTGACACCGTCAACCGGAATCTCCTTTGGGACTTACTGGGAAGGCTGGGGGTCCCGCCAAAGTTCCTCAACACCTTGAGACAACTGCACGAAGGAATGCAAGCCTGTGTTCGCATCGGAGGCCAGCTATCCCCCTCTTTTAACGTGAAAGTGGGGGTCAGGCAAGGGTGTGTCCTAGCCCCTGTCATTTTCAACCTCTTCCTCTCAGCAGTCACTCTCCTCTCCCACAAAGCTCTGGGACCCACAGACGGCATTCACATACAGTTCCGGCTGGACGGCAGTCTCTTCAACATCCGGCGCCTCCAGGCCTTCACCAAAACCACAAAACAAACCATCCTAGAACTTCAGTATGCTGACGACTGTGCTCTCCTTGCCCACACGCCAGATTCTCTGCAACGTGCACTTAACGTGGTCTCATCCATATACAGTGCCTTAGGACTCAAGGTCAACATATCAAAAACCCAGGTCATTATGCAACACTCTACCCACCAGTCAGAAGTGCCTGTCTTCAACATTGATGGCCAGCAGCTCACCATCGTTCCACACTTCACTTACCTCGGAAGCGTCCTGTCCCCCACATGTAACATCGACCATGACATCCAGGTCCGTGTTGGCTTAGCCTCTGCTGCCTTCGGCAGGCTCAAAACCAGGGTCTTCCTCAGTAGAAACCTGACAGTTTCCACCAAGGCAGCTGTATACAGAGCAGTCTGTTTGTCCACACTGCTATATGGCTCGGAAGCCTGGACCCCGTACCAAAGGCACGTCAGAATCCTGGAGAGATTCCACATCCGCTGCCTACAACGGATCCTGGGTCTGACCTGGGAGGACAGGGTCCCATATGTGGATATCTATGACCGGACCCAAACACCCAGCATTAAAGTGTTCCTTGCGCAAAGACATCTGCGCTGGGTGGGGCATGTAATCCGCATGCCCACCCAGAGGCTCCCCCGACAGATCCTCTACGGCCAACTCCAGGAAGGCTGTAGGTCTCCCGGGGGACAGCGGAAACGCTACAAGGACCACATAAAAACCCTCCTGAAGCGCTGTGCTATCCAACCCTCGGCACTAGAAGACCTGGCTGCTGATCGCCATACCTGGCGCACCACCAGTCACGAGGGGATCGCACACCTCCAGGAGCAGACCACAGAGAGGAGAAAGCAGCAACGTGTGCAGCGACACCAGCGTGCTGCAGGGGCCCCCCTCTCATGTGTGGACTTCATCTGCCCCACATGTGGCAAACCATGCAGGTCACGCATTGGCCTGCACAGTCACATGCAATGGCATAACCGCAATCCCCCTCAATAACCCATTCTTGGAGCAACGTCATCATCGAATTCGATGGACAGCCATAAGCAAGTAAGCAAGTGTGTGTGTGTGTGTGTGTGTGTGTGTGTGTGTGTGTGTGTGTGTGTGTGTGTGTGTGTGTGTGTGTGTGTGTGTGTGTGTGTGTGTGTGGACGGTCATGGTTAACACCCCTGACTCATGCACGTCACATCAGTGTCAACTTACTAGTTCCTGTTCTTTATAGACGGAAACATTAACAAATGTTTCATCTTTCAAAAACAATGGGTTGGATGTATACATCCGATAGTTTCACTGTTTGTTGAACGGTATATAAGTACAAAGGGCTTGTATAAAGGTTGAACGCAGGTTAAAATGTCTAAAATGGCAGCATGTGATGGTTTAAAGATAATCCTTGTTCGTGCAAAAAAAAAAAACAATACTGTGTGTGTGTTTGTGTGTGTGTGTGTGTGTGTGTTTGTGTGTGTGTGTGTGTGTGTGTGTGTGTGTGTGTGTGTGTGTGTGTGTGTGTGTGTGTGTGTGTGTGTGTGTGTGTGTGTGTGTGTGTGTGTGTGTGTGGTGACTGCAGAGCAGCAGACATATTGTGGTTAATGTTGTTTCCTCTTCACAATACATTTTACACTCTCTCTTTCTTGTGTTGTGGGGAGGGGTGGAGTGGGGAGGCCTAAATGCTGTATGATATGGACTTGTGGGTTTTTAAGTAATTGCATGTGGGAGGATGGGGGGGGCAGTGGTGGCCTAAAGCAAGGGTTCCAAACGTTTCAGGACCCCCCAAAAATAATCATGTTTGAACTGGGGACCCCCCACCCTGACAACCTGTAGGCATTACATCTAGTTTGACTCGGTTCCACAGTTGAACATTGTGAAAATAGCCGATCTACAAGCTCACAACATGCCTGGCACCGCGATGCATTGTGAGCTTGTAGATCGGCTATCTTCACAATGTTTGCTTCTTTCCTACATATTATTTGCCAATTTGGTATAATTAACGTCTTACAAGTCATTAAATGTTGACTGTATAAATGTGCAGATCAGGGGCGCCGGAACGGAATATGAGGTGGGGGGACACATCCGGGACACATGTGGACCACGGGCGCGCGCGCGAACATTTTGCGGTTATTTTGGGTGGATTTGTTGATTTTTGGGGGGGATAATGCGGTTATTTCGGTTAATTCGGTTCGCCTCGCGCGCGCGGTGGTCGCGAGGTGCGGGGGACTGGACTGATTCTATTATTTATAAAAAAAACTTTTTTTTTCTTTCTTTTTTTTTGGCTGGACTGGACTTTAATTAAACAGGCTCCGGCGCCACTGGTGCAGATACCCTGTGTATACACTTATACTGTATGTTGGTTTGTTTACTGTTGAGTGAGAAAACAAGGTTGCTTATTAAGCTAATCATTTGGGGACCCCTCAAAATAATTTGGGGACCCACCTGGGGGTCCCGACCCCCAGTGTGGGAACCACTGGCTTATAGGTTATGAGGAGAGTGTCTGTCTGTCTGTCTGCCTGCCTGCTTGTCTCACCTCATGATGTGAGAGCAACTGGGCTGACAGACAGACAGACAGACAGACAGACAGACAGACAGACAACACGCTGTGAGCTTGTAGATACGATTTTATGTAAAGGGAAAAAGACGAGACCAAGTACAGCGTCAAATTTACTCAAGTATTGAGGGTTTAAGTGGTTACTGAAATGACATTTCTGAAAACACATAATTAACATATTAACATAGAAAATCTAAAGTGTAAACAAACAAGAAACATTCATTGACACAACACTGATGACAGTGATGTCAAACAAGTGTATGGAGCTATCTATGAACTGTATGAAAAAGTTGAATGTGTACCATGATAGAACATGTATTGTGGGGTCCCTGCTTCATCTCTCTCTCAGCTAAGGGGTCCTTGCCCTGAAAAACGTTGAAGACCCCTGTTCTACTATGATCTCACATGTCCCAAATGCATTCCCTCTGGTTGTACATATAGGCCTACTGTAGTGCAGTTTGACAAGCTAGCCTTGAGCGTTATCAGTGAGCTGCTTCGTTATTGTCACAGTGTCTCAGGCCTCGCTTTTATGTTATTGTTCCTTATGACAAGCAACTCATTTATATCTGTTGACTTGTTCAGAAACTCAGTCAAAAAAATGTTTTTGGATGTCCTGACCATGAATTGTTAAATTGTTATTAGATGTTAACAGATATTACATTACATTACAGTCATTTAACAGACGCTTTTATCCAAAGCGACTTACAATAAGTGTATTCAACATAGGTGGGGAACGAAACTACTAATCACCAGAAGTCTTAAGTGCATTCTCTTCTAAAACAAGCAACCAATACCTAGCGCTAAAGTAAAAGTGCAATATATCAGCTACCTAATTTCATAAACAGATGAGACAACATAGGAAAATCAAATGAGCAAGAGCTAAAACAAATAAGTGTATCGACTAAACAAGATCCAATAAAACAAGAGTTTGTACAACTAGTTAACAACAAGTAGGCAAGGCGAAGAGGAAGGATAGTGTTTCCTCAAGAGGTGGGTTTTCAGCCTGCGGCGAAAGATGGGCAGTGACTCTGCTGTCCTGACATCAGTGGGGAGTTCATTCCACCACCGTGGGGCCAGAACAGAAAAAAAACGTGACCGTGTAGATCGGCCAGAAGGACCCTTGAGCGACGAGGCAATCAGTCGCCCCGAGGTGGTCGGGCAGGGGTGTAAGCATCGACCATAGTCCGGAGGTAAGAAGGAGCTGTACCTTTCACTGCCCTATAGGCTAGCACCAGGGTTTTAAACTGTATGCGAGCCGCTACGGGGAGCCAGTGTAGAGAACGGAGAAGGATGGTTGTGTAGGAGAACTTGGGGCGGTTGAACACCAGACGAGGCGCAGCTTTCTGAACAAGCTCCAGAGGTCTGATGGCAGACGCCGGAGCACAAGCAAGGAGGGAGTTGCAGTAGTCCAGGCGGGAGATGACAAGAGCCTGGATGAGCACCTGGGCTGCCTTCTCCGTGAGGAAGGGGCGAATCCTCCTGATGTTGTAGAGGAGGAATCTGCAGGACCGTGTCACCGATGCGATGTTTGACAAGAACGACAGTTGATCGTCCAGGGTCACACCCAGATTCTTCGCAGTGTTACGCCCCGGCCTAGGGGAACCGAGACATAACATATGGTGTGGAAGACCGCCCTTCCCAACTTAGTTGGGTCATTTATGGCACTTCCGTGACCGCGGAGAGCGAAGGTCCGTTTCTCAATGGATTTGTCATCTTGGAGGGTTATTAAACAAATTTAGCCGGGGTGTCTTTTTTAAAACGGCGGGGAAAATTTGTGGGAGACCAAAATCCAAAATGGCTGCCGTGAAAATGAACTTTTTAATGGTTTGACCTACAATGATGCACAATACATGGTTTCAGAGCTTATTTTGGTCAAGGAATACATATATTGTGTTTATATAATGATTTGACCTATTGTCGACCTTCAAATGCAAGATGGCTGCCAATTATGAGCTCCAAAAGGGAGTTTTTTCAAAATCGTCACAGAGCCTTCATATTAGGCTCAAATGAAAGCTCTGCTCATGATGAGTTGAATAATATACAGTATAAGTACACAGAAGTAATCTCTGAGGTCAATAAAGTCAATGTTTGTGTGTAAACAGCAGTTGCTGATTTGCGGTTTCCCATTAAATAGGGTAGGCTACTGAGAATATGGTGTCCAGTTCATCCCATCACATTTTCATAATGAACCAAAAATAAATGAGCTCTATAGCCTAACATTAAATAGTATTCTGTATGCAAAGCTAGAAAGGTTAGTTGCTTGAGGTGAATTTAAAGGTCAACTCATTTGTCACCCTTATTTTGTAGTATTGCTCCCAGTGTTTCCTGTCTGTCTTCCTTGCCTTGTCTAACCAGTCTTGTGATTTTGTCAGTGTTTCCACCTGTGTCCTCCTAGTCCCCGAGCCTATCCCAGTGTTGATTGTCAGTTGAGTTCACCTGTGTCCTGTTAATCCCTGTATATTTAAGCCCTGTGTTTGCACTGTGGTCTTGTTGGTCTGTTGTCATGCGAGGTGAGGTTTTTAGTTGTTGTTCTTTGTGCTCAAGAATCTTGGACATTAGAGCGTCTGCCATTCCAGAGCCCTTGAATCGCTTGTAGATGGCATAGATGTAGGACATCAGCTGGTGGAAAGTTACGAGGATTGGGAGGATGTCCTTGAACATTAATGGATTCTCCGCCTTGAGCTGAGTGAACGTCTTGTAGGTGGGCAGGTGACCAACAAGAAAGGAGAATGGAATATTCTTCTGCCACATGGCCTCCACATGTTTCACCATTATGTCATTCACCACTGACTTGCTTGGAGGTTCATTGTATGTTGTGTGGTAATTAGACATGCTCTTGTTGGGTGGTGGATGACAGCAGGACTGGGCACCACTGTATCCTGGAACTCGCTGCTCTTCAGGTGGTGGTCTTCTGCCATGATTGTCTACACGAGACAGTGCATGTATTACAGAGCGAGCACGCTGCGGAGCTGACCCATCCACTGGTGGATCTACCCTGGGACAAGCAGGTGACTCACTCTTGCTACCAGGGGGGGCATCTGTACTGGCAAACCTTTGTCAGTTCCGCACACTTCTGCTTTAGCTGTGCAGAGATTTCCTTCTTCTTGGTGAGCGTTTCAGCAGTCTCTTTGCCTGGATTCTTTTCATAGCTCTCTGGCTGCATGTACATGACATTTGTTCGATGGACTGCTGTAGAGTCACCTGTCATAGTGTCAATCTTGAAGTCGTCATTGTCGATGATCACGATAGCTGGCTTGCTGTCTGCGATCTCGTGTGGGCAGGTTGCTGATGCCTCCACATCCATCAGAGCCCAATGGTCATAGAGGAGCAGTGTGTCTGCAAAGCTGATGCAGACACCGCTCTTGTGCAGAGTGTCTACCAGATCTTTACTCCTTGTCATGCCATGGACATTTACTCCCAGGTTGATAGCAGAGCTCCGCAGTGTGCTCGCTCTGTGATACATGCACTGTCTCGTGTAGACAATCATGGTACAAGACCACCACCTGAAGAGCAGCGAGTTCCAGGATACAGTGGTGCCCAGTCCTGCTGTCATCCACCACCCAACAAGAGCAAGCCTTATTACCACACAACATACAATGAACCTTCAAGTCAGTCAGTGGTGAATGACATCATGGTGGAACATGTGGAGGCCATGTGGCAGAAGAATATTCCATTCTCCTTTCTTGTTGGTGACCTGCCCACCTACAAGATGCTCACTGAGCTCAAGGCAGAGAATCCAGAAATGTTCAAGGACATCCTCCCAATCCTCGTACCTTTCCACCAGCTGATGTCCTACAGTACATCTATGCCATCTACAAGCGATTCAAGGGCTCTGGAATGGCAGACACTCTGGTTACAGCAGGGGTAGTAGTGGAGGGGTTGGTAGACCAAGCACTACGAGGAAAGCACTACAGACAGGGCGTGCTGTGCATCCTGCTCTGGCGAGAGGTTCTTATCCAAAATCACTTCCAAGATTCTTGAGCGCAAAGAACAACGACTAAAAACCTCACATGACAAAGGTCTACAGACCAATAAGAACACAATGCAATCACAGGGCTTAAATAGACAGGGATTAACAGGACACAGGTGAACTCAACTGACAATCAACACTGGGATAGGCTGGGGGACTAGGAGGACACAGGTGGAAACACTGACAAAATCACAAGACTGGTTAGACAAGGCAAGGAAGACAGACAGGAAACACTGGGAGCAATACTACGAAATAAGGGTGACAAATGAGTTGACCTTTAAATTCACCTCAAGCAACTAACCTTTCTAGCTTTGCATACAGAATACTATTTTATGTTAGGCTATAGAGCTCATTTATTTTTGGTTCATTATGAAAATGTGATGGGATGAACTGGACACCATATTCTCAGTAGCCTACCCTATTTAATGGGAAACCGCAAATCAGCAACTGCTGTTTACACACAAACATTGACTTTATTGACCTCAGAGATTACTTCTGTGTACTTATACTGTATATTATTCAACTCATCATGAGCAGAGCTTTCATTTGAGCCTAATATGAAGGCTCTGTGACGATTTTGAAAAAACTCCCTTTTGGAGCTCATAATTGGCAGCCATCTTGCATTTGAAGGTCGACAATAGGTCAAATCATTATATAAACACCATATATGTATTCCTTGACCAAAATAAGCTCTGAAACCATGTATTGTGCATCATTGTAGGTCAAACCATTAAAAAGTTCATTTTCACGGCAGCCATTTTGGATTTTGGTCTCCCACAAATTTTCCCCGCCGTTTTAAAAAAGACACCCCGGCTAAATTTGTTTAATAACCCTCCTAGATGACAAATCCATTGAGAAACGGACCTTCGCTCTCCGCGGTCACGGAAGTGCCATAAATGACCCAACTAACTCCCAAGAACCGCCGTCCAAACAGTTTGCTTTTTCGATCTTTTCTTTTTATTATCCAAAAGGGTTTACAAACTCTATTCAGGGGCGGAGGAATGTACAACAAAACAAAACTAGAACACAAACTTCTTACCTACCCACGACAGAAATCAAAATACAAAATACTAACCTCCCTATCAGAAAACAAAGCTCAAACGAAATCATAATAATAATCCCCCCCCCCCTTCTTAGCTGAGAACACTAGATCACAAGATGATGACAGTAATCGGCCAAGGCCGAGTTAGGATCGAGCTGTAAGCATCTAGATCTATGGTGTAGATCAAGTGTTTGCAGAGATCAAGGATTACATATCTGTTCGGCTTCACAATGCACAAAATGGCTACTACATAACACAGAAGGACGGACGGGTTGGAAGTCGAGAAGGAACGGGTTCGCTGTCGCCGGCCCGCTGACAGCCTTTTAAAGTTGAAGCCGCCCCCTGGCCACCAATCAGGAACGGATGCGTCTGCTGCTGGCACGCCCTTCTCCTACAATCATCCAATCACACCCGACACTCTCCCCACACACACACACACACCGACACAGGAGAGAAACCTAACCTACACTCAGCCTCCTAATACCCTTCATAATCATAACAGCAGTCCGAGTTGACGTCACCACAGCATTATCAATGGTGATGGCCATGTCTCGGTGCGGACAGCCCTTCCCCGGGAGGAATCAGCTCGGTCTTGTCCAGGTTGAGCTTCAGGTGGTGCGTCGACATCCACTCCGAGATGTCAGCGAGACAATATGAATTAGATATGAATTACTTGCTTATATGGAACATTAACATAGACAATTTCTTCATAGTTCTGTGCATTGGTAGCTTGCTGCTGTTTTTTGGACCTATTTCTGCTGTGTTCCTGTGTAGAAAATAAATATTTGGTGAAACCCACTGCGTGCACACACACACACACACACACACACACACACACACACACACACACACACACACACACACACACACACACACACACACACACACACTCACACACAGGTCTTAATGTCTTAAGGTCTTTTAATCAAATTGCAACTCAGTTTCCCTAATTTTAAGCAGTTCTGCATATTTGCCCTAATAATAACCTATATGGTTTGTATGCTGCATGCTCTCATGACCCTTTTTATGTCGTCGCTGATGGGGAGCCAGGGAAAGAGAAGGAAAAGTATAGGCTCTCAGCACACACTGTGGAGTGATTTACACCGTTGGTTCTCAAAGTGGGGTCCGGGGACCCCCAGGGGTCCTTTGGGGGGGGTTCCAGGTAGCCTGGTAAACCCTCCCTCCAGAAATCTCAATTGTAAATGAGATTTCCGGAGGGAGGTTTACCAGGCTAGGTTCCAGGGGGTCCCCAACAAAATGTGTTAATATAGCATCACAATAATTTCAACCACTTTAACCTTTTATGCTTTGGCTATTCAAAAATAGCAGATCTACAAGCTCACAGTGAGCTTGTAGATCTGCTGTTTTTGAAAAAACTTGAAGATTTGTGCAAATCTTTTAATATAATATTTTTTAAGTGAACATTTGTAACTGAAATCTTTGCTTCCGGGGGGGTCTCTGGAACAAAACATTTTGACATGGGGGTCCGCGGCCAAATGCATTTGGTGTATACATTTTGGGGGCTCTTGACATGAAAAAGTTTGAGAACCACTGATTTACACAAAACATCCCACCAAACCAAACTGTGTGATTTCAATTATTAGTGTTTTTATTTAACCTTTTATTTCACCAGTATAAAACCACAATGAGACTAAAGTCTCTTTTACCGGTGTGAATTGGCCAAGAGTCATGCTGTACATATTACACAACTTTGCCAGCAATAACAAACAAAGGACAAGACCAATGACAGACATATAACTAGTTTGTCTTCTATGTTAAGTACATATATTCTGGAACTATTCCTGTATTTGGCCTTTAACCCCTTCCTAGCATATCACCATTTGTTGTTCAGACAGAGACAGACAGTGGGCCTATGGAGTCTAAATAGACATACAAAGCCTGTTCCTATGTACTGTTTTAGTCTAAATGTCGACTTTGGATCAGCATGTGTATTAATGTGTATATTTCAAGATGAGGGTTTGATAAAGAAGTTAAGTGTTTGTGTCTCTATTGGTCGAGTTTCATTTGAACAGAGTGCAAGGCATTTTTTTAAAGATTTTTTAAGAAACGGTTTGCATATATTATAGAGATATTAGCTTCCTGATTATTTAGGATACCAACATAATGTATGTTTCATTATATCATAGTTTATATCTGCAAAGTAACTGGGTCATTCCAGAATTGGAGGACATTTTACGTCCCACCCAAGAAATGTCAAATAATCCATTTACAAAATACTAAATAATGCATTTGTCGTGTAACTTTTACTTGTCCTGAGACCAAATCTAAATCAACTTGGAGATTATTATTTTTTTAACATATTTAAAAAAATACCAAATAAGTCTGTAGTACCCCTAAAATGCAAGTTTTCTCTTGTCCTACCCCCTTGGTTGCCAAATTGAATCTCAGATAAGACTGTTAAAATGACATTTAAATCTACTTTCTTTTGCATTATTTTGTTCATAGATGTCTCTTGTAGATGTGGAAACATATGTTTTAATTAACCTAATATTTTAAATAAGTATTATTATGCAAGGAACCTGTGTCCCAAAACGTGCATGCAACCCTGTTACCTTAAACCTTTTAGCATGGTAAAAGAAGAAGAAAAGTGTGAGTCACATGACACACTAGAAGTGACATAATCAAACACTTTCCTAACATCATGGGTAGAGCAAAGGTATCTCCTCTCTTCTATTATTCATATTTGTATAACATTGTCAGCCTTACTTGAATGTCTCAACCTACCTCACGCAACCCTGTTATGCATATTTCCAGAATAAGATAAATACTTGACAAAAAAAGATTTACTTATTTATTTATGTGAGTTTGTCCTCTTGGTAAATGCTAACATCTAGCTAAACAGCTAGCTTCTATTCCTGAGAAAAAGCTAACATTAGCATAGATTTGCAATCCTGTTACTTGCAGCCCTGTTACTGTTACTTGCAGCCCTGTTACTATAACCCATATAAAACATGTAATAAAAAATACCTTTGATGCCTGAGCTGAGCTAATCAAGCTTTTGATAGTATATTACCTATTATTGATGAATATGTAACAGAAAATTGTCAAATAGAAGGTTATTTTTTCAAAAATTCGGAAGCCCAAATGTCCTCCAATTCTGGAACGACCCAACTAGTAACTAAAGTTTTCAAATAATTGTAGTGGAGTAAAAGTACACTATTTGCCTCTGAGATGTAATGTAGTAGAAGTAAAAGTATTGGAAATTGGAAATACTCAAGTAAAGTACAAATACCTCAAAATTGTACTTAAGTACAGTACTTAAGTAAATGTACTTAGTTACTTTCCACCACTGCTCATCAATCATCAAACATACAGCATCACGTTTGATGATTGATGATTTAATTGACAAAAATGCATAAATGACTAACAAAGAGTTGTCTAAAACACTCTACTCTGTGCAAAACAATTACACACTAGAGTCACATTATAACGTCATTTGCGTTGTTTATATAGGCTAGGCTACTCTTAAAAAACTTTAGAAACGACATGTAGCGAGAGCACAGGACAAACCTCAACTCCCCCACACAGTCTGCTAGGGCTGTCACAATAGGCTCTATGCACAGCAGCCATATTGTGAAGACATTCACAGGTGTTACCAATGATACTAATGAAGGCTCTGTTCCATTCTGGTCAAACAGAGTCAGGGTGCTGATATTGTGCATGTTGGCTCACTGGAAACACTCTGCAACACCAGAGGGTCTAAAATGTGGGTCCAGTGACCCTCATGGTTCCTTAAAGGATTTACAAATGGCCGGGTCCATTTGGTTCCATTTGTAGTACACTCTCAGATATGGGGGTCGTGGAAACCACTCTGCTAGACTAAATGGAACAGAGCCTTCATTAGTATCATTGGTAACACCTGTGAAGGAAGTGATAATATATGGCTGCTGTGCATAGAGCCTATTACAAAAGTTGACGATTAATTGTCATACAAATAATTGCGATTATCGATTTAATTGTGTTTTTTGCATTGAACATTTTGAATACATACATTTTATTCATATTATGATTTTTTTTTTTCTGTTTGCCTTTTAGGCTTTCTAATCAAAAAGTGTAAAGGGCAGATATGACAAATAACTAAAATAATACAAAGAAATAACTGTACAAAATACATTTGGAAATAGCTGAACTACAAGCTTACAACGCGTCACTAAGTGACACGTTATAAGCTTGTAGATCTGCTATTTCTGCTATTTTTGGAAAATGTTTGAAAATGTATGTACTTTTTTTCAACATGGAAAATAATATGACGATTATGGAAAATAATTGCGATTATCTCAAATATGTGCGATTAGGCGGTTATGTAATACTTGTGACAGGCCTACAGTTATAGGTATGCTACTGTATATGACTCCAAAATAAACTGGAATAAAATAACATACATGCACCCCAAAACGATCGATTGAAGAAAACATTAGAAATAAAGGTGACTTTTTTTTTACTTAGTAATAATTGATAATAATAGTTAGAATAAGAAAATAAAAACGTCAGTGATTTTTTTGGGTGGAATGCATTAGATATACAGTATGAGTATGACTATACCTATTATCAGATTTTGCTGGGGACCCCCTGGACCCCTGAGGGTCCCCGGACCCCACTTTGATAACCACTGCTCTGGTTCTGTTCACATCTACAGTACCACCAACATGCACTCATTCTGCTAGGACAATGCATATATGGACACATTACACTTAAATGTCAGATGGAATCAATAATTTATTAATTGTTTTATGCCAGGTTGATGCATGTACACAATTTCATACTTTCACAACTTTTCAAAAATAGCAAAAATAGCCAAATAATTTGCCTCTGTATTGGGAAATGAGTTTAAAGTAATGATATAGGTCTAGTAAATGCATACATATTTCATATCAATGTGTAATAGTAGCATACAGTATATTGCAATAATAATGCATGGTTTTCCACAAGTCCCTTTTCAGCTGAAAAAAATGATATAGCAATAAATACATAAAAATCAATATAATAAATAAAGCAAAATAAAAAATGTGTGTCTCTACCGACTCCACGGGACCCAAATGTTCAAAAATGTTTTAAAGAAAAATGTGAATGAAATTCTTTTGAAAAACGATTGACTTTTTTTTTTGGTCAATTTCTTTCTTCTTCTTTTTCTAATGGTTTTACAATATTTTGAAATAATGTTTCAAAATGTTATATTTACTCGCGACCCATCCGAATAGAATAGAATAGAATTGTTTTATTGGCATCAACATGGGTGGTCTGCGACCCACAAATGGGTCAGTGTTTGGGAAAAAGTGCACTACACTACACTACACTACAGAACCCAAAGTACCTGTACTCAACTCCAGTACTTGAGACAAAGTATAGATATTCTTAATACAAATATGACTTCATTGCAAGTGAAAGTTGTAGTTGAGTGGGTTAAAGTACTGGAGTACTTGCTTTAAAGGTTTCATGACATTCAGTTTTACAACACATTGAAAGTATCTATCCTGGTCTTTCAAACGTGTATTAAAAGTTTGAACTGAAACATCCACTCCAGTGATCTCTCTGATTTCTAAAGCCTTTTCAACTGCAATGAAAAAATAAATCTTTGCCTGCGGGTGTCGCTGACTCGCTGTTGAAGGATTTTGACTGTCAATCATCGCCTCTGCTCCGCCCCCCCCCTCGCCAAAGGAATGGATATTGGAGGGGAGGGGCGGAGAGGAGAGGGGGCGGGATTAATGGACTGTGACATCAAAGTCCAGGGGACAATCACAGATTTCTTTTCAGCCTAATTATTCAGAAAACCCTAGACCACAGAAAATCCACTGACTGTTCAAAGTTTCGTTTTTTGGGTGTAATTGAGGTCATAAACCCCTAAAAAAACATTAAAAATAAAAAAAGTGAAAATGAATGTCAAGAACCTTTAAAAAAGAAATACTTAAGTATTCAAAAGTACATGTTTAAAAAAACAAATTGCCTACTTAAGTATTAAAAAGTGCAAATAACAAAGTAATAAAAACTGTTGTGAAAACTGCAGATCTACAAGCTCACAACGTGTCGCATTGCGAATTGCGATGCGTTGTGAGCTTGTAGATCGGCTATTTTCACTATATATTTGAAATAGGTCAATTCACAATGTACTTTTTCCCTTCCTAGATATGTATTGGAGTGAAATGTGTCTCTAAAATGCAGTGGCGTGAAAAAGGTCATACAGTAGGCTATCCGAAGAATACAGTACAGATATTCAAAATTCTTTACTTAAGTACAGTACTCAAGTAAATGTACTTTGTTTCCAGGTGAGCGCAGCTCAAAACATGTCAGCTTGAGCCAAGAGGAGCATTTTGATTGGCCGGTAGCACTGCGTAGGCGGGAAGTCACTGAGCACGTCGCAGCATTCTGACGACCCTCTCGTACAACTGCTGGACGATCGACATTAAGTTCCTGAAGAGAGAGTGAGAGAGAGAGAGAGAGAGAGAGAGAGAGAGAGAGAGAGAGAGAGAGAGAGAGAGAGATTTTTTATTTTTAACCAAACCTTTATTTTAACAATCTCTCAACAATCGTTTTACAAAAAGATCAAACTGTCTTTAGTTTAAATATGGATAAATATTCCAATAAATAAAGTCTTAATACATTACACCAGTGAGAACATAAGTTGATCATATATTACAGAACACAACACATCGCCATAGGTCCAAATCATACTGAATTGATCAATATCCTTTGATGCTTTATAAAAATTAAAATCAATCATTATTCTCCTCGCTTTCACCATCCTATTAAACAATAATTCTACATCAATGTCCACTGAGTCATCAATCTTCTTCTTTCTACTAACATAGATAGCCATCTGTGCTTGTCCCAAAATAATATTCAAGTTGAGACTTTTGTTTTGTATTGTCTGTATCTGAACCCTAGAATGAACATTTGCATAGAGAAAACCTCTCCCACCCTACTAAATAACTAGCCTGGTTCCAGACAAATCTGCAATTGCAAAAACAATTTGCCCTTGGCAGATTAGGTCTGACCCCTCTCAATAGAAATTGGATTTCTCTCCCTCCGAATTTGTGAGGGACCAATCAGGGCCCAGTATGCAAATATGGGGCAGGTTTATCACCAGAGGCATTTTTTTTATTTGCCCCTCGAAAATGCAGGTTCCGCACAGAGATTCCAGACTAATCTCTACGCAGTGATATTAGTCTGGCCATGCCAGGCTACTAAATAACCTCTCCAGCAACATGAACAAAGACACCAGGCGTTTACAAAAAAAAAAAACAGTGGAACACAGTCTCTCTGAAAGGACAAAATGGACATTTATCAGTTACATCTTGATTCATGACACGAATAAAAGCATTGACAGCTATTATCCCATGTAAAACTCTCCACTTTAGGTCAGCTATACTTTTTTTTTATTTCAACCCAACGGCAGGTGCCAGTACTGCTCCCGATTCGGCTACAATGGGAAAACATGGCACAGGCTGACTAAAAAAGCGATTTAAATGTATTTTTTTTCGACCCCGTCGTAAAAAAAAAAACTTTCCGGAAAAACCTCAAACATCTGTAGGTGTCTGGAACTACCTTTACTTTTTGGATGCGATGTTGCGAAAAAATGTGATCGTCACTGCGTTTGGATGGACACTACCTCTGCCGGGATCCGGTACAGCGGGACCTAATTTTGGAGCTATCGTGGAGAGTGAGGTTCCAAACGGGGCTATTTCAGGACAAGAACAAATTAAATGCCCCTCAACTCCACAACCAAAGTATTTTAAAGCCACCGACTTTGAAACTAAATGTCAAATTCAAATCATTGTTTTCCTTCAAGATCATATAAACCTGCCTTCTGTGACACACGACATGTTTTAACCATGGTGATACAACCCAATAAAACCATTAACTGGAGACACCAACTTCCCATAACGTGACAATTCTTTGCCCAAATCCTAATTTTGAATGAACGGAGGAGCGTTTGAAATGAGGATCTTTTTAGCTGGACTCCAGCGGAAGAACAGGTGTGACTGTATCACGGACAACAATCCCATTCTCAATAACTGTCTCAACTTTAGTTACATCGTCCAAGAATATAACAACAGCACCGTTCATGCTAGAGGCAGATTTCACACTTTGAAATCCTACAACCTCTCCAACAGCATAACTAACCTCTTCCACCGACACGCCAACATCGGCCATAATAACTTTTTTTTTTTTTTAACACTTTGTTTTTATTTTTCCATTTTACATACAAGATACAAGCATATAATTGTATATATGACAACGTATTCCCCCAATCCCCAACCCTCCCCCCAAGGTCATAGCAGGACAAATGACAGGACACTAAAAAAATAAAAAATAAATAATACTAATCACTTACTAAAAAGAAAAGACAAGACAGACAAACAAACAAACGGACAGACATACCAAACAGTTCAACTTTTTGTCAAGAAATATGTTGTACTTTTTAAGTCGAGGTAGACAGTTCTATTATTAAAATCAATGAATAAAAATTAAAAAAAATAAGAAAGATATTCCGTATCCAGCCGTCTCTTGCTGGGACAGAGAAAGGTCGATGACAACGTTTATTTGTCTGACACAAAAATGTTTGTGTCAGAATGCTGGGGAAATTGTGTGGCTTGTGACGATTGGGTCCAGTGGTGGCTTATCCAACGCCCCCCCCCCCCCCCCCCCTCGTTTGACAAAACCGTCGGGGGGCACCAAATCGTGTCCGCGCTGGTGGGTGTGGTTAACTCACCTGGTTCTATTGGACCAGTCGAGATGGGTTTGGTTAAATCACCTGGTTATATTGGTCCAGTCGATGTGGGTGTGGTTCACTCACCTGGTTCTATTGGTCCAGTCGAGGTGGGTGTGGTTAGCTCACCTGGTTCTATTGGTCCAGTCGAGGTGGGTGTGGTTAACTCACCTGGTTCTTTTTGACCAGTCGATGTGGGTGTGGTTAACTCACCTGCTTCTATTGGTCCAGTCGAGGTGGGTGTGGTTAACTCACCTGGTTTTATTGGTCTAATCGAGGTGGGTGTGGTTAACTCACCTGGTTCTATTGGTCCAGTCGAGGTGGGTGTGGTTAACTCACCTGGTTCTAATTGACCAGTCGAGGTGGGTGCATGTGGTTAACTCACCTGGTTCTAATGGACCAGTCGGGGTGGGTGTGGTTAACTCACCTGCTTCTATTGGTCCAGTCGAGGTGGGTGTGGTTAACTCACCTGGTTCTAATGGACCAGTCGAGGTGGGTGTGGTTAACTCACCTGCTTCTATTGGTCCAGTCGAGGTGGGTGTGGTTCAGACAGCAGAGAGAGGACACACAGGACACACAGCACAGGAACAACGACACCAGACGTCTCTTCAACCACATCTGAACAGAAAACATGTAATATTATATCATATTTAAATATATCTGAATAGAAAACAACATTATATCATATTTAACCACATCTTCAAAACAGATCTACAGAAAGAACAAATAGGTTCCCATGCTAAATGGTATTATTTAGAATTTACAATGTAGGCATCCTGAGTGACTTACAAGGTAAACACATACACAGAATGCAGAGAGACGGTGTAGTGCCTCAGTAAGAATCACAGGTCAACCAAGAACCTAGCATCAGTAAAACAATATACTATCAAAACAATAATCTGTACATTGAAACGATAGGATTCCAGGTGAACTTGCCTTGACGACCATGCAGTATTATGTAAAGGTTACAATGTTATGTTGAGTTGAAAATATTTCAGCTCAAGCGTCAAGTAGATAAACAAAAGTCACACGTGAACAAACGCGCCAGTGCTAAAAGAATTGCACTCAGACGCTCCCGTCGTGAACAACTGAAAACATGCACTGCATTATTAATTGAAAATAAACATCTTGGTGGACACGACACCTGTGTTAATTTTGTCGACGAATCCTATGATGAATGTCGCTCTACAAAAACAAAACAACAAAATAAAAACTAAGCTTTGATGACTAAAACTATGATTAAATATATTATTATAATGTATTATTATAATTTTGTCAACAAATAAAAACTAGACTAGATGTTAGGGAAGGACTAGTGGAAAAGAGATCCAGTCTCTGTGAAAAAAAAATGTTCCAAGACAAGTCATTTTATGCTTGATTATTTGCATGTGAGTGTCAATCTACAAGTTAATAGATCTGCTATTTTTGGCATACAGCTAAGTATAAATCGGGCATTGCAACGCCATCAAGGCCCGCCAAAATACAATTTAGTGGACTAAATTAACTGTAGACTTAATTAAGTAAAACTACACTAAAACTAAAACATATCAGATGACTCAAATATGACTAAAACGGATTGGAATTGTAATCAAAAGACTATGAGACTAAAACTAAATCAACATATTGCTGTCAAAATTAACACAAGCCTGAGATAAACTCCCAAAACAAAAACAAAACATTTCCTCACTTCCTCTT
This sequence comes from Gymnoscopelus microlampas, assembly GCF_963454915.1. Taxonomy (NCBI): domain Eukaryota; kingdom Metazoa; phylum Chordata; class Actinopteri; order Myctophiformes; family Myctophidae; genus Gymnoscopelus; species Gymnoscopelus microlampas. Next base: position 1,717,922 of record NC_139949.1, on the reverse strand, counting down.
TGATCTACGTCCACTTCCTGTAGGTTGCTGGTCAAATGTTGGGTGAATGCTGGTGTGGGTGGATGCTAGCAGTGTTGTGGCAGTATCATACCGGACACACTGTGAGTGTGTGAGTGTGTGTGTGTGTGTGTGTGTGTGTGTGTGTGTGTGTGTGTGTGTGTGTGTGTGTGTGTGTGTGTGTGTGTGTGTGTGTGTGTGTGTGTGTGTGTGTGTGTGTGTGTGTGTGTGTGTGTGTGTTGTGCCTCGTTGACAGTGAACCATCCAGAGCTGCGACCTCAGTGACCTTTCACATTGTTCCCTGTCGCTCTAGATAATGCTGACCCACGGGTCAGTGTGTGTGTGTGTTTGTGTGTGTGCGTGCGCGCTCGTGCATGTGTGCATGTGTGTGTGTGTGTGTGTGTGTGTGTGTGTGTTTACACAGGAGAGGACATTAATCTGCAACACAATTTTATACAATATGTAGTGGGGACCCCTGCTTCATATCCCTCTGCTAAGGGGTCCTTGACCTGAAAAACATTGACGACCCCTGATGTAGATTGTATGTAAAGTGGGGTCCAGGGGATCCTCAGGGTTCCTTGAGGGGGTTCCAAATGTTATACAAATGTTATAAAATACAGTTGAGGGGCAGGCCCTCATTTTCAATGTAGCTGAGATACAACAATAATATCAACAGAGATACATTTATATACATCAATATTAAATATATTAAATAATCAGAAGACAGAGAATACTCCAAATGTTTTCAAAGAACAAAAACAGATACACCAGAAAAGTAATTAAAGCAGTTACAGTCTGGAGCAAAAGTTTTGGGAGTATTTCTGAGATGGCTTTAAAAATAAACAGATACCAGTGCTTATCACGCCTCTCAGAGATAGAGGATAAGCCTGCGTTCTCATAGAGTGTACAGTGATGGGAACCAAAACTATCACCAGTTACCCACCTTAAGGCAGAGTGGTATACAGTGATGGCGCAGCAGTGATGGCGCAGCAATCCTATAAATAGTGTCTCCATAATCTAGGAGAGAAAGAAAAGTGGCTTCAATAATGTTTTTTTTACAAGATAGGAAATCATGCTTTATTTCTATAAAGAAAGCCATTTTTTTTTGTGTCTTAGTTTAGTGACAAGGTTTTCAACATGAAATGTATTTACAGTTCTATAACACTGAGTGTGTACAAATGGAACCAAATGGACCCTTATGGGTCCATTTGGTTCTATTTGTACACTCTCAGAGTTATGGGGGTCCTTTGAGAACAACTGTTCTAGAATGTGAGCACTGTGGCTGGATGGACAGGGTCAATAGTTTGCACTGTGAAGCTGTTTACAATCCAGTCAGTAGATGGCGGTAATGCCACATGAGTCTTTGTTTACCACACTATGGTGCCTGTCATACATGAATCATGTTAGATCAAAGTGATTCACTGTAAAATGAATCAACTAATCAATCAATCAATCAATCAATCAATCAATACAAATCCAATAAAAGCAGGAAAACAGCACAAAATAGGTCATCCTTCCATGAAACTACAAACATAGATACATTTTCACCCAACTCAATCATAATAATAATTTCAATAGATTTTTGTAACTCTCTATGTTCAGGATGTTTGTTACACAAACATATTTTGGGTGAATCCATCATTCGAAAGCGCTGCATCTTCCTTATTATTGCTGTGCTAATTTTGTCGACTAAAGCTATACCGAAACATGTTTGTCGACAACCTTTTTTCACTGACCAAAAAAAAATAAAAACTGAATAAAATCTAAGCTATGATGACTAAAACTGTGACTAAATATATTGATCAGTTAATCAACAAATAAAAACTAGACTAAAATGAGAGAGATCCGGTAGAACTAAAAGACAAATCATTTTATGTTTGGCTGTTTGTGGGTGTCACGCCCCGAAAATAGCTGATCTACAAGCTCACGAGTGAGCTTGTAGATCGGCTATTTTCGACACACATCCAGGTACAAATCAGGCATTACGCCGGCATCAAGGCCAGCCAAAAATATTTAGTCGACTAATTCAACTGTAGATTTAGTCGACTAAAATGTTATGATATTTAGTCAACTAAAACTAAAACATTTCAGATGACTAAAATATGACAAAAAAACTAAATGGAATTTTATTCAAAAGACTATGACTAAAAACGATATCAAAAGTTGCTGTCAAAATGAACATCTTACTTCTAATTATTATTGGTGTGGTTTGGTGCAGTGTCTGGTGCTAGTCATAGAGTTAAAGGGATATTCTTCACCCCTTTTGTTTTTGTCACATTCCTGAGCCAATAATTTGATGGCAATAGGTCTGACCCGGACATCAAATTATTGGCTCTGGAATGCGACTAAAACAATAATAGTATAATATAAAAGTACTCAAATGCATTACTTTTAATTAAAACAACCAATACTGCAATATAGAAATACTCTGTTACAAGTAAAAGTCCGGAATTAAAAATGTACTTGAGTAAAAGTACAAAAGTATTGGCATCAAAATGTACTTAAAGTACCAAAAGTAAAAGTATTAAAATGTTTGAAATGGCCTTGGTATAAAATAGGGCTGAAAAAGTAACTAGTAACTAAAGCTTTCAAATAATTGTAGTGGAGTAAAAGTACCATATTTGCCTCTGAGATGTAGTGGAGTACAAGTAAAAGTACTGAAGATGGGAAATACTTAAAGTAAAAATTCCTCAAAAGTGTACTTAAGTACAGTACTTGAGTAAATGTACTTAGTTACTTTACACCACTGGTAATTGATAGAAAATAAGTCATTTTTGGGGTGAACTACTCCTTTAAGGTGCCAGTAGGCGGTGCTAATGCTACATCATGGAGACTCACTAAATTCAACAGAAGAAGAAGAAAATGGGCGGGAGCTTCCGGTCTCCTCTGTTTTTTGCGGAAAGGAACAGTTTGACTTTTATCTTCAGCTTTTTATTTGAATATTTCTGTTCATTTATGAAAGACTAAAACGTCTACAGCTGCCCCGCCAAGTCCTTTAAACACCACAGCAGGTAGGCGACGTGTGTTTCTATTGACGTTATGAAGTGCGTCATACAAAATAACCTGTTTCTTTTCTAAACTATAAACCGGTTGATTTCTATGTGCGCACCGACCGACCATAGGACGACGATTACAAGGATGCGACGGTGACGTCACTGGCCACTTCCTCTCTGACTGAGGACCCTCTTAGCACGTGTATTACTATTATTTTCAGTGGTGGAAAAAATACTCCAATTTTGTTTTACTTAAGTAAAAGTATCAGTCCTCTTAGTCCTGTATTCAAAATTGTATTTACTTGAGTAAAACTACAAAAGTATTGGTATCAAAATGTACCAAACGTTGAAAGTAATAATACAGTATCAGTATTTATGTCCATGCAAATAATGCTTCATACTTTCCAAATATAATAAGAAGGAATAAAACATTTGTCAAATTGAACGTTTTTGTGTTTTCTAGCTCTTAACTTTATTTTTATGTTCACAAATGTAAAAAAGAAAACAAATCTTTCACGACGTTACTGTAGCTGTCAATCATGCCTTGTTTCCCCCGCCCTCCCCGAAATATCAGCCAATGAGCTGTTAGAAGCCCCGGATGTGTCGTCGCTGCTTAGCAACGGGTCTGTTTTTTCCCCTTGATTTGTTTGTGTAAGGCATAATAATAGTAATAATAATACAAATAATAATACAAATAATAATAATATTAAAAACAGCATTTACAGTTTTAATGATAAAGAAGGGGAATTGGTCAAATCGGTCTGTATTTTGTACACAATTCAGCAGAGTGTTTCATGTGTATTGGTGAAAAACAATGCTAATTTATTAAGTGTACAATTTGTATTTAATCAGTACAATTGTATTTTAAACTTACAGGGGGCATATTTCAAGACTGTCAATTTAACACTCAAATAATTGTGATTAACAATGTAATTGCATTTCTGTTGTTGAACATTGGGAGCCTAACTTTAATAACTCTCTACTTGAGAAAACAAAATCACCCTCAAAAGTTTAAGCTTGTAGATCTGCTATTTCCACTATTTTTTAAAATGTTTGAAAATATTTGAAAAAAATAATAATGTTATGATTATGACGATTGAACAGAACAAGTATAGCGATTATGTGATCATTGTGATAGGTCTATATGGTCTCTGCCTCGTGCCTTTGAGTTTGGCCAACTCAAGGCAAAAACAGCTACCCCATGCGTGCCTTGTGTTTATAGCCAGTGGGCTGCGAGCGTCTGTCCGCAGTGCTGCTGAGATGATGCTGAGGCTGAGCGCAGCATCCATACATACACCCATCCAACCATACAGAACCAACCAGGAGGCTTGATTCTTTCATTTTGATTTAACCTTATAATAAATCTATTTTATTCCACATTTTTAGTCGACCCGGCAAATCAAAATTCAGAGCAGATCTCTCCTTCTACAATCCGCAGAAGACCACCAAGGCCTCTAGAGGAGACAGGGGTGGGTGGTGTGGGGGGGCTCATAGAAGCAACATTCAGGATAGGAAAAAAAACCCTGATAGAAACTGTTAAGACGTTGATGCAAGATGTTGGGTTTTTCTCATCATGTGCGCCTCCCAGGTAGGGCCCGCCTGCTAAGTATCGCTTATTATCCTTAATAGCAATTTGCTCTTATCGATTTGCTGTTTCGATTCGTCGTGCGAAAAACACTGGTTCATTGTTTAACCTGGTATCCTAGTTTCAATGTACAGATTATTGATTTGATAGTATAGGCTATCGTTTAGACCAGTGGGTTTCAACCTTTTTCATGCCCAAGGACCCCTAAATTGATATACATTTGACCGCGGACCCCCATTTGAAAATGTTTTGTGCCAGGGACCCCCCAGAAGCAAAGATATCAGTACATTTTCGCTTTAAAAGATATATGATATTCAAAGATATGCACACTTTTTCAATTTTTTTCAAAAATAGCAGATCTACAAGCTCATAGGCGGCACTCGGTGCCGCGCTATGAGCTTGTATATCTGCTATTTTTGAATAGCCAAAAGCTAAGTGGTTAAAAATGATTGTGACGCTATGTTAACTAATTTAGCTGGGGACCCCCTGGTACTCCCTCAAGGACCACTGGTGGTCCCCGGACCACTGGTTGAGTGGTTGAGTTAAAGAGTGTCTGCTAAATGCCTACATTGTAAATGTATTAAACTATGTATTATTAAACTATGTTGCAGCCAGGCCTATAGCTGTCCGGCTTGCAGCTGGTCTACTGCTTGCTTAGGGTTGGGATCTTTCAGGATTTTAAACGATTCCTATTATTTCCTATATATAAGTGAGGTCCAAGGACCTTCTCGGTTGCTTGAGGGGGTTCCAAATGGACCCTTACAGGTCTGCAACTCTGAGAGTGTACAAATGGAACCACATGGACCCTTACGGGTCTGTAACTCTGAGAGTGTACACATGGAACCAAATGGACCCTTACAGGTCTGGAACTCTGAGAGTGAACACATGGAACCAAGTTATGGTGGTCCTTGAAATGAATAATAAAGTTAGAGAATCACTGGTATTGTAATTGTATAGCAGACGTGAAGTCCACATATTATACCAGCCCTCACAGTGTGATAAAAAACGGTTCCGGAAACCCAACCCTAAGCTTGCTGTCTTTTAGGCGTGCTGTGTGGTATTAGTTGATACTTTTATTCAACTATATTGTATTAAACTGTCTTATATTAAACAGTCTTTTAGGTGTGCTGTGTGGTATTAGTTGATACTGCAACTTGTCAATCAAATTATCACAAGGTAGCCACGCCCCTCCTACAGCATACCCTACTTTATCATCAACCAAAAACGCATATGATGGTGATTGAAAGAAGACTGTAAACTAGCCACTGGAAGCATATAGTATTTATGACAATGTTTATTAAGGCAATAAAATCAAGTGTAAAGTTCGGCAAAAACCCATCCATTTGAATGGAGAGTAATTCTTTCTGACACCAGCAGCGGTGAAACGGCAAAACTACAGGCCATTCATATAAACTGTCACTTCCTATATACAGCCTCAATAGGCTCTATTCACAGCAGCCATATCATGAAGACATTCACAGGTGTTACCAATGATACTAATGAAGGCTCTGTTCCATTCTGGTCAAACAGAGTCAGGGTGCTGATATTGTGCATATCTACAGTTGCGGTCCAGGGACCCTCATGGGCTTCCAAATGGCCCCTTACAGGTGTGTAACTCTGAGAGTGTACAAATGGAACCCTTACGGGTCCAATTGGTTCCATTTGTACACTCTCAGAGTTATGGGGGTCGTGGAAACCACTGTGCTAGACTAAATGGAACAGAGCCTTCATTAGTATCAGTGGTAACACCTGTGAAGGAAGTGATAATATGGCTGCTGTGCATAGAGCCTATTTACAACTCTTGGCCCCTTGCACGCTACAAGCTACATCTGCAATTTTTGAACATTTCTGAAAAATCTTGAAAACGTTAGAAAAATGTTGAGTCATTTAGAAGTTTTGAACACAAATCTTCTCTGAGGGTCCCTGCCCTGGCACAAAACCTTTTTCAGAATGGAAGGGGGGGGGGGTCCGCGGCTAAATACATCAGCTAAACCGGCTAAATACATAATTTTGGGGGTCCTTGGCATGAAAAAGTTTGAGAACCACTGATTTAGAATGCATTTGTAGAATGGACCTCAGGTTTTCATTGTTTAAACTATGTTGTACAAGGCATGACATTCCTGGGAAATATTTTGAAATTAGAAAAACAGTTTTCCAGGCCTGGAATTAATCAAATGGTGTTTTGAAAAATGTTTGAATATCGTCTCTGTCGGGTGGAAACCTCATTATGTCCAAAACTGTTACTTTTCAGGATTCAAAGTGAAAAATAGTAAGAGTAGATCTACAAGCTCGAAACGCGGCGCAAAGCGGCTAAAGTGTTTTGAGCTTAAGTTAATATGGAGATAAGAGTATTATTTCTATTAATATGGAATTAAGAGGTTTCTGTCCGACAGCAACGACAACGAGACAGTTTTTGTCAACATTACGTGAAAGATGTAGCATGGTAAAATGCAGTGCTATGTCATACGTTGCTTGTAGATCTGTTCATTTTGTCACATGACACCCTCGGTCTTGGTGCATTGATAGCACACTGGTCTAAGAGTCTCATTATTGCCCCGTATGATTGCTAGGCTTAAAAAATGGGGTAAAATACTTTAGAAAGTTATGGAAAAGTTTTGAAAATTCATCGATAACTCTCTTTCACTGCCAGAGTATATACATAAATAAACTCACCCACTGCCAGCGATTTTCGTGTTTTATAACCATTTCAACTGGTAACAAATTTTGTATCCGTAATGATCCATCGATCCACCGTGTGTAGACACAAACAGGATCTGTGGCCGATCCCCAGAGGAAAACAATTTCCCCCGTGAGGTAACTTTCCTTGCCGCATCAGGCACGCTGAAAACAGCATCTTTTGTCAAAAATGCACGTCTTTCCCACCTCCCCAACTGACCACAGAACATTATATACATTATGATCGCTTGTAAGATGGTTGGTAAACACCAAGGGGACCACTGTTCGTCGTGCAGAGATTTAAAAAAAAAAAACAGAGTCCAGAACTATCGCTTCCTTTGCTAGAGCACGTTGAAATCACTGTGTCTCGTCGAAATCCAGGGCAAAACAAATTAACTCGAGTTCCATGCATTAGCAGGAAACCAATAAACAGGAAGTGGACAGAGGCGGAAATCTTCGGATGACGTTATTTCCGTAGCCGTGTGAGTTACAGTGAAAGTGGTCACTCCGGATTATAGATCACACAGCGCGATCTTTTATAAGACAATTAAAGAATGAAAACTCGTCCAAACTCATCGACGGCAGGCTGCGCCCTTAGCAGGATTTGACGAGTTAACGTGTCCATGGCAGTAAAATAGTTAAAAATGTGTCTTTTCTGAACAACGTTTTGCTATACTGTGTTCCAGGCGTGCTGTGCGGGGTGCAGCTGTTGTGCTGGTTGCTGCTGCTGCTCCTCCTCAGCCTCCACCAGGTGCAGGGCGCCGTGGCTGCAGCTGCCGCTGCTGCCAGCGGGGCGGCGACAGAGATGACTGGCCTCAACTGGAAGCCCTTCATCTACGGAGGAATGGCCTCCATAGTGGCTGAGTTTGGTACGTTACGATCTTCTGAAATAGGCTCTATGCACAGCAGCCATATTGGGAATGAATCGGGCCCCTTCCTTACTTCCTTCACTGGTGTTACCAATGATACTAATTAAGGCTCTGTTCCATTTAGTGTGGCATAGTGGTTGTCTTATTTTCAAGGACCCCCATAACTCTGAGAGTGTACAAATGGAACCAAATGGACCCTTACGGGTCCATTTGGTTCCATTTGTACACTCTCAGAGATACACACCCACCATAAGGGGCCATTTGGGAACCAAAATGGAGTGTTTCTAGTGAGCCAACATGCACAATATCAGCACCCTGACCAGAATGGAACAGAGCCTTCATTAGTATCATTGGTAACACGTGTGAAGGAAGTAAGAAGAGGCCCAATTTCTTTCCAATATGGCTGCTGTGCACAGACCCTATTCTTCTTGCCTCTGGGGGCACCACCTCTTTTTTTTGTGTGTAGAAACCGGAACTCGGTTTGGCTCCTCCCCTTTCTTAGGCTACTTCCTCCTGAGTGCTTCTGTGTTTAATTATTCCTACTAACAGCAACGCAACGTGTAGAATTAGCAGTATCTGTTTTGAGAATTTGGTACGTTTACGATTTAGTATGAATCGTGTTTTAGAGACAAGCAAGCTAAGACTCTGAATGGAATTTGAACGACTGAAGTTTAATCTGTGTGAGAGAGATACTGTGAGTAATATGAGACTGAGAGAAAGACATGCTGTACCGCTTACACTGCTCTCACTGCTCTCTCTCTCACTCACACACACACACACACACACACACACACACACACACACACACACACACACACACACACACACACACACACACACACACACACACACACACACACATGTTAATTTTGACAGCTAATTGTGATGTGGTTTTAGTTATAGGGCCTCATTCACTAAACTGGTCTTACATTTTGTGTATAACCTGTGTAACCTTTATTGCATAAGTCAATTCTGACTTCATGAAAGGGGGTGCAGAGCCTTGATAATGTGCGGCTCACAGGCGTATCTCATTTTAGTTTGTAAGTCACAAGTACACTCCCGTGTAGCTCATTTGCATCGTTCCACGGCCCATTTAAGACCATAAAAGGCAACCGGACACATCCAACGTCAGACGAAAAACGTCATCACTCATCAAAATAAACTGATCTACAAGACTACAATGTGTCGGGACGCACCGCATTGACAACTTGTAGATCAGCGTATTTTTGGCAAAGGATTCCCCACTATTTTTGATTTTGTTTAATTGACTTTGCATGAAGAATAAGGCATTCTAATAACATATATGATAGGTTTGAGGCATATAAGTTGAGCAGACGTGAGTTTGAGTGTACGTCCACCAAAATCACGGACCAAAAAAAAGGATGAATCATAGTCGTGGAACGGTGCTGATATGCGCATACAACAGCACATGTGCGGACCAAACCTTAGTGAATGAGGCCCATAGATAGTCTTTTGAATACAATTCTAAGTTCAAAGTCATATTTTCGTCATCTGAACATTTTCTTAGTTTTAGTCTAGTTATAGTTGACTAAATCTACAGTTGATTTAGTTAACAGAAATGTATTTTAGACGGCCATACAGTCGTAATGGCTGATTTATGCTTGGCTGCGTGCCGAAAATAGCCAATCTACAAGCTCACAACGGGGCTTGTGGGCTTGTAGATCGGCTGTTTTCGGAGCATGATACCTGTGCACACCAAGCATGAAAATGACTTGTCTTAGTTCTACTGGATCCCTTCTCCACTAGTCCCTCCCTAACATTTTAACCCATTAAGACCTGAGGCCGCGTCTAAAGAAATCAAAATCCTAAAAAAAAATTGGAAAAAAATATACAAAAATAATTTTCACGATTTTTCAAAAATAGCAGATCTACAAGCTCGGGCACTCGGTGCCGCGCTATGAGCTTGTAGATCTGCTATTTTTGAATAGCCAAAGAAACCTAAAGTTTCGATTCATTGAATTGAACGACAATTTTGATTGGATTTAGACTCAATTCGTATTGAAAATGGTGACGACCTTACATTATAAGTACTACTGTCTCTACCAGTGTGTCCATCTGGTCAACTCCTTTCATTCCGGGGGGGGGGGGGGGGGGGTCAATGACACTAGTGTCAAGCTGTCTCTGTCTGTCTCTCTTTCTGTGTGTGTGTGTGTGTGTGTGTGTGTGTGTGTGTGTGTGTGTGTGTGTGTGTGTGTGTGTGTGTGTGTGTGTGTGTGTGTGTGTGTGTGTGTGTGTGTGTGTGTGTGTGTCGCGTGTGTGTGCAGTGAGAGCAGTGTAAGTAGTACAGCATGTCTTTCTCTCAGTCTCATATTACTGTCTCTCTCTCTCTCTCTCTCTCTCACACAGATTAAACTTCAGTCATTCAGATTCCTTTCAGAGTCTTGGCTTGTCTCTAAAGCACGCTTTATACTTAAAGGTAGGGTAAGTGATTTGCTTTGGTTAAAATAAGTGTTAAATAGCTCTATATTCTGATAGTAATCATTGCTATAGAGTGTTTGTTCAGTAAAAGGAGTCTCCTTGTCTCTCCAGCTCTTTATAAAACAGAAAATGCATTTTCGTTTCAGTTTCAGTTTCATTTCCAATATTATCCAACCAGGACAGAGAACTCAATCAGGATATAGATTAAACAAGTGAAATTGGAAGTGATGATCACTAAGAAATGAGAAATGAGCAGACAAAGGTAGAACTGGAACACTATACTGTACAAATTAAGCTTAAAAATGGGTACTTTCTCCTGATTGGCTGAGATTTTGACACCTACCGAAAAATGTATTTTCTGTTTATTAAAGAGCTGGAGAGACAGGGAGACATCTGTTACTGAAAAAACACTCTATAGCAATGATTACTATCAGAATATAGTATTTTAACCTTTTAACAAAATACTTTTTGTTTTAACCAAAAAATATCACTTACCCTACCTTTTAAAGGTAGGGTATTCTGGTAGTAATCATTGCTATAGAGTGTTTGTTCAGTAACAGGAGTCTCCCCGTCTCTACAGCTCTTTAATAAACAGAAAATACATTTCTCATTTCTCATTTCTTAGTGTCATCACTTCCAATTTCACTTGTTTAATCTATATCCTGATTGAGTTCTCTATCCTAATTGGATAAAATTGGAAATTAAACTGAAACTGAAACGAAAATGCCTTTTCTGTTTTATAAAGAGCTGGAGAGACAAGGAGACTCCTTTTACTGAACAGAATATAGAGCTATTTAACACTTATTTAAACCAAAGAAAATCACTTACCCTACCTTTAACCGTGTGCCGGTACCGCTCACAGAAAATAGCCGACCGACAAAATCACAACAGCGCGTCGCTACGTGACACGGTGTGAGCTTGTAGATCGTATAGTATTTTCAATAGAATGAATGACTAATAAACAATCTGTCTCAGCAATATTGTCAGGGAGGGAGGTGGCTCTGTATCGTTTATTATTGTCAGTCACTCATATTTGATACAGTCTGTTTCTGGTGAACGTGCAACTAATTCGGCGGAAGTAACATTATCGTCAGTTGATGCTTCATATCCATATGAGTCAAACCGCCGGGATCATTTGTTTATTTTTGGAACACAGTTCTTATCTGACACGATATTAAACACGTCTATGGGAATACAGAATGGGGGGGGGGGAAACGCGACCCAGGTAGGATGTGTAAATGACGTCAGACTTCGGTGCTCTATGGTCCCACGGTCCAGGATGACAGGAGATACATTCGGCCCTGAGGTAGTTTCATTAGAGTTGGGATGCGGAACCGAATCCAACATTGAGGAACCAGGAATCGTTGCATCACGGTTTCTATCCCACTGTCAGAGCTGCTATGTGGACCTCAAGTCTGCTATACAATTTTAATACCAGTATTTCTCTAATTTCAAGGACCACCATAACTCTTGAGAGTGTACAAATGGAACCAAATGGACTCATAATGGATTTTTTTGGTACACTCTCAGAGTTACAGACCTGTAAGGGTCCATTTGGTTCCATGTGTTCGCTCTCAGAGTTACACACCTGAGGGTCCATTTGGAATCCCCTATAGCAGTGGTTTTCAACCTTTTTCATATCAAGGTCCATTATATATTTGGCATTTGAGCCACGGAACCACCGTTTGATGAGATTTAGCCTCTCAGACCCAAGACTTAGATTTTCTTTTGTTGTCGTTGGATATGATTTTGTCCACAATTCCATGCTGTATTGATGTTGGTACCATAGGAGAGATAACAGGCAAACGTTCATCAAAATAACAATTATTTTATTAAGTAATGCAGATGTTTAACAATAATGCAACTCTTGAGAGCGTAAAATGAAACCAAATGGACACGTAAAACCATTTGGTTTAATTTTACACTCTCAAGAGTTAAAGATCTATAAGGGTCCATTTGGTTACCAACTCTCCATCATTTAGCTGGGGACCACCTGGAACCCCTTCAAGGACCACTGGTGGTCCCCGGACCACTGGTTGAGAACCACTGCCCTATAGGAATGGTTAAAGGGAACCGCTAATGAATGGGACCGTTGAGAGTGAATTAATGAACCGGAATCGTTAAAATCCTAATGGATCCCAACCCTAGTTTTCATAATGATCAAATATGGCCCCCTTTGGACACCTCTGCCATTAACCCATGTGGCTGCTAAAGTCAAGCCCTACATTAGTTATAATCCAATTGAATTTAATTCAATTCCGTTTTTTTTTTACAGTGCCAAATCACAACAAGTTTTCTCAAGACATTTTACATGTAGAGCAGAGAGCCAACATTGTCCCACCATGAGCAAACAATTAATGCGAGGGTGGCAACTGAAAACTGGAAGAATCGTCAGGAAGACTCAGGCGCTAGGGTGGGCAGCCGTCTGTCTGGGGGTAAAGAGAAAGAGAGAGAGAGAGAGAGGTTTACACATTATAACATCAGACCCTTCCTCACCCAGGAGACTGTCCAACTCCTTATACAGGCCCCCCACACTTTCTAGACTTTCCCTTCTCTGAAACACCCTGGACAACGCTCCACACGTTCTAGACTCTTCTCCCTTCCCTAAAACACCCTGGACAACGCTCTACACGTCCTAGACTCTTCTCCCTTCTCTAAAACACCCTGGACAATGCTCCACACGTCCTAGACTCTTCTCCCTTCCCTAAAACACCCTGGACAACGCTCCACATGTCCTAGACTCTTCTCCCTTCTCTAAAACACCCTGGACAATGCTCCACACGTCCTAGACTCTTCTCCCTTCCCTAAAACACCTAGGACAACGCTCCACATGTCCTAGACTCTTCTCCCTTCCCTAAAACACCCTGGACAACGCTCCACATGTCCTAGACTCTTCTCCCTTCCCTAAAACACCCTGGACAACGCTCCACATGTCCTAGACTCTTCTCCCTTCCCTAAAACACCCTGGACAACGCTCCACATGTCCTAGACTCTTCTCCCTTCTCTAAAACACCCTGGACAACGCTCCACATGTCCTAGACTCTTCTCCCTTCCCTAAAACACCCTGGACAACGCTCCACATGTCCTAGACTCTTCTTCCTTCTCTAAAACACCCTGGACAACGCTCCACGCATCCTCTCTTCTCTCTTCTCCCTTCCCCCATGTGGCTTGTTGCTTTATTGTATTAATTACAATCAGTTGTAACGTGTTTGAATGTGTGTTTGTGTGTTCAGGCACGTTCCCCATCGACCTGACCAAAACCCGCCTCCAGGTTCAAGGTCAGGCTCAGTACACAGAGGTCAGGTACAGAGGAATGTTTCATGCTTTGTTCCGCATCGGAAAGGAGGAAGGAGTCAAAGCTCTCTACTCTGGGTGAGTCACGACTCACTGACGCACAACTTACTAACTCACAACTCACTGACTCATAACTCACTGACTCAAACCTCACTGACACACAACTCACTGACTCACAACTCACTGACTCATAACTCACTGACTCATAACTCACTGACTCAAACCTCACTGACACACAACTCACTGACTCACAACTCACTGACTCATAACTCACTGACTCAAACCTCACTGACACACAACTCACTGACTCACAAGTCACTGACCGTGTTTTCTTTTTTTGATGAATGATTTATATTTCATTTAGCTTTTTCACCCCACCTCAAAACTATTAACACATCGGTGCCGAACACGGTCTGAACCGTGATTTCAGTCTTTTTGTTTTTTTCGTTTTTCTCCGCGCGGGCGGGGCTAGAGCAGCTCTGGGAGCACCCATTGTAATCCTGCGAAGGAAGTGCCAGATCGCTCACCGGAAACACATTTTTTTTCCCCATCCGCTTCCTGTCTATTTCCTACTTTGAAACGCCTATATCTCCGAATCTGTTTCCTGTGGGGAAAAACGGTCATGCGCGATGCGCGATCCCCCCCCCCGTTGTAACCCGCGAGGGGAATGTTATGGTTCCAGGCAGTAGCCAGGCTCATGGCAGAACATGAATCGATGCTTTTTTTTGCGTGGATTTGCTTGTAACGCACGCGGAAACGTTAAACAGCAAAGCGCAGTCAATGGGGAGAATGCTGGCACCCACGGTAAGTTGTTATGAAAAAATGCTGGCACCCGATGTGTTAACATAATGCTGCCTTTTAGGATGTAGATTTTTGGGGAGTCATTTCGTTTTTCTTTGAGAACGTCAAGGACCGAATTGAGCTGGCCAAAGAGCCAACATATTGTGTTTTAAAGCGTTTTGAGACCCAAATGTTTTGGGCCAGAGACCTCCAGAAGAGAAGATTTGTGTAAAAAGAAAAAAATCACAAATTATTCAAAATCTTCCAAACATTTTCGAGATTACAAAAATACATAAATAGGAGATGTACAAGTGGGGCGCTGCGAGCTTGTACATCTGTTATTTTTGAATAGCCAACGTATACAGTAAATGGGCAAAGTGGTTAAAGTGATTGTGATGCTGAACTACAGTAACTGTAACTCATTTTGCTGGGGACCCCGTGGTACCCCCACAAGGACCTCTGAGGGTCCCCGGACCCCACTTTGAGAACCACTGGCCTAGGGCTAAAAATATGGGCCCCATGCAGGAAGTGATATGAGAGCAGATTGTGTTCTTATCTGGGTTTTTCTTATTTTTGCTTTTCTCTTCTGTAAGAACACATTGTAAGAGTGGTCGAGAGCACTGTGTCTCACAGTGCTGCAGTTATCCGATAGATCAGCCTATTCTTCGTAGGCCTACCATGGTGTTGCGAAAATATCAGACCTACAAGCTCACAACACGTCGCAACGCGCCGCGTTGTGAGCTTGCACGTCTGATATTTTCGATACGCAACAACACCGCCATACGGCGAAGCACAAATGAAGCTTTACACAGCTGCATCTCCTCCTAATCAGCGCTGCGTACGGGTGGTTCGCTCGGGTGTAATGATAAACAGAACCGGGGTCCCGAAGTGATAGAATATGAACCAAGCCGGACCCACTTGACGATAATAAAACCCGTCAAAACCAGAACTCGTATGGGTCGTGGATATTATACAAGCAAGCACAGTGACTGTCTGTCTGCAATGGATAAAGTGTTAGTGGCGAAAGTTGGTGACACACATACACATTGCAGGCAACTAAGGCAAGTAATCGACCTCCCTTGAGGTCATGTATAACATTAACAAAACTAAACACGAGCTGTAGGTTTTGCATATTAAGGTTGCTAGATGTAAAGGCCAAAACATATATTCATTTGTTTATACTGATGTGCGATTTAGGCTACGGTGTCGCGCAGCAGTTCACTCACACTCACTCATGATTATCTTCTTTTTTTTCACCCGCGGGGCGGGTCGAGTCGTGGATTTATATATCGCTTTGCGGCGCGGGTTGAGTCCGGTTCAGTTCCGTGGCGGGGCGGGTCATGAAAAAACCGACCCGCGCATCACTACAGTCCACACATTTTGTTTGTCCAATGCTAGAAAACACACAATTAAAAATGTTATAAAACACATGAATATCATTTAATAACACTTAATTGGATTATAAAATTCAAAAACAAAAAAATACTATTGGTCCATTGATCCCAATTATAACTATACAACCCTGGAGGGTATTGCATGCATTCAGACCCTTCTTTTATAATTTCAGTTCCATGCCCTCTACTAAAGCCCTAAAGACAGAGAGTTACAGACCTTTAAGGGTCCATTTGGTTCCATGTGTACCCTCTCAGAGTCGTGGGGGTTTGACATTTAAGTGTGTGGATGTTTTTGTGTGTCCAGGATCTCTCCTGCTCTACTCAGACAAGCCTCCTATGGAACCATCAAGATAGGGACCTACAACACTCTGAAGAGAATGTTCGTTGACAGACCTGAAGGTACCTGTCTGTCTATCTGTCTGTCTGTCTGTCTGTCTGTCTGTTGAATGTGTGTTTTATAATGTGTGTAGTTGTGTGTATTTGTTTTATAATGGGTGTCTGTTACAGATGAGACCATGGTGCTGAACGTGTTTTGCGGAGTCATTTCTGGGGTTCTGTCGTCTTCTCTGGCCAACCCTACGGATGTCCTGAAGGTACACACTCGCACACACACACACACACACACACACACACACACACACACACACACACACACACACACACACACACACACACACACACACACACACACACACACACACACACACACACACACACACACACACACACACACACACACACACACTAGAGTTATGTCCCGCGAGACCCACAGCATAGTACCAGAGTCCGGCTCCAAGCCGCCATCATAGAATGTTTGCGATCACAAAGATATTTTGTCTCAGTTAAACTCAAGATGTGGTGAAATGAAAAATGTGCTTTTTCACCCTTTTAGAGCATATCCATGGTCATAATATGGACATGAAAAGAAAAGAGAAAAACTCCTGCATACTGTCTTTAAATGCAAGGAAAACAGTTTATTGCATTTGAAGACAGTGTTTTTTTTCTTCTTTACAGTACGTTTTGGCCTTTGCCTGGTTGAATGACTTGCTTTTTACCTAATATGGACATACCTAAGAATAGATGCCAAAACAATAAATATTGTATATCATTTGTATTAATATCATCCTATAATTCTTCAAAGCTCTGTCTGTCCCCATCTGTTTGTTTGTCCCCAAAATCAATTATGCCCGGTTCTCCTCAGTGGCTGGAGCAATTGATCTGCATTTGCACACAGCCATTGACCATTACCATGTGCACAGAACACCGAAGCCTGTTTTTCACTTTCCCCCAATGTCAGCTGTTTATTAGCGTTTTTGTGTTCGCCGCCAAATCATGTGCGTGCAACAAACGCCGGTGTTGCCACATCCGTGAAACAAGCGGACCATGACGCACTTTGGGTGCTCATATCCACCGACGGGTATGGTCTAGTTATTAGTCATTTATAATTTGATAATGCTGCCAGTTTGAAGACTGTCCTGATAATGACTAAATGCTTAAAGGACAGCTTCACCCATTTTTTACCTATCTTCATATACCGTAATCGGTCCTCACTAATGCTCATAATATGGTACAACATGTACATAATGCTCATAATATGGTCTGTAACTCTGAGAGTGTACAAATGCAACCACGTGGACCTGTGAGGGTCCATTTGATTCCATGTGTACATCCTCAGAGTTACACTGACTGAGGATTTTACATGGGGTCTCAGAAATAATAATCATATCAAATGGTGGTACGTGGCCTAATGTAGCTATATCAAACAGGGGATCCTTGAAATTAAAAAGGAAGAATATTTATTAACATATACATACAATAACAATGTAAATGTTACAGTGCAAACCGTGCAGGCTTGGTTTTCAATATATTTTGTGATCAAATATATATTGAATAACATCTACATGTAAACCACAAGGCTAGAGGTGGAGGGAGATGATTGCTACAGTTAACTTAAAGACAAGTGAATCTTGGTGCAACTTTCCTCAGCACTCTTCACAGACAGTGCAGACAGTTGGAGTCCACCAATTGAATCCGTCTTTCTCCGCTGTACTCAGGGATTGTGTGTTCTGTTATAAAGGGCGAAACTGCGCTCGCTTTCTATAGATAACTATACAGTGCATGTTGGATATTGTAGACGCATTTTCATACACTTGGACCTAGGGGAACTTTAACCCATTAAGACCGGAAACACATCTGTGTCATTTGAAAAACAAAATTGGGCTTTTCAAAAAATAGCAGATATACAATCTCATAGCGCGGCACCGAGTGCCACGCTATGAGATTGTAGATCTGTTATTTAAAAAAAAAAAATCATAACTGTCTGCAAATCTTTTAATATATATATATATATATATATATATATATATATATATACACACATATATATATATATATATATATATATATATATATATATATATATATATATATATATATATATATATACAGATACACATACACACACACACACACACACACACACACACACACACACACACACACACTCTTCAGAAAAGATAGGAACAGAAACGGGGGTGGTGTTTGCATGTATGTTCATACTGACAATGTCTGCATCCTTCGGGAAGACCTGATGGATGAAAACATTGAAGCTGTGTGGGTCGAGATCATTTTTAAACATTCCAAACCTGTGCTAGTCGGTACCATATACAGACCTCCTAACCAGACTGATTTCTATGATAGACTTGATGAATGCTTAGCTAAAGTGGACCATGCGGAGACGATTCTTCTTGGTGATTTTAACACTGACACGCTCCGCAAGGAAGCGTCAATGTATAAGTCATTCAAGGCGTTTTGTGATCGGCATTCACTCCACCAGCTGATCACTCAGCCCACAAGGCTGTGTGTTTCCTCTCAAACTACCATAGATCTCATTCTAACAACGGACAAGGAAAAAATCCTAAATAGTGGTGTTTCTACCTGTGGCATATCTGATCATAACATGATCTTCTGCACCAGAAAGAAACGTAAACCTAAGACCGGTTACCACAAAACAGTCACAATCAGAGACCTCAAAAATTATAAGAGTGAGGACTTAGATCACAGACTGGAGGAACAGGATTGGTCCGACGTTCTAAACAGCACACAGGCAGACGAATCCTGGCTTAGTTTCAAAACCAAATTCATTCAAATTTTGGACAGTGTGGCTCCCTTGAAATCCATCAGGGTCAAAACCCGCTCGGTACCATGGATGAATTCGGACATCCTTACTGCCATGAAAGCCAGAGACAAAAAGTGTTCTGAGCTTCATAAAAGTAGGATCAAACTAGCCAAATGTTTTAACAAAGGTCTCGAATCCCACGTAGCCAAACTTGAAAAGGAAAAAAACAAGCTAAGAAATAGGGTAAATAAAATGCTCCAGTTAGCAGAAAAAAGCTACCTCGATGACAAGATTGAGGAAAATCAAAAAAAAACACGAGAGCTTTGGAAGCTACTCAAGAACCTCCTAGGCTGCAGCAAAACATTGAAAACCAGGCTTTCAAACTTAAGCCTCAAGGTGAATGACACTCTCATTTCATCCAAACACGAAGTGAGTAAAATCCTCAACATATTCTTCACGACCGTAGCCTCAGATTTGGTTGAAAAACTTCCTCCACACTCTGGGAGATATGGTGAGGAGTATGTTGTCTCATTTTACGAAAAACAGGGTGTTTGCAAAGATGACTTTAAACTCTCCCCTGTGAAAACAGAAGAGGTGTTTAAAAAATTGAGTGCTCTTCATCAACACAGAGCCACAGGCCTCGACAATATCCCCCCCAAATTTCTAAAAGACTCAGCCGCCTCCATTGCTCCAATCATTACCCACATAGTAAACCTCTCCACCTCACAGGGACAGGTCCCTAACGACTTCAAAAAAGCAAGGGTGACCCCTCTGTTCAAAAAAGGAAACCAATTAGACCCTGGCAACTACCGCCCTATTTCTATTCTAAGCTCCATCTCGAAAGTCATGGAAAAAATAGTCTATGAACAGGTCGACAAGTATCTTGCCGAGAAAAATCTTATCTACAAATTCCAATCTGGCTTCAGAACAAACCACTCCACTGACACATGCCTTCTCTATTTGAACGACTCTATCAAACAAGAGATCGAAAAGGGCAAATATTGCGGCATGGTCATGCTGGACCTCCAGAAGGCTTTTGACACCGTTAATCACCCAATTATGATCAATAAGCTCAAAGCAATAGGTTTTGATGACACGTCAGTGAACTGGATGAGATCCTACCTGGAAGGGAGGGAGCAAGTGGTGGAAGTAAACGGCACCCAGTCCCCCCCCCTCCCAGTGACTTGTGGTGTTCCCCAAGGAAGTATACTAGGGCCCTTACTGTTCCTGATATATGTGAATGACATGTCGTCAGCCTGTGACTGCAACCTGTTCCTGTTCGCAGATGACTCGGCCCTGCTAGTCTCGGACAGGGACAGGCTGCAGGTTGAGAAAACTCTCAGCTCTGAACTCAACAAGATCTGCATCTGGCTCTCCGACAACAAGCTCTCATTACACCTGGGCAAAACGGAATGCATCCTCTTTGGGTCCACTCCTAACCTCAGAAAGGCAGAGAGCTTCACGATCAAAGCGGGTGATGATATCATCAAAAGAAAAAACGAAATTACCTACCTAGGCTCTATCTTGGAGGCTGACCTCTCTGGTGACAAAAATGCTGAAAAAACGATCAAAACGGTCCACAAAAAAACACGCTATTTGCGGAGTATTGATCGTAAAGTCAGTAAGAAGACTCTGAAGACTCTTGCAGTGGCCCTCATACAAGGTCATTACGATTATGCATGTACTTCGTGGTATCACAACACCTCCAAGGCCTTAAAAACAAGGCTCCAAACATCCCAAAACAAACTTGTAAGGCTACTTCTTGGCCTCAATTACAAAACCCATCTAACCCCTGATCATTTTGATAGGATTGGATGGCTTAGGGTTGCGGACAGAGTACAGCAACTTGCTATGGGCCTGGTCTTCAAGATATACCATAACATTGGGATCCCCCTGTATTTGTCAAAATACTTCCAAAATGTTAATGATGTCCATGATCACAATACCAGAGGAAGCTCCACAAACCTTGTCCAACCCTTTTTTGGCTCAACAAAGGGAAGTAACTCGTTCTCATGCTATTCATCAAAAATGTGGAACGCCCTACCAAAAGGAGTAAAGGAGTGTAAAACCCTACTCTCTTTCAAAACAGCCCTAAAGATACACCTTCAGGAGGCTGCAATTGGAAAATGGCCCCTGTCTAAGTCCTAACCTAACCTACCCCCCTACCCCCCCCCTCTCTCCTTCTCCTTTTGTACATATTTCTCACTCTTCATACCAGTAACCTGTAAACTGATTGTATGACATTCTATAGTAGTTGTGTATATCTGTCTGTCTCTTATATGTATCATGATTTGTGTGCATGGGGAACTCATTTGAAACAAGCTCAGTGCTTTTATGAGTCTTCCAGTTTAGTAGACCTTGTATTGTGAATTTGTACTTCCATGTAAATGGTAAATGGTGCATTTATATAGCGCTTCTATCCGAAGCGCTTTACATTGATTGTGCCATTAACCCATTCACACACACATTCATACACCGATGGCAGAGGAAACCATGCAAGGCACCAACCTGCTCATCGGGAGCAATTAGGGGTTCAGTGTCTTGCTCAAGGACACTTCGACACCAACTCTAGGGGAGCGCCCCAGCCCGGGATCAAACTGGGAACCTTGCGGTTTTCCAGTTCACACTACCCGGCCACTCTACCCCTGAGCCACTGCCGCCCCGTGTACTGTTGTTCTCATGTCTTACTAAATAAAGTACATCAATCAATCAATCAAACACACACACACACACACACACACACACACACACACACACACACACACACACACACACACACACACACACACACACACACACACACACACACACACACACACACACACACACACACATTTTCAACTCTTTCAAATCTTTTCCTCTGGAGGTCCCTGGAACAAAATATTTTCAGATGATGGTCCACAGCCAAATACATAATTTTGGGAGGACCTTGACATGAAAAAGTTTGAGCAATTTATATAAAAAAACTGTTTTAGAAGACATTTGTTGAATCCCCCAGAAGCAAAGATTTGAGTTACAAACGTTCGCTTAAAAAAAATACCTATTAAATATTCAAAGATTTTCTCAAATTTTCAAGATTTTTCAAAAATAGCAGATCTACAAGCTCATAGCGCGGCATTAGGTGCCGCGCTATGAGCTTGTAGATCTGCTATTTTTGAATAGCTAAAGAAATCCAAAAATGACACACACGCATTGCTTACCGATTTGTGCTACGTGCGTTTGTTTGGATGCCACACATCCAAACAAACTTCTTCAATAGGATGGACGTCGTGTAACATTGTGTCAACAATCTCCTCAGCTTTGGAGGATTCTACAAGTTTACTTTGACACTTGTTTCACGTCCATCTCATGCCTGATTTATGATTAACCCTTTAAGACCTGAAGCCGATTCTACATGTCTCCTAAATCTCGACAGTTTTCTGAAAAACGTTTGTTTCTATATCAGTGGTGCTCAATCTTTTTCATGTCAAGGACCCCCAAAATCATATGTATTCGGCCGCGGACCCCCATCAAAATATGTTGTTCCAGGGACCCCCCAGAAGCAACGATTTGAGTTAAAAATGTTCGCATTAGAAATATATATATTCAAAGATTTGCACACATTTTCACGATTTTTCAAAAATAGCAGATCTACAAGCTCGTAGCACGGCACTCGGTGCCGCGCTACGAGCTTGTATATCTGCTATTTTTTAATTGCCCAAAGTGTAAAATAATGCTTTTTAGCTCAAATCTAAAAATGACACAGTTCCAGGTCTTAATGGGTTAATTGTATGACTAATGACAGAACATAGATCTCCAAGACTACGATGCGTCGCATCCGCGGCACTTTGTAGATCAGGCTTCAGTAGGAAATGGGCGTTTACTTTGACATGAAGACTACTGTAAAACAGCAGTCTGTGACTGGTAGAGTTTACTGTTTGATATATAAAAACGGGTCTGTTGTTGTCGTGGTTCCTGCTCCCATCTGCTCTCATTGACTTTTTATTTCCGTCCTGTCCAAATCACGGGATACCTGTGTGATACCGATAAATGCTATTGGAACTTACAAAGTTGACTTTGTAAGTTCCTTACAATAAACAAGGTAAACACATACATAGAATGCACAGAGACAGTGTAGTGCTTCGGTGAACTAGGATCACAGGAAAACCATGAACCTAGCATCAGTCTAAACAATATAATATCATCAAATAATAATCTGCACATTGAAACTATAGGGTAGCAAGAAAACAATGTGCCTAGCATCAGTCTAAACAATATAATATCAAATAATAATCTGTAGATTGAAACTATAGGGTAGCAAGTAAACGATGAACCTAGCATCAGTCTAAACAATATAATCTAAATTACATTTCAACCTTTGCATAAGACTGCAACGTAATGTATACTACCGGGGTCGCTCGTTATTTTAACTGATCATTAAAATTAACATGCTCTGAAAATGCACACGGCCCACCCATCTGACCACTTAACTGCCGCGTTTAAGTGGTCAGATGGTTGACGTAGCCTACTTTGAGAACCGCTGATATACAGGTAGAACATAACGTCACATCTTAGCATGAGGCAAAAGATGAACAACTTAAGACTATAAGATGTCATTCTAACAACATTCTTCCTCACGTGTGTGTGTGTGTGTGTGTGTGTGTGTGTGTGTGTGTGTGTGTGTGTGTGTGTGTGTGTGTGTGTGTGTGTGTGTGTGTGTGTGTGTGTGTGTGTGTGCGTGTGCGTGCGTGTGCGTGCGTGCGTGTGTGTGTGTGTGTGCGTGTAGATCAGGATGCAGGCGCAAGGCAGTCTGCTACAAGGCAGCATGATGTCAAACTTCGTGAACATTTACCAGACGGAAGGAACCAGGGGACTCTGGAGGGTGAGAACATCACTTAACTTAACTAATACATGGGCAACTGGCGGCCCGGGGGCCACATGCGGCCCTCACCTTCACTTAATGCGCCCCGCATCGGAATACTGATATATTATTGATTTCAGCTGTTACAATTCCAAACATGCAAACATGACCCGCTTTAATTACTTCAGTCTATATTAGTAGCTTAATCACTTGTTTTAAGTCCAATGTATTTGTGTTCATAAAGTTAACTTAAGTATATCTAAGTGCATTTGAAATTAAATAAAAATGTTACTTTTCAGGATTCCAATTCAAAAATACCAAAAAAGAATTCAGGATTTCAATTCCAAAAGTAGAAAAAATAGCTGATCTACAAGCTCACAACGCGTCGCATCGCGACACGTTTTGAGCTTGTAGATCAGCTATTTTTGCTACATTTGTGTGACGAAGTACAGCATTAATTTACGAAAAATAGTTAAAATATAGAGAATAGAGGTTTCTACCCGACAGCAACAATATGCAATGTGGCCCTCTGGACTGAGTGTGGGAATATAGTGGCCCTCTCCATCATCAAAGTTGCCCACCCCTGACTTAACTTAACGGAGTGGTTCACCCAAGAAATGACTTTATTTCTATCGTTTACCTACCCGGTGTTGTCTTTGACTCGTGGAGAGTTTTAGTTTGTAAAACATTCCTTAACGATGAATCCAGAATCCTGGAGTGAAAGACCAAGACAAATTTCCCTTGTAGACAATTAAGTTTACTTTGACCTTGACCTTGGTCTTAAATAATGTAACATATGCAGTGGTGGAAATAGTACTCAAATGTTTTACTTAAAGTAAAAGTATCAATACTGCAATCTAGAAGTACTATGTTACAAGTAAAAGTCTGGAATAAAACATTTACTTGAGTAAAAGTACAAAAGTATTGGCATCAAAATATACTTAAAGTACCAAAGTAAAAGTACCAAAATGTTTGAAAATAGCCTGTGTATAAAATAGAGCTAAAGTGGTTAATGTGTGTTTCATAATATCATAATTTACATCTGAAAAGAAACTAGTGACTAAAGTTTTCAAATAATTGTAGTGGAGTAAAAGTATGATATTTTTCTCAGAGATGTAGTGGAGTTAAGAATTCCTCAAAAGCGTACTTAAGTACAGTACTTGAGTAAATGTACTTGGCTACTTTAAACCACTGAACATATGCATGATTTGAACATACACACTACATTATTGTCACATTTAAATTTTCCCTTCAACCAGTGGTGGAAAAAGTACTCAAATTCTTTACTTAAGTAAAAGTACCAATACTGCAATATAAAAATACTCTGTTAGGGCGCGCTCCCACCGCACTTTTATTTTACCTCTGGGGCAGAATCTGCCAATGCTTTGTCAATGCAAATGCGTGGATTCATGGTCTTGCAGATTTTTTCCAAGAATCCACGCATTTACATTGACAAAGCATTGGCAGACTCTGCCCCAGAGGTAAAATAAAAGTGCGGTGGGAGCGCGCCCTTACAAGTAAAAGTCCAGAATTCAAAATTTACTTGAGTAAAAGTACAAAAGTATTGGCATCAAAATGTACTTAAAGTACCAAAAGTAAAAGTACTAAATATTTGAAAATAGCAGATCTACAAGCTCACAACGCGTCGCGATGCGACGCGTTGTGAGCTTGTAGATCTGCTATTTTCAAATAGTCTAGGTATAAAATAGGGCTAAAGTGGTTAATGTACGTTTCATTATATCATAATTTATATCTGAAAAGTAACTAGTAACTAAAGATTTCAAATAATTGTAGTGGAGTAAAAGTACAATATTTGCCTCTGAGATGTAGTGGAGTAGAAGTAAAAGTATTGGAAATTGTAAATACTCAAGTAAAGTACAAATACGTCAAAATTGTACTTAAGTACAGTACTTGAGTAAATGTAATCAGTTACTTTCCACCACTGCCTTCAACTTGTTTATTCCCAAACGTTCTAGATTCTGTTATGGAGTGTCACTGCCATCTGCTGGCAGAATCAGGAATCAAAGTTTTATTTTGCCACCAGTGGTGGAAAAGGTGCTCACATTTTCTACTTAAGTAAAAGTATCAATACTGCAATAGAAGTACTCTGTTAGAAGTAAAAATCCAGAATTCAAAATGTACATAAAAGTAAAAGTACAAAAGTCATTATGCAGAATGTCCCATTTCACAAGTTTTAAAATGTGTAAAAAAACATTTGAAAATAGCAGATCTACAAGCTCACAATGCGTCGCATCGCGACACATTGTGAGCTTGTAGATCGGCTATTTTCAAATGGTCGAAATGTATATAGGGCTGAAGTGGTTAATGTATGTTTTGTAATAATAATCAAAATCTAATCAAGTAACTAGTAACTTAAGTGGAGTAAAAGTACAATATTTGCCTCTGAGATGTAGTGGAGTAGAAGTAAAGGTATCGTAAATTGGAAATACTCAAGTACCTAAGTACAGTACTTAAGTAAATGTATTTAGTTACTTTCCACTACTGTTTGTCACTAAAGCAGCCAAATGTTGTTGGGACTTGTTTTGCTAAACATTGTGCAACATCTAGACATAATATAAAATATAAATTAAGAAAATAAATACATATATACTGTATATATCACTTTACACCAGTGGTCCTATCTTCATCTCCCTCCTCTCTTCCTCTTCCTCAGGGCGTCATCCCCACTGCCCAGCGCGCCGCCATTGTGGTGGGGGTGGAGCTTCCTGTTTATGACATCACAAAGAAGCACCTGATTGGCTCTGGAGCCATGGGAGACGAGATACTGACGCACTTCATGTACGCATAAATGATACAAAATGAACTGTCTGTCTGTCTGTCTGTCTGTCTGTCTGTCTACAACAACAGGGGGTGGGCAGCATTTTGTCGTGGAAACCTTGTACGTTCAAATGGATCCAATGTAGTTATAATTTAGTCTTTCACACACACACACACACACACACACACACACACACACACACACACACACACACACACACACACACACACACACACACACACACACACACACAAATACATTGTTAAAATGTGTGTGTGTGTGTGTGTGTGTGTGTGTGTGTGTGTGTGTGTGTGTGTGTGTGTGTGTGTGTGTGTGTGTGTGTGTGTGTGTGTGTGTCCACATAAATGCAGTGGTGGAAAAGGCCTGTGTTAAAATTGTCACTTGAGTAAAAGTACAAAAATATTGGCATCAAAATACTTAAAGTACCAAAAGCAAAAGTACTAAAATGTTTGAAAATAGCAGATCTACAAGCTCACAAATAGCCTAGGTATAAAATAGGGCTAAAGTGGTTAATGTATTTTTTTATAATATACTAATTTATCTCTGAAAAGTAACTAGTAACTAAAGTTTTCAAATAAATGTAGTGGAGTAAAAGTACAATATTTGCCTCTGAGATGTGGTGGAGTAGAAGTAAAAGTATTGAAAATGTGAAATACTCCAGTAAAGTAAAAATTCCTCAAAAGTGTACTTAAGTACAGTACTTGAGTAAATGTACTTAGTTACTTTACACCACTGCATAAATGAGAGTATTACAAATATTAACGGTACAGTTAAGGTTGCTTTGTTGTTGTTTTTTTGCAGTTCCAGTTTTTCGTGTGGCCTGGCGGGGGCGCTAGCCTCCAACCCGGTGGACGTGGTTCGGACCCGGATGATGAACCAGCGGGTGGTGACGGTGGGCCCGCTGTACCGCGGCACCATGGACGGACTCATGATGACCTGGAGGAACGAGGGGTTCAGCGCTCTCTACAAAGGGTTCTGGCCCAACTGGCTCCGACTGGGGCCATGGAATATCATCGTATCCTTCCTATTTGTGTGTGTGTGTGTGTGTGTGTGTGCGTGTGTGCGTGTGTGCGTGTGTGTGTGTGTGTGTGTGTGTGTGTGTGTGTGTGTGTGTGTGTGTGTGTGTGTGTGTGTGTGTGTGTGTGTGTGTGCGTGCGCGTGCGTGTGCGTGTATTTACATATTTACGTATTATCATATTTACAATGTTATAAGTTAGGTGCTTAATCATTCACCCATTTAAACACGCGCTTGAACAGTCAGTCGGATCTAGACGATTGCAGATCTGTTAAGACGTACGAGCGCCACGTGCACATGCGAGAGGAGTTTAGGGAGTCGAGATCCCTGGACTCTTTTCATGGACAGTGAGGTCTCCAAACCACAGTAGCTAGCTGGTCCTCTGGACTCTGGAGTGATGTGCAAGCAGGGTTAAGGATATAGAAACCCAACGCTCCATTACAGTGCCCAGTGCAGGTGATCTTTACATTATGGGTTTTGGCCACCGGAACCTCAGCAGGTCATAACGTCAGGGTGAGGCGAGCATATTTAACCCATTGAGACCTGAAGCCGATTTCTACAGAATGTCTTCTAAATCCCAACAGTTTTCTGAATAACATATGTTTCTATATCAGCGGTTCTCAAACATGTTCATGTCAAGGACCTCCAAAATGATATGTATTTGTAATTTGCACACATTTTCTCGATTTAAAACAAATAGCAGATCTACAAGCTCGTAGTAGTATGAGCTTGTATATCTGCTATTTTTGAATAGTGTAAAATAATGCTTTTTAGCTCAAATCTAAAAATGAGACAGTTCCAGGTCTTAATGGGTTAAGGGTGTGTTATTTAATCGGTTGCAGCCGCCAGATTTATGAACATCCCTCCCATTATTCTGTGATTGACAGAATTACGACCCTTTGATAAATCACACGTGAGCCCCGTCGTACGATGATTCCTGGGCTCGAATCTGCGTCGGTTTGTACGTTCCATTGATAAATGAGGGACAATTGTGAGGATCATTGCCCTGGTCCTCGTAAGATAAATGGTTGTTTTATAGTTGGTGTGAACACTGCCATCCACTTGACTTAGAACGATTTTCAAAACTATATTTTTATAATTAAAGTGCTCAGTGTGAATGGCCCTTTAGTCTTACAATTAGGAATAGATTCAGGTTGGGGTTAGACAATTTTAGACTATATTAGGGACGGTATTAGGCCTGAATTCTACTTTAGCTGTGTGCCAGGGTTGTGCACCAAAAATAGCCGATCAGTAAGTCCACAATGTATCGTGGCGCGACACGTTGTTAGCTTGTAGATTGGCTATTTTCACTACAACAATTTTATATATATATATATACATACAGTAATTACATTAATCGTAATAGAGGAAAAAGTTAAAAATAACGGTGATGCTGATATGAAGTCACATGTTTTCTTTAACATCATCCTCAGTTCTTCATGACATTTGAACAGTTGAAGAAACTTCCCTTGTAACCATGGACCTTCAGTCTCCACCCGAAAATAATAATAATAATAATAATTATACACTTTTATTTGACTGTGTCTTCACGCTTTTCTACACTTTTTGAACAGGTTTGTTTGTCGTTTTTTATTTTATCGTGCTTTCTTTGATCATTGATCATGTTTGGACAAACCGCCCTTGAACGCACACTCCCTCCAAAAGTTATGGAATGTTTTTTTTTTATCATGTGACCAGATGGTCACGTGATCACCTCGTCATGTGATCAAGCTGTGAACGATGTCAAAGTATTAAAATGAAGCTAGGAGCCAAATTCAATACCATAACCCATTAAGACTTGAGGCCGATTCTAAAAAAAAGTCTTCTAAATCCTAACGGTTCTGAAAAACCTATGTTGCTATATATCGTTGTTGTCGGGCAGAAACAATCTCCATATTCTAACTTTTTGTGTTTTTTTCGTAAATTAACACCCTACTTGATCATACTACAGCGTCACACAAAAGCATCAAAAGTTCAAAACGCGCCACGATGTGACGCGATCATACAAAAAAATATTGCGATCTCAAATAATTGCGATTTAGGCAATTATGTGCTAATTGTGACTCCTCGCTCGGAGGCGGGACTAAGGCGAGAGTGGAGTCCGCGAGTGTGGACTAGCTAGGGTCAGGCCATGCTCCGTTGATGCACCCTGGGCGCACTGGCGCAGCGCACTGAATCTTCAAGCGGCAACGCACTGACCGCACTGAATATCGTCTGTCGGGTGGAAACCTCATTTGTCCAAAACTGTTACATTTCTGCCTGGGTTCGTATGCAAGTAGCAGATCTACAAGGTCAAAATGCTTGGCGCCGCGTTTCAAACTTGTGGATCTATTACTTTTGATGCTTTTGTGTGACGCTGTTGTATGATCAAGTAGGGTGTTAATTTATGAATTTATATGAGGGTTCTGCCATACAGCGACAATATACGAACGACCAGAGAGCACACTGTGATGTTCTTTGGTTAAAATAAGTGTCAAATAGCTCTATGTTGTGATAGTACTCATTGCTAGAGTGTTTGTTCAGTAACAGGAGTCTCTAAACAGAAAATGCATTTTCAGGTCGGGACACCAATTTTATCCAATCAGGATAGAGAACTCAGACAGGATACAGATTAAATTGGAAGTGATGACACAAAGAAATGAGCAGTCAATATTGGAACTGGAACACTGTAAAAATGAAGCTGATAAATGGGTTATCTCTCCTGATTGGCGCTCTATTGACCAATTATTTGTTTACCAACATTGAGACTGGACGCACAGGTGACTGTTTCATGTAATCAATTCCCAACAGATCCCCAAACCTGTTGTTTTGGGGTTACGTTGGTTTCAGTTCATTCAACCCCCTCTGGCTTTGGCTAGTGAGGTGCACCCTAGCGAGACATATATATACTTCATCGCGCAACGGTATTGTGTGCTGAGAATAGCTGACATACAAGCTCACAACCGCATCGCGGATGCGACCGTTGAGAGCTTGGAGGTCTGCTAATCTTGGCCGTACTCTGCGCGCGACACCTTCGCGGGACGGAGCATAAATTAGACTTGATGGGCTGCAGCTGCGCGAGCTAAGCAGGTTCGGGTGCCATCATCATAGAGCGCTCCCTCCGTTCTTATGACAGCCACTGGAGGTGGGGTTTGGATATATTTCAAGAGCGAGAGATTATAGTAAAAATCCTAAGCATTCTTCCTCCATATTCTGAGAAAAACAGCATCTGAAAGTTTGATGGGATGCATTTTTACACGTGAATGCAGTGACCACTTTTACATTGTATCCTATGAGCGGTGTGGGGTTCACTTGGTGCCGGCCTGCGCGCACATACTGGTTTTTATCAGTGTGACGTTGTCTGTTAAGGCGTCTATAGCAATGATTACTATCAGAATATAGAGCCTTAACCTTTTCACACAAAAAACACATTTTTGTTTTAACCAAACAATATCACTTACCCTTTAAAAGAAAAAGGAATGCCAAAATCCATATTAGTGAGATTAAACTCATTATTATGTATTTATTATTTATTTGTGATGTCATCAAGTAGGTCAGTGATCTGAACCAAAGCCTTTTATCAATTGCTGTTTAATTAATGAAATATTTTGAATTAATCTATTTATTGTTTTATGAATTAAAATATGAATGAATTAATGCAATGTTTTATTACTGAAATATTATTATGGATTAATTTAAAGTGTGTTGGTGTTGGCAGCTGAACTTTGAACTACTGTAAACCTGGCATCCTTTGTTTAGGTCATGGCATTAAAGGAGCACTTATCGTCTTAATTGGTCCTCACTAATGCTCATTGTAATATAATATTATATCTTATCTTCATATAATTGGTCCTAACTAATGCTCATTATAAGATGACACCATTCCTGTCTACTCACTGTGTCTCATTGGAGGACTGTGGACAGTTCAGACACCTGCCTACCAGTGACATCATCGATGGGGAATCCAAGCTAATTAAAATACAAACTTCTTTCTTTTTTTTAATGACCAAACCTGCCTACTGATGATGTCACTGGCAGGCAGGTTTGCGGTTTCTGAACTGTCCACAGTCCACCAATGAGACACAGAGTGAGTAGACAGAAATGGTGTCATCTTGTATTGAGCAAAGGTTGAAAATGTGTGAAGAGCTCCTTTTAAAGTTTTCGACAATAGCCAAAATAGTCGATAAACACATTGCACACGTGACACGTTGTGAGCTTGTAGATCGGCTATTTTGAGTTACTTCTTGAAAATGAAGTGTCCAATTAGGGAGGCCAGGGTTAAATATGGTTAAAGGTGGTGGACGTGATACATTTGTTTTGTTCAAATCAGTGTTAAATAACTCTGTACTGTGACAGATCTAGATATAGTGATCATTCTGGTCAGGCAAACCCACAACTGGATCAGTGCCCACTTGAAAATCTCAAAAGTGTCTGTTTTATCATGGTCTTGTCAGTACAACAGTTCAATCAATCAATCAATCAATCAATGGACATTTTATTTATACAGCAGCTTCACTGTTTTGACAATATGAATGACAATACAATAAATTATTTATTTTTTAAAGGCTATTTCTCATATTTATGATAACTAATTTTCTGATTTGATGCATTATTTATTTTTCTTTCCATATTGATCTTGGTTCCTTATAAGTTGAATGTTTTTTAAATTATTTCTGTAACTTTGTTGTTAGTACTGTTACAGTTGACTGGTTTTGATCCATTTCTATTATCACAAACCTTCTCCCGATTGTTTTGTCTAAATGTTTGGGTGAAAAACTATATCTCTGCTGTCGGCACAAACCAGCTAACTCCAAAATAGCAGAAAGTTTGAGGATCCAATGGAGTTAGCTGGTTTTGTCAGAAGCACGTTTTAATACTTTCCGTTGGTTCAATATTTGTTTAATAAACACAAAGACGTAAAGGGTGTTCAATAGCACTGATTTATCGAAAAGAAAAAATGCAAAAATGGTAAGATTGAGTTAGCTGGTTTCTGCCGGACAGCAACAGATGGGGGGTTTGTGTCCAAATACATACTAGCAATTTGGGGGTCCTTGACATGAAAAAGGGGTTAAAAAGGGTTTAATTCACATTGTATGCGTGGCTGCACTTTGTTTTATAGGCGCCCGACTTGACTCGACATGTTACTGGCATTGTTGGTGCTGTCGTCATAAACATTAAAACAAATTCTAACTGATTGGTGCTGCCGCTGTCAGGTGGAAACCTTATTTGTCCAAAACTGTTACTTTTCAGATGATGTAAAAAGAATAATTTATGTTACAATGGATCCCATGTAGTTATTATTTAGTCACAAAATCTGGTTAATACTTTTCATTGGTTCAGTATTATAAAACACAGACACACACACACACACACACACACACACACACACACAGGGCCGCATTAACCGCGGAACTTAGTGGAACTGGCGTTCCACGGCCCGCAGCCTGCAGGGCCCTGTGAGAATTGTGTATTTAATTTTTGTGTATTTAAAGCAAAAATGTTGATTTATATTGGTTAAATAGAACCGAATTCGACCCGAATTCGACCCAATTTTTTTTGCGTGCGTGCGCATGCACGCGCGCTGCACGCATGTGCGTGAAATTACGCGACTGGGGGGGCCTTTGATTTTGTGGTGTTCCACGGCCCTGAGGGGTCTTAATGCGGCCCTGCACACACACACACACACACACACACACACACACACACACACACACACACACACACACACACACACACTTAGACATTTTCAAACTGGCAAACCACATTTTTCACAAGTAGCGAAAATAGCTAAAATTGTAAGTCAGCTATTTTCACAACTTTTTGTGCAACACCGTAGTACAGCGATGTCTAGACATGGGTATACATGTATGAATAAAGATAGAAAATGATGAGATAAAGGTTTGCCGTCTGACAGTGATGATATTAAGGCCTTCACTATGTGTTCAATTCATTTTCTTTCAATGCTTTTAACATCAGGCTTTGGTGCCTTGAAATTGTTTAGTTTTTTTTTTGGTTAAAACATGTTGCTCTGT
This sequence comes from Gymnoscopelus microlampas, assembly GCF_963454915.1. Taxonomy (NCBI): domain Eukaryota; kingdom Metazoa; phylum Chordata; class Actinopteri; order Myctophiformes; family Myctophidae; genus Gymnoscopelus; species Gymnoscopelus microlampas. Next base: position 1,684,111 of record NC_139949.1, on the reverse strand, counting down.
TTGTCCTGAAATGCACTGGAAAAAGAAAAGAAAACAAGTTTGTCCTTTTTGATGCACAGTTTGCTAATGATTTATCCTCTTCTGTTGCTTTGAATTATTAAAAACGTGACTGTTGTCAACATGCAAATGGTTAATTGTCAATTAATCATCATAGTGGCAGAGCTAATCAATCGTTCATAGTTTGTGTCTTTATTTTTTATGAAAGCACCACATTTTGTAGATGTGTTGACAGATTGATTAGGAACAACATTGGCCGTGCCAGTTATGGTTTCATGATGTTAATGAAAGGGAACTCTGCATTATTAGTCGTTTAAATTGACACACGCACCAGGTTGATGGGTCTTCACAGTCTTCTTATCTCCACGAGGCTCAAAGGTGAGGATTATGTTTTCGCTCCTGTGAGTCTGTCCGTGAGCAGCTAATTTCCGGCACCGTTGGACCGATCGTCGGCAAACTTTGAACGAGGGAGTGGATGTTTTTACACAAAATGCCACAAATCATGAACACCGCACCCAATTGCCGTGAGACTTTGCACGCACACTCACAGTAGGCCAAGAAAGGACTGCCATGCTACATTTCAAACAGGCCAATTCACGTTTTGCCCTATAACTCCTGAACCGTAGGTCGCACAATCAACATTAGATTTTCTTCTGGATTCCTTGGATCATGATGCCACACCCATTTCCGCTTGACATGATTTCCGCCATATATAAAATCTTCAAAGTAAATAGTAACTCAAACTAATATTTGTAGTGGGGAAAAAGTACAGTATTTGCCTCTGACATGTAGTGGAGTAGGCTACAAGTAAAAGTATAGACACTGCATCAGAGACACTGCATCATATATCCTGCTCACCACATATACAGAACACGTCCTAAAACTCACAGCACAATCTACCTGCAGCTAATGATGTGTGTATCCGCAACACATTGCGTTGTGAGCTTGTAGATCAGATTTAACCATGTTAGATTCATTGAAAACACCCATCCTTGGTTCTGGTGACTGAGTCAGGGGTAATGAAACAATAAAATAAATGAAAAAAATAATCGAAAAACAACACGGTCTCCTCACACATTAGAAGGACAATATCAGTCACCAGAACCAAGGATGGGTGTTAAAATGGAGTTTGAAGTTATGATGGGTTTGTACAGGAAGTGGGAGTGTCTGATAAGATGAATATCAAATATCTAAATACTGAATGAAGCAACTTAAAAACTGTCTGGGGGGCTCACAAAAGTAGTCTGAGTAGTCGAAAAATGACCCCAAACATGTTTGAAAGTGAAATATAATATTATATAATATATAATAATTTTAAGAGGCTACATGCTTGTTGGGCAAACCTTGTCTTAAAAATGACGGCTTCCAGAAGTTCTAAAGGTACAACGTTGTGTTTCAAATGTTTTGTAATTTACATAAGTTTTCTCTGTGATTATTATTATTATTTTCTCCAGGTATGGCTTCCAGACTGTCTGCGAGTGATAACAAGATGGCAGAGCTCCAGACCAGACTGAGTGAGAGTGAGAAGCTATTGGAGGAACTGCAGAAACACAAAGCAGGTGTTGAGAATATTCAAAAAATGCCAACAGTCTGAACTGATGCTGCCAAGAATTATATTCCTCAGACACACATAGAAAGTAGTAATCTAAATGAATTTGAATCCGTATCTATAGGTAACGGTTGACACACGTAGCTGAATATTTTCCAACTCCATTCTAGGCAGGCTGTGGTACTGACGCATGTCAATAGTCACATGACACATGTCAATAGCCATGTGATCGCAAGCTGATGAGTTTGCATTGGTGTATAGAAACTAAGTACATTTACTCAAGTACTTTACTTTTGAAGTATTTTTTTACTTAACTGGAGTGTTTCTTCTGTTCTACTCCACTACAGAGTCCAGATACAACAACGTAACTGCAGAGCGAGATGAGCTGAAGAGGAGGCTCTGTGGTCAGTGAGACCATCACTGTTTTTATTCATTGTTCTAGTGTATTGTTTATCAGTTGTCATCACTCTGAAACAACGGATGAACAAACAGTGTCTAACCGTATTCTTTTGTTGATAGAATCAGATGGATTTACATTTGGTGGTGGTCTGTGTTATTACTACTTACCAGTCTCCCAGTCCTGGACATTGGAAGAACTGGGAGAAGAGCAGACAGTAGGCTACTGTAGAGAGAGACAATCAGACCTGATGGTCATAGACAGCAAAGAAAAACAGGTATGATGTGTTTTGCGGCGTGCATGCTGTCGCTGTGTGTGAGTGCTGGCTCCAATCGGAACCTCTCCCTCCGCCACCGCTCCGAGATGAGGTTCCATGCCGTTTGAGCAGGACATTTTCAAATACTTTCCACTATGCATGATTCTTACCCTTTTTCCGCACATCGTATCCAAAAAGTAAAGGTTTTCTGCACTGCTCTCAGGTGTTTTAACTTATTTTATCGTCTACTCAGGCTTTAGTGAGCCCCCCAGACAGTTTTTAAGTTGCTTGACTCAGTATTTAGATATTTGATATTCATTTTATCAGACACGCCTGTTGAATGTATAACATTGATGCAAAGCCATGTTCTTGATCTTACGTCATTACGTACCTGCGTTACGTCATCACGTGCCTGTGTGCACACACTGTCTGCTATACTACACTCTGAGCATGCGCACAATAAATATGCCTCCCTACCTGGCTGAACTCCATTGAGGATGTACGTGTTTTACTAAATGACCACTGGTTACACTACATACTGGGATAATGGCGAATGCAAACTCAACAGGTTATGGGCCCAGTCACAGTGGCCAAAAGTGGTTAAGACTATTATTTGATGGTGAGGAAAGGAACTACGAGCTCTGGGAGACGCGGTTCTTAGCACACATGCAACTGCGCGGATTGTGTGACACCATCGTGCCGGAGCCAGATATCGATGGCGACGCTATGGCACTATGCAGGCAAAGGGAAGCCACGTGTGGTGAGTCTCTACTGTGAACTTTCTACACTCCACAAAGCAAGCAACGAGACCGTCACTGACTACGTCTTACGAGCGGAGACGATATTTACATCATTGAGAAGGGCCGAAGAAAATATCAGTGACGGGTTGCAGATTGCTTCGGTGCTAAAAGGTTTACCCGAATCCTACAAAGCGTTTGTCGTGCACATCACCCAAACGGATGACCGACTGACTTTCGGTCAGTTTAAAACAAAGATGAGAAGCTTCGAAAACACAGAAAAATATCAGACAATGAGTGGAGACGCAGACGAGGACAACGTCATGAGGGCAGCAGCACGTGGACGTTGAAGGGAGAAGAAAAGAGACCTAGCCGAGGTTGAATGCTACAGGTGCAGGGAAAAGGGACATCTCGCCAGGACATGCCCGAACGCGCCCCAGGAGAGACGACCAGAGCGCTGGTGGGATGCACCACGTCGTGGGAGAGGACGAGGACACGACGGAGGACGAGGATACGACGGAGTGAACACAGCACGAGGAGGACCCGAGGAGTGGAGCACACGGCCCGGGGACCCACACCGAGATGCGAGTGGAGATGGAGAGGAACACTCATTCAGTTTCAAGATGGACGATTGTTCAATGGACACAAACAAAAAGGGACTTATGGTAGATTGTGGTGCCACAGCGCACATGCTAAATGACTTTACCAAGTTTAAGTCTTGTGATAAAAACTTTCAACCCATGAGCCATGTGATAGAGCTGGCGGACGGAACGAAAGCCACCGGGATGGCGAAGATGAGGGGAGAGGCTGAGATCTATTTGATTGACAGTGAGGGACAACAGGTGAAGACACGTCTGAAAAGTGCACTTTACATCCCATCTTTCCCACAGAACATATTCTCAGTTAAAGCGGCGACAGCCAGCGGAGCAGAGGTCCACTTCAAAGAAGGAGATGACTGGATCAGACATGAAAATGGTACCATGTTCAAAATTGATGTATATGGGAAATTGTATTATCTTAGCACAGTAGATAATGACGATATCGATGAGTGTAAAGGATGCTATGATATTCACACATGGCATAAAATACTTGGCCATTGTAATTTTGAAGATGTTGCTAAACTAGAGAATGTGGTTGAAGGGATGACTATCAAAGGGAAAAGTGATAAGTCCCCGTTTAATTGTGAGGTATGCACACAGGGAAAATTTACTCAATATAGAAACAGACAGGCAGATGCCAGGGCAAAGGTGCCACTTGAGTTAGTGCATACAGATCTAGCTGGTCCAATAGAGCCTGCAGATAAAGATGGCTACAGATATGCTATTGGATTCACAGATGATTATAGTGGGATGATTTTTCCTTACTTTCTAAAGTCAAAAAGTGACGCTGTCACAGCAACAGAGAAATTCATAGCAGACACTGCTCCCTATGGGACAATTCGGTGCCTAAGGTCTGATAATGGTGGTGAATATACAGGACAGGAATATCAGTCTTTATTGACCAAGAACCGTATAAGACATGAGACAAGTGCACCCTATTCCCCACACCAGAATGGGACAGCAGAAAGGAGCTGGAGAACACTTTTTGAGATGTCCAGATGTATGCTACTGGAAAATAATGTACCTAAACAATTGTGGACATATGCTGTGCAGACAGCAGCACAGACCCGCAATAGGTGTTATTGTAAGCGTCTAGAACAGACACCATACTGTGCATTTACTGGGAAAACACCTAACCTGTCTAAAATGAGGGTTTTCGGTTCAGAATGCTATGCTTACAAGCAGGATGCAAAGAAATTAGACTCAAGGTGTGAGAAGGGAATCTTCGTAGGCTACGATAAAAACAGCCCAGCATATTTGGTCTATTATCCTGAAACAAGGAAGGTTATGAAACACAGATTAGTCAAATTTATTACAAAGAGCAGCATGGATAGCCAAACTCAGACAGATCTTGACCTGAATTATGACAGTTATAGAGACAGTACACCCATAATACCGACTAAGACAAAAACAACCAACCAGAGTCAAAGACAGCCTAGTGTACAGTATCACAGTGATACTACTTCAGAAAATGAGGCTAGTCAGTCTAATGAGACAGGAGTTACTCACAATGGTCAGGAGGAGAGCGCACAGCGCTATCCCAGTAGAGAAAGGAGAGCTCCTGGGTATTTAAAAGAGTATCAATACAAAGTTAAATGTGAGGAAGAAAATGAGGATGTAGATTATTTCTACAGGGTTACTTATGGTGTAGCAAAAACCTACACAGAGGCTATGGGTTCGAACAAGTCAAAACATTGGTTTGAAGCAATGCAGGAGGAGATTAAGTCTTTGAAAGAAAATGAGACATTCACTTTGACCAAACTGCCAGAGAATAAGCAAGCAGTGGGGGGTCGGTGGGTGTATGTGGTAAAGGAGAGCCCAGAGGGGTCTGAGACTTATAAAGCCAGATATGTGGCTAAGGGCTATAGTCAAATAGAGGGAATTGACTATAGGGAAACTTTTTCACCCACTGCCAATATGACTTCTGTACGAACAGTGATACAGGTGGCAGCACAGGAGGATCTCATCCTACATCAGATGGATGTGAAATCTGCTTACCTCCATGCTCCAATGGACTGCGAGGTATATATGGAACAGCCAGAAGGCTTTGAAGTAGAGTCAAAAATGGGTGAACACCTAGTCTGTAAACTGAACAAGTCATTGTACGGTTTGAAGCAATCAGGCCGTAATTGGAACAGGTTACTACATGATCACCTTACCAAGAATCATTTCGAACAAAATGATGCAGATCATTGTGTCTATAGTAGACAATCTGAGAACGGCAAAGTGATACTGATAATATGGGTAGATGATTTACTCATTGCAGCCAGTGACAATGACTTGCTCAATGAGGTGAAAGAGATGTTAAAAGGGAAATTCAAAATGAAAGATTTAGGAAAGTTAAAACACTTTCTGGGAATTGACTTCACTCAGAGTGAAGGAGAGGTCAAAATGAATCAAAAACGACACATTGAAAAAGTGCAACAAAGGTTTGGTATGTCTGAGTGCAAACCAAGGTCAACCCCATGTGAGCAAAAGTTACACTTTGACACTGAAGGTGAAGTGATAGATACAACAGGGTATCGAGTAGTCATAGGTAGTCTGATATACATTATGACAAGCACCAGGCCTGACTTGGGTTGGGTTGTAGGTAAGCTGTCACAGCATTTGTCAGAGCCTAAGCAACAGCACTGGGTAGCGGCAAAACAAGTGTTGCGATATTTGAAAGGCACTAGTGATCAGGAGTTGTACTATAAGAAGAGAGAGGAAAACTTAAAACTTGAAGGGTACAGCGACGCTGACTGGGCAGCAGACCAACAAGACAGGCGAAGCACAACAGGTTATTGCTTTAGCTTAAGTAAGAGTGGTCCTGTCATATCTTGGAAAAGTAAGAAGCAGCCCACAGTGGCACTATCTACTTGCGAAGCTGAGTATATGGCACTTGCAGCGACCACACAAGAGAGCATGTACCTGGTACAAATGTTAAAAGAAATGGATAGAGGTAGCCAGCATACACCACTTAAAATATATGAGGATAACCAGGGAGCTATCGCTCTTTCCAAAGATCCAGTTTGCAGACAAAGAAGCAAGCATGTAGACATTAAATACCATTTTATTAGATCTGCACAAGCCGAGGGTAAGATAACAATAGAATACTGCCCTACGACACAGATGGTTGCTGATGTCCTTACCAAGCCACTAACAAAGGCTAAGCTTGACAAATTTAAAACTTATTTGTTTGGAGGGATGTAATTTGCCAGGTCAAATTAAAATGTCAGAAAAAGAAAGACAAAAAAAAAAAAAAAAAGATTATGTGTTCTAGGGAGTTATGGACATGTCTTTGTGAATGTATTACATTGATGCAAAGCCATGTTCTTGATCTTACGTCATTACGTACCTGCGTTACGTCATCACGTGCCTGCGTGCACACACTGTCTACTATACTACACTCTGAGCATGCGCACAATAAATATGCCTCCCTACCTGGCTGAACTCCATTGAGGATGTACGTGTTTTACTAAATGACCACTGGTTACACTACATACTGGGATAATGGCGAATGCAAACTCAACAACGCCCCCTTCCTATACAAACCCATTATAACTTCAAACTCCATTTTTAACATGTTAGATATCTAAATACTGAATCAAGCAACTTAAAAACTGTCTGGGGGGCTCACAAAAGGCTGAGTAGACGATAAAATGACACAACGTTTTTTTGAAAGTGCAATATCCCTTTAAGATTGCATTGGGAAAACATGGCCACGGGCTGACATTTTAAGCGATTTAAACGCTTGTTTCAACCCGTCAGTTACAATTTTCTTTGCCGCTAGAAGTTAAAACATCTGAGAGCAGGGCAGAAAACCTTTACTTTTTGGATAGGATGTGCAAAAAAGGATAAGAATCATGAATAGTGGAAAATATTCTAAAATGTCCTGCTCAAACGGCACCGAGCTGCATGGAACCTCATCTCGGAGTGGTAGCGGAGGCCGGAGGGTGAGGTTCCAAATGGGGCTAGTGAAGTGCATGCATGTGTTCTTGCAGTGTGTGTTTTACTGTCCAAGGGAGGAACACAAAATCCCACAAGGATGGTAGTAGGCTCTATGCACAGCAGCCATATTATCACTTCCTTCACAGGTGTTACCAATGATACTAATATGAAGGCTCTGTTCCATTTAGTGTAGCACAGTGGTTTCCACGACCCCCATAACTCTGAGAGTGTACAAATTTGGTTCCATTTGTACACTCTCAGAGTTACTGTAGACCCACTGGTGTAACAGAGTGTTTCCAGTGAGCCAACATGCACAATATCAGCACCCTGACTCTGTTTGACCAGAATGGAACAGAGCTTTCATTAGTATCATTGGTAACACCTGTGAATGTCTTCATAATATGACTGCTGTGAATAGAGCCTATACCTGTCAAAGTTGCCCTTTTTTGAGGTCCTCTTGAGGGAAAGGCTCGTGTTCATGGCTAAGAAAGATTTTTAGAGGTTACAGGTAACTTCGGATTGGGGTCAGGGTTAGGATTAGGCATTTAGGGGTTGGAGTTAAGATTAATTATTATTAAAAATGGTTTAATACTGTACCTTGTGTACACGTGTGTGTGTGTGTGTGTGTGTGTGTGTGTGTGTGTGTGTGTGTGTGTGTGTGTGTGTGTGTGTGTGTGTGTGTGTGTGTGTGTGTTTCAATGCCACAGCCCTCACAGCTCTCTATGTAGGGCAGGAGGAGCTTCAGCTTCCTGTCAACAAGAAACCACATCATGAAGAGATAAGATGAGCTGATGTGTCACCAGTGGTGTAGTGTAGTTATGACTGGCCTCAGTGCAGGGTATTTAGGATGACCCCCTCCCTCCACAGTCTGCACATTATTATGAAGCACACATAGATCCTGCATGGGGAATTCACAAAATAAAAATAAATAAAACACACAAACATTCAAAACCCACACACACGTGATAACATTTCTGGCAGCTATTTAAAAGCAGTATGTTTTTAAAACCAACATTACATGTAAGATGTTACCTTCCACACATAACTACACAATGGCAAATAATCAGTTCACGGGCTGTGTGAGAGCTCATAAATGTGTGCTGTGCACTGGCAGACATCCATGCATGTTAATACATCCTCCATGTTGTTACGTATAAAGTTCAGTGGCCTCTGGTTTCTATTTACTGCTCAGTGCTCAGATCCGGTCTAGAGCCCGCCTACTGGCTCTGTAATTTGCACACATTTAAGCACACAGACCGGATCTGCAACCTGCAACGCCCCTTTTACCTCCTCTTGTTTAGTTCTCATTGGTCTCTGAAATGTCAATCTAAATGTATTCATCTCATTCGCTGTGGGAAGCGTGGGCGTGTCTACTAGTGACTGCAGCCTTTGGTCTGAGAAGCATGAGCCGAGGAGAGAAAAAAAGTCTGGTACATGGTCGGTCTAACGTTCTTAATTTAGATGACAGACAGGAAGAAATAAAATAAATATAACACCCACTTTACAGCCAGCCAGCCAGCCAGGCAAGGAAACCCTGTTGACAAAGCATTGCATCATGGTCTACCGTTCATGGTTGACAAAATTACACTCAATCAATAATAATAAAAAAGTTATATGAACACGATCTTAACCCATTGAGACCAGGAAAGAATCTGTGTCTTTTTTAGATTTCTTTGGCTATTCAAAAATAGCAGATCTACAAGCTCATAGCGCGGCACCGAGTGCCGCGCTATGAGCTTGTAGATCTGCTATTTTTGAAAAATCGTGAACATTTGAGCAAATCTTTGAATATATTTATTTTCAAAGCAAACATTTTAACTTAAATCTTTGCTTCTGGGGGGAGCTACAAATGTAACTCTAAATCCTAAATCCTAGTTACGGGGCCAGAGCTCAACTCTGGACCTGTTTTATTATTCGCTTTATTCTGTCACTTCTTCTTCTGCCACTTTTCGCAGTTCTGGCTGAACCGTGCTGTCGCTTTTTACGAAACTCGGCCATATGGTAGATGGTCATGAAAAACGATCACAAAATAATTCTCACAATCTTTCGTCAAAAGGTGGCGCTATAGCACTCAATTGAAAATGGCAACTTTGAACAGGTACAACTCATGCCCTGTTTGACCTAGAGCCATGAAACTTGGATACACATATGCGTCTCCTCATGCTGAACAGCTTTCACCCTCTGACTTTTGACCTCTGACCTTTAGATCTCCCACCATTTTGAATTATATGAAAAACAGTCATTGTCTCCTAACTTCTGCATTTTTTCACTTAGAAAAAATCCGCTCCCATCGTTATGTCGGCAGAGGTCCAAAGTTCATGTGTAAAGAGTTTCGTGCAAAGTACTCAAAAATCCCAGGAGGAGATAGATTTTAACTATTGCAGTTTTATGAAAGTTATTCATCTGCCCCTAACACATACATGCAGACTCACATTTCTTTGAAACTTTGCAGAAAGGTTGAGGGTCATTCCAAATATCACTGAAACCAATCTTACTCCAATTGGCCAAAGGGGGGCGCTATAGCAATTTTTTGAAAATGCAAACTTTAAACAGGCATAAGTCATGCCTCGTTTGGCCGAAAGTCGTGAAACTTGGTTACACTTGTGCCTTGACTCATGAGGAACACATGTATCGCTTTGACCAGTAAGCTCCGCCCTTAGATTGTCCGCAATTTTGAGCAGTTTGAAAAACACTTAAACCCAGGATTTTTCAGCTATTTGCGTGAAATGGTATTATCTGTATGACCTCCGTTTTCACTAGATCAGGTCTGTTGTCCAATGGCTTCCCGCTTAAATGAATGCCTCACAACCTCAAGGTTGCCGGTTCAAGCCTCACTTCGTGCAGATTTCATTTAAAGTGCATTGCAAACAACAAGACTGTATCAATGTATACATGTGCAATTGTTAAAGCTAACATGAAATGCTTATTTGAGAGGGTAAACCAAAGAAATCTTAAAATGACACAGATGCGTTCTCGGTCTGACCTGTACCTCAAAATGTCATTTTTATTTGGGCTCTATTTCTTTCTTAATATCTTTAGGCCTTTGTATTTATGTATTTACTCATTTATTTATTTATTCATTTATGTTTGACCAAATTTGTATTTATTATACTTTTGTGCGTGCGTGCATGTGTGTGAGTGTCACCTCCGGCACTGCTTGACCTATCAGTATGAAACTTTGTACACACACTCCCTGTAGGACAAATAAGAAGCTCTACAGCATAAGTTTCAAATTGGTCTTATGGTGGCGCTACAACAGGACGCGCTTCAGGAGACCAGTGGTTGATCACTTTTAGACGCCCACTCCTCCCACAGCGAATTACATTCATTCATTTTGTCAGATTGACAGTTCAGCGACGAATGAGAACAAAAAAGAGGTAAAAAAAAAAGGCATTGCAGGTTGCAGATCCAGTCTGTGTGAGCCTCATGTGTGCAAACCGAGACAGTAGGCGGGCTCTAGACCGGATCTGAGCAATGAGAAGTGAATAGGAACCGTTTTCCCGCAAATCCACTATTTGATCGCCTGGTCAGCATTTGCGGGAGATTCATGGTCGCTCGCGAGTGTCCGGGAGCAGACGCTAATTCCCGGGTGACTCCCGGAACTTCCGGGAGAGGTGGGATGTCTTAAAGGAGAAGTCACCCAAAAAAATTACTTATTTTCTATCAATTACACACCCCATGAAGCCTTGATTTCATGGATTTATTTTTGTTTTTGTGGCATTCCTAATACAATAATTTGATGACTGTGTGTATTTCAGGTAAGAGACACAAATAATCTACTTTGTGTGTCATTAGCCGGTAGGAGACGGGAATCAAATTATTAGCTTAGGAATGCGACAAAAACAAAGAAATAATCCATGGATTCAAGGCTTCACAGGGTGTGCAATTGATAGAAAATAAGTCATTTTTCGGGTGAACTCCTCCTTTAATCTGCATGCCTTGACGTGTGTGTGTGTGTGTGTGTGTGTGTGTGTGTGTGTGTGTGTGTGTGTGTGTGTGTGTGTGTGCGTGCGTGCGTGCGTGCGTGCGTGCGTGCGTGCGTGCGTGCGTGCGTGCGTGCGTGCGTGCGCGCGCGCGTGTGTGTGTGTGTGTGTATGTGTGTATGTATGTGTCTCTTCATACTGCAGCCCCTCAGAGCTCACACTCACTAGCTTTAGCTTCCTGTCAACGAGAAAGGTGTGAATTCACATGAAACCACGTGATGAAGAGATACGATGAGCTGACGTGTCACTAATAAACACACAGACGACAGCGAGTGTTGATCACAGTCACAATCAGAACCAGTCGGTGAAGATCGGTGAAGTTCCAGTTGAGAATCCAGTGTGAGTGAATCCAGACATGGGTCAAACAGGGATAGTGTTGTTCCTTCTGCTCTTCAGCTCAGGTAAACACTTTGAATGACACTTGTTGGCTGATGTGGATGTGAAAGACAACATGACGCTTAAACAACATCAGTACTGCTGCCTGCGTCACTGCTGTTAACATGCACTGTGTGTGTGTGTGTGTGTGTGTGTGTGTGTGTGTGTATGCGTGCCGTGAAGTGAAGTGCTTTTTTTCCCCTTGAGTCTGTAAGCATGCATATAAATAAATTAGGTTGATTAGAGTTTTGCCGTGGCATATTCATAACGTTAAGTTAAAATGTATGACCTATTCATAATGTTAACCCTTTAAGACCGGGAACGCATCTGTGTTATTTTAGATTTATTTGGCTATTGAAAAACAGCAGATATACAAGCTCATAGCGCGGCACCGAGTGCCGCGCTATGCGCTTGTAGATCTGCTATTTTTTTTAAAGTTTGATTTTTTTTGCAAATCTTTGAATACATATTTTTTATTGCGAACATTTGTAAAATATTTTGTTCCAGGGACCCCCAGAAGCAAAGATTTGAGTTACACATTTTTTTTAAATTGTAAAAATATATATTCGGAGATTTAAAAAAAAAATCACGATTTTTCAAAAATAGAAGATCTACAATCTCGTAGCGTGGCACTCGGTGCCACGCTATGAGCTTGTAGATCTGCTATTTTTGAATAGCCTCAAAGTGTAAAATAATTCCCGGATTGAATGGGTTAACTTAAAATGTATGGCATATTCATAATGTAAAGTTTACATATATGGTCTATTCATAATGTTAAGTTAAAATGTATGGCCTATTCATATGGGGCTTTTTCTGCTTTATTCTATTCTTTATTGATAGTCCACAGTGTAGAGATAGTAAGCAGGGACTGAGAGTCAGGGAGTGACATGCAGCAAAACTCCACCGGGCTCAGGAATCAAAGTTTACGTGGTACACACCTTAACCACTCTCTATCCATGGCCCCTAAATGTGAAAGTCAATTCACATATTCAACACAAACACCTCTGTCTTCAGCAGTTGTTTCTTTCATGAGAAAGGCTTCATTACACATTTAATTTATTGTTTTTTAAATAGTTACATTGTATCATCAGTAAATTATCGGTCAATTATGCTCAGTGTAACAGCTACGTATGTACAGTGCATATTGTCATCATCATGAACACCATGGAATATGTTTTTTTTTACTTTTTGTTTTGTTTTGTTGTGATGCTCATGGTTGAAACTAGGGGTCCTACAGTATCTTGCACACCGCCTTACCCCTTATCTACTGTTTTGAAAAACATTTTAAAACATTTTAAAACAAAATCTACAAGCTCACAACGTGTCAATGTAGATCGGCTATTTGAACTATTGATTGAACAATTTGAAAATGTTTTTCAAAATAGCAAAATATGGCTTATAAATGTAGGCATAAGGGGTAAGATAGGGCCATTGGTCTCTTGAATGTGTGAATTTACATTACAGCACTGGTTCTCAAACTTTTTTATTTGAAGGACCCCCATAACTAGATAACATTATGGGTCCAATTCCCGTCCGATTCTGCTAAGGATTACATTGCCAAGGACGGGAATTCCCGTCCGATTATTATTTTTATTGTTTTATAAAAGATTGTGCTGTTCTCCAACCACAACCACAACCTGTTACACTGAAGCTCATGTAGTTTGTTATGTTTCTCATCAGCTCTCCAGGCTGAACCAACACACAACACAAAAGGTAAGTCTGTCTGTCTGGCTGGCTGGCTGGCTGGCTGGCTGTCATTCCGTCCGTCCGTCCGTCCGTCAGTCCGCCCTTGCCTGCTTGTCTGTAAGTCTTTCTGTAAGTCTGCCTGCCCACCCACCTGTCTGTCTGTCTGCCTATCTGTCTGTGTGCCTTTCAGTCTGTCTTAGCCTGGGATCAATACCTTGTTTGGGTTTATGATCAAAGGCATTGTAATAGGGCCTACCTAATAAAATACTTGATGCGGCGTAGTTTAGCTTATTTTTAAAATATAAAATACATATAAATGTGAGTGTACTTTCCGGAGACTATGTCATACGTTTGTCATCCCACAACAAAATCCTCCCACTATACTCCACGTTTTTAAAGTGAATAAAAAGGTCAGTCAGTAAATACAGCAGCTTCACAACATCCAAAGATGGTGATTAATAAATCTATATTTATAATGTTATTTATGTACCCACGTGTTACACATAGATAGATAGATAGATAGATAGATAGATAGATAGATAGATAGATAGATAGATAGATAGATAGATTTGCAAGGTGTGTGGATTTTTTTATGTAAACCAACTCAAATGTAATGTCTCACGTTCTTTAGAGGTTGAGCCCTTCCTCATCGTAGCCGACAGAGTCAACCTGATGAAGATCAACTTGAACGGCTCCAGCTCCACAAAGCTCAAACAGGTGAAAACCATTAGACATAACAATACAGCCTATGTAATGGTGAAAAGTAACTAAGTACATTTACTCAAGTACTGTACGTAGATAAACAAAATATGATTTTCTTTTAACTTGACTTGATTATTTCCAATGTTCAATACTTTTACTTCTACACCACTACATTACAAAGGCACATATTGTACTTATGACTCCACTACAATTATTTGAAAACTTGAATTACTATTTACTTTACAGATTACTTTATTACAAAACATACGTTAACCAGTTATGCCCTATTTTATACATAGGCTATTCAAAAATATACGCAAACACATTTAAAAGAAGGGGAAAAAGTACTTATTTTTGCTAAGTATAATTTGTAATACTTTTGTACTTTTGAATACAGGACTTTTAGCCTACTTGTAACAGAGTATTTCTGCATTGTGGTATTGATACTTTTAGTAAAATCTGAGTACTTCTTCCTCCACTGGTAATCCTACACTATATTCTACACACAATGCTTTTGACATGCTGGAATGTATTCCTGTCTGAGACTAACACAACTGCTGTGGTGTGACAGGGGGGAGCAGATGCTCTGGACTTTGACTATCAGCAGCAGATGATCTACTGGATAGAATGGAACAGCAGGATCAGCCGCATGCACATCAGTGGCAGCGACGTCCAGGTCAGTGTGACAATGACAACGATGAGGATGAATGACAGGGAAGGGAAACCAAATGAACAATACTTATAATTGCAATATAAATACTTTGTGATATCAGCGTTAAATATCAAACAAGAGAACGGGGTGCCTGGTGCCTCAGTCACTTGTGCAATGTTTCCCAAACAATGGAACAGGACACGTTTTTGGGTCATGGACCCATTTTCAAGGGTAACAAATGAACTTTTTTTTTAAACCCTTTTTATTTTTACTTTAATTAAAATATTATTACAAAATGTAATTCCCCCTAAAGAGAAAACAAATATTCATACATATTTAAAAAGAACATAAAAAAAAAGTAAAAAAAAAAAGAAAAAGCTAAATTCCGTAAAACATGAATAAATAGTGAAAATAGCAGAGCTCACAACGCATCGTGACCCATTAGGAGCTTATAGATCGGCTATTTTCACTAGTTTGGGTCCCAGGGAGATATAACATGTATCTTATGGGTCTCGAGCTAAAAAGTTTGGGAACCACTGGAGTTAGTGTACAAAACATGTGCTCTCTTAATAGCAAAATAGCAGATCTACAAGCTCACAGCGTGTCGCGATGTGACACAGCTGTTTTTGAAAATAAATATTATAAAATGTTGAAAAAGAAAAAAAGCTAGACTTATTTGTGAAAAAAATTACTCTACACACAAGAATTGTATACAAAATAAAAGCATAAAATATGGTCTTATGGTATGGTTCATTAACAGGTCCTTCACAACACGGTGGCCAGGGGTCTGGCTGTTGATTGGGTGGGAGGTAACCTGTACTGGTGTGACAGAGACAGAGACACCATAGAGGTGTCCAAACTAAACGGGTCGTACAGAACAGTCCTGGTCAACACCGGTCTGGACCAGCCACGCTCCATGGCTGTGGATGTACGCTACGGGTAAGAGCACTGTGGTGACATCATGAACCTCACAATGAATGTATCAACCGTCCTGTGAAACCAACACAGTCTCACTCCGAAGAAGGCGAATATTGCCTTTTTGCCAGAACCCCAGGAAGGCAGTATGTGTCGTCCAAGTCCGCCCCCGACGATAATATGCGCCTTCCAGGGTCACTCATAGACATTCATAGAATTCCTCAAAAGGCAACCTGCGCCTTCTTAGACGTTCCATTGATAATACATTGGACTGACACAACGTGAGCTAAGAGACGTGGTTTAAATGCAACAATAACACACATCACCACCCAAACAAACCTGGAAATATTCTGTGCATTTTCATATTTTGTTGATCATTTTTCGATAAGTGTTTGTTGAGAACGAGAGATTTGTTTAACTTTTCCAACCCCGTGACGTCACGTCAGATTACTTCCGCATTCCGCGTGTTCGTACTGATGTCTCTGTCAGTGTCAATAAAGATCTGACAAAACAAATGTTTTATGATCTATCTATCTATCTACATAAACGTTCAAATGTTTTAAAAAGGTGCTGACCCTATGGCCACGGATGTTACAAATATGTGCGGGCCCTTAAAAGTACCCGTATCTTCCGTATTGTTTAATAAAAAGCATTTTAATCTGATTGGTGGCCATTTTATCAGAGAGTTGTAATGTTGCGTGAGTGCAGTACACCTTTCAACCCATAGGGTCACGTGAAAACATATGGAGAAAATGGCCAGCAATTGGATTAAAAGGCTTTTTATTGAACATTACAAAAGATAGAGGTACTTTTGAGAACCCATACATGATTTTAACATCTGTGGCCATGAGTTAATAATTTTATATTTGAAGTGTAAAGGTTTATGTAGATGTACAGGCTGTAATTGGAGAAGTGCAAACACCAGGTTAAAGTTTCGCCATGACTGCCATAATGTATTATGGTTTCCTATCTGGACATACATTAAAACATGGGTTTTCAACCAGTGGTCCGGGGACCACCAGTGGTCCTTGAGGGGGGTTCCAGGGGGTCCCCAGCCAAATTAATAGTTAGCAACCAAATTGACCCTTATATGTCTGTAACTCTGAGAGTGTACAAATGGAACCAAATGGACCCTAACGGGTCCATTTGGTTCCATTTGTACACTCTCAGAGTTAAATGAACACTGATGATGGTGATACAGTGTAGATTGGGACCCCCAAGAAATCTAAATGGTTGAGTCCCTGGCATATCCTTTAAAATGGGGGTCCCTGGGCTAATATTTGTCAATTTGGGGGTCCTTGACGCAAAAAAGGTTGAAAACCACTGCATTAAAACATCAAAACAGATCAAATAATTGCTATTTGTGGTTCTATATGCAGGGGTGCACATAACTTTTTAGGTCTGGTACGCAGAAGAGCACCTGGACATGTGACTTGGTGCGCATGGCGCCCGTCCCGTTTTGTCAACGGGGGGGGGGGGGGGTTCAGCCCGGACAGTTTTGTCAACGGGGGGGGGGGTTCAGCACGGTGCCCACCGGACAGTTTTGTCAACGGGGGGGGGGGAGAAAAAGAGGACGCTCTGCTTCTAAATTCCGCCGATTTTCGCCGTTTTCTTTTTCTCACACTGTTAGATAAAGCCCCCAAGGTTGGTGCCCTGTGCTGCTGCGCTGATTTTATCCGCGAGATTGGGACGTTCACGGCATATTTTGCACCATTACGGTGCGTTCATCATCGGTGACGAGTGCCTCTAACAGCCGCTGCTGGCTGCGTGCACGCGAGGCGATGCGAGGCGACGCGAGTCATATCTCTACCCCTCCGCCTAATGGCTGTACATGGGGCCGACGGGTGCTTTACAGTGATTGTGTGAGTGTGGCTTCAGGAAGTAAATTCCTAGCCTCGATCTCCAGGCTTTTATTTTTTAGTTTTGCTAAAAAATAAAAGCTTGGAAATTCCTGTCCCAGCTGTTGGTGCGCAAAAGCGCCTCGCGTCGCCTGATGTGGTGCGCATTTTTTATTTTGGGTGCGCATGCGCACCTGCGCACCAGTTATGTGCACCCCTGTCTATATGGGCGTTGGTGTAAAGTAACTAAGTACATTTACTCAAGTACTGTACTTAAGTACAATTTTGACGTACTAATGTCCTTATCAGTGTAAATAAAGATCTGACAAAAAAATGACAAAACAAATGTTTTATGATCTATCTATCTA
Organism: Gymnoscopelus microlampas; assembly: GCF_963454915.1. NCBI lineage: Eukaryota > Metazoa > Chordata > Actinopteri > Myctophiformes > Myctophidae > Gymnoscopelus > Gymnoscopelus microlampas. The sequence goes on along the minus strand of NC_139949.1, from coordinate 1,666,127 downwards.
TCTACATAAACGTTCAAATGTTTTAAAAAGGTGCTGACCAAATGGCCACGGATGTTACAATTATGTGCGGGCCCTTAAAAGTACCCGTATCTTCCGTATTGTTTAATAAAAAAGCATTTTAATCTGATTGGTGGCCATTTTATCAGAGAGTTGTAACGTTGCGTGAGTGCAGTACACCTTTCAACCCATAGGGTCACGTGAAAACATATGGAGAAAATGGCCAGCAATTGGATTAAAAGGCTTTTTATTGAACATTACAAAAGATAGAGGTACTTTTGAGAACCCATACATGATTTTAACATCTGGCCATGAGTTAATAATTTTATATTTGAAGTGTAAAGGTTTATGTAGATGTACAGGCTGTAAATGGAGAAGTGCAAACACCAGGTTAAAGTTTCGCCATGACTGCCATAATGTATTATGGTTTCCTAGTGCTCCAGCACTGCCACCGTATCTGGACATAAACATTCAAACAGATCAAATAATTGCTGTTTGTGGTTCTATAGGGCGTTGGTGTAAAGTAACTAAGTACATTTACTCAAGTACTCTACTTAAGTACGATTTTGAGGTATTTTTTACTTTACTGGAGTATTTCCCAATTCTCAGTACTTTAAACGAAATGATGCAACGCTGATATCGCTTTTGTAATGCATTTTATAATATTTAAGGCACCCCATGTGTATTGTATTCCAATAAGGGTAATAATAATAATAATAATAATAATAATAATAATAATAATAATAATAATAATAATAATAATTTAATGTAGAGCAGTAACACACTGGAATAATAATGTAATGTATAGAGCAGTAACACACTGTAATAATAATAATAATAATAATAATAATAATAATAATAATAATAATAATAATAATAATAATAATAATAATAATAATAATAACTAGGAAAAAGTGCTCCTCGGAGCACAACTCTCCGCTGTTGGGAATGTTGGGAATGTTCTATCTGTATAAGTGTCCTATCCGTCCTGTCTGTATAAGTGTCCTATCCCTCCTGTCTGTATAAGTGTCCTATCCGTCCTGTCTATGTAAGTGTCCTATCCGTCCTGTCTGTGTAAGTGTCCTATCCAATTGTTACAGTATCCGCCATTTCTCAACCATTTCGTGATTGTTCCCGTCTTACCTCACTCTTACCAGACTTGTGTTGGGAATGTTGGGAATGTTCTAATTCTTATGTTCTAACTGTCCTATCCGTCCTGTCTGTATAAGTGTCCGATCCGTCCTGTCTGTATAAGTGTCCTATCCGTCTGTATAAGTGTCCTATCCGTCTTGTCTGTATAAGTGTCCTATCCGTCCTGTCTATGTAAGTGTCCTATCCCTCCTGTCTGTGTAAGTGTCCTATCCCTCCTGTCTGTATAAGTGTCCTATCCGTCCTGTCTGTATACTGTAAGTGTCCTATCCGTCCTGTCTGTATACTGTAAGTGTCCTATCCGTCCTGTCTGTGTAAGTGTCATATCCCTCATGTCTATGTAAGTGTCCTATCCGTCCTGTCTGTGTAAGTGTTCTATCCGTCCTGTCTGTATAAGTGTCCTATCCGTCCTGTCTGTATAAGTGTCCTATCCGTCCTGTCTGTATAAGTGTCCTATCCGTCCTGTCTGTGTACTGTAAGTGTCCTATCCGTCTGTGTAAGTGTCATATCCCTCCTGTCTATATAAGTGTCCTATCTGTCCTATCTGCCAATTATGTATCAGCCATGCAGCCATTTCGTGATGGTTCCTGTCTTACCTCACTTTGACAGTGGCAGAGACACTGTCAAAGTGATGCCATGTATTTATACAGTATTTCACCGTATTGTCACGTGTCACGTGAGGCTTGACCAATCGGTGTGTCATATTTAGAAAGTGAAAACAATACTCTCCTGCGGAGAGTAATAATAAGGGTAATAATAATAATAACTAGAACAAGTGCTCCTCGGAGCACAACTCTCCGCTGTTGGGAATGTTGGGAATGTTCTATCTGTATAAGTGTCCTATCCGTCCTGTCTGTATAAGTGTCCTATCCCTCCTGTCTGTATAAGTGTCCTATCCGTCCTGTCTATGTAAGTGTCCTATCCGTCCTGTCTGTGTAAGTGTCCTATCCGTCCTGTCTGTGTAAGTGTCCTATCCAATTGTTACAGTATCCGCCATTTCTCAACCATTTCGTGATTGTTCCTGTCTTACCTCACTCTTACCAGACTTGTGTTGGGAATGTTGGGAATGTTCTAATTCTTATGTTCTAACTGTCCTATCCATCCTGTCTGTATAAGTGTCCGATCCGTCCTGTCTGTATAAGTGTCCTATCCGTCTGTATAAGTGTCCTATCCGTCTTGTCTGTATAAGTGTCCTATCAGTCCTGTCTATGTAAGTGTCCTATCCCTCCTGTCTGTGTAAGTGTCCTATCCCTCCTGTCTGTATAAGTGTCCTATCCGTCCTGTCTGTATACTGTAAGTGTCCTATCCGTCCTGTCTGTATACTGTAAGTGTCCTATCCGTCCTGTCTGTGTAAGTGTCATATCCCTCCTGTCTATGTAAGTGTCCTATCCGTCCTGTCTGTGTAAGTGTTCTATCCGTCCTGTCTGTATAAGTGTCCTATCCGTCCTGTCTGTATAAGTGTCCTATCCGTCCTGTCTGTATAAGTGTCCTATCCGTCCTGTCTGTGTACTGTAAGTGTCCTATCCGTCTGTGTAAGTGTCATATCCCTCCTGTCTATATAAGTGTCCTATCTGTCCTATCTGCCAATTATGTATCAGCCATGCAGCCATTTCGTGATGGTTCCTGTCTTACCTCACTTTGACGGTGGCACAGACACCGTCAAAGTGACGCCATGTATTTATACAGTATTTCACCGTATTGTCACGTGTCACGTGAGGCTTGACCAATCGGTGTGTCATATTTAGAAAGTGAAAACAATACTCTCCTGCGGAGAGTAATAATAATAATAATAATAATAATAACATGTGTGAGGAAAGTTATATTGGCGCGTTCGAGCTGAAGAGCTGATAAATAATCCATTGTCCGATCGTGTTCTCGCCCCCTAGTGGCCAAGTTAATCAACAAAGCACGTAACCCTAGCTTTTGCAACCACATGTCCGTGTGAGAGGAAACTTATATTGGCGTGTTCGCGCTGACGAGCTGATAAATATTCCATTGTCCGATCGTGTTTTCGCACCCTAGTGGCCAAGTTAATCGAGAAAGCGCGTAACCCTAGCTTTCGCAACCACATGTCCTCGTGTGAGGAAACTTGTATTGGCGTGCTTGGGATGATTAGCAGATACGGAATCCGTTGTCCGATTGTGTTTTTGCCCCCTAGTGGCTGAGATAATAGCGAAAAACTGTTCAAAAATAGTAAAAACAAAATCGGACACCAGTATACGCATCAGCGCGCCACCCCGAACGTGCTCGTATAACTCTCCTCGCACACGGCCTTACTGTTCTCCTTAAATGGCTGGGGACTAATCTCAACTTATTTCGCAAAATAACACAACATATCTCCTTAACGATACGTTTTTAGAATCCGTCGTTCGGATATGTTGTACAGCTCGCCGAGACGCACGCGTGGATGTCTTGTTTGTCCCGCTACGACACTTCTAACGTTTGCTTCTGACAATGACATAAGGTACATGGAGTCGTAGAACGTTCACCCATACTGAGAGACAAATTCAGAAATTGGTAAAAATGTCGGTTAGGGACAAACAAGATATCCACGCGTGCGTCTTGGCAAGTTGAACAACATATCCAAACATTGGACTCTAAGTCCTTATCGTATTTTAGATATAAAAAAAATGCAATTGTTTCGGCCGCGTCGACCTTTGCAGTCTTTTCGGTGAACTTTTGAACTTATCAGTGTCAGAAAAAATCAGGATTGGTTTCAATAAATCCGGCTTACTCTCAACATGGATGGAGAGACGTTTCAGATTTAAAAAAAATATCTCCATTGATTTATCACAGATTAGGTGCTCGATACCGCACGTACAAATCAATGTTTGACAAAAACACTTTCCCAAAGTTTACAAAAATCGAGACCTATCCCATTCGATTCAGCGTCCTTTTCTGAGTCTGAAAAGATGTTTTTTAATATTAAAAAAAAATATTTAAAAAAAATGTGAGAAAAGCTAAACCTTGAACTATTTCAAAAATCGATAACTTCTTATTAAACAATTCTAGACTATTGATGTAACCTACCATTCGACTCAAAATCATCTCAGTAAGCGGTTGGAAGGGTCAAAAAAATAAAAAAATAATAAAAATATTTTTGTGAAAAAAGCCACGTTTATGACAATTTAACGCTTGTTTAAACCACTTTCCCAAAAGTTAAAAAAAATCGAGACCTATCCCATTCAATTCAACGTCCTTTTCTGAGTCTGAAAAAGTGCTTTTTAATTTAAAAAAAAATATTTTTGAAAAATGTGAAAAAAGCTTAACTTTATATTTCAAAAATCTATAACTTCTAATTGAAAAATTGTAGACTATTGATGTAACCCACGATTCGACTCAGCGTCATCCAATTAGTGAGGGAGGGTGTTAAAAAACAATAAAAAAAGATTTTAATTATTTGATCTGTTTTAATGTTTTAATGTTTATGTCCGGTGGCAGTATATGCTGGAGCACTAGGAAACCATAATACATTATGGCAGTCATGGCGAAACTTTAACCTGGTGTTTGCACTTCTGCATTTACAGCCTGTACATCTACATAAATCTTCACACTTCAAATATAAAATTATTAACTCATGGCCACAGATGTTAAAATCATGTATGGGTTCTCAAAAGTACCTCTATCTTTTGTAATGTTCAATAAAAAGCCTTTTAATCCAATTGCTGGCCATTTTCTCCATATGTTTTCACGTGACCCTATGGGTTGAAAGGTGTACTGCACTCACGCAACATTACAACTCTCTGATAAAATGGCCACCAATCAGATTAAAATGCTTTTTATTAAACAATACGGAAGATACGGGTACTTTTAAGGGCCCGCACATAATTGTAACATCCGTGGCCATAGGGTCAGCACCTTTTTAAAACATTTTTTTTTTTTTACAAATCTCTTGATTATTTTTTTCAGACAAGTTAAAATACAAAAATGTCAGGCGGTCTAACAAAGAGGTCTGAATTTTTTGACAAAAAACTACAAATAAACAAAGCACATTATAACAAACAATAAAATGGTACAGTAATTGGCATACATACATATCAATAGGGGTCATGAAAATAAAAAGAATTACAAATAAACGGACAAGACAGACAATAATCAAGACACTCAATCATACCAGGGAGGGGAAGGAGAGAAGGGGGGGGGGGGGGGGAGGGGGGGGATTCTCTGCACAGAGCACTGATTATTTTCGTAATATGGGTGCCAATAAAGTCTGGTAAGGATTACTACATTTTTATCTTTATAATTATTTATTTTTAAATTATTTTTTCCACGTTAAAAAGAGAGAGTCGTTAAGGGAGAACTTGAATTGGTCTGGTCTCTCCTTCAAGGGAGACATTAATTTGCGGGTTCTTCCACCATAATTAGGGTATCAATGTGATCTAGAACGGGTTGCCAAATTTTGTGAAACATCTTCAATGAGCCATTAAGGGAAAACCTGATCCTCTCAAGTTTGAGACAGTATAGAATTTCATGAATCCATCTGTTGTGTGTAGGAGGGGAAGGGTGTATCCATTTAAGGAGAATAAGCCTCCTGGCGAGTAGGGTCGTGAAAGCAATAATTCGGCGTGCTGAATTGCGCACAACAGGCAATACTGTGGTCCCAAGAAGAGCAGTGAGGGGATCCGGATCAATTGGTTCACCCAACACCACCCCAAGGGTGTTAAACACCTCCGACCAAAATGTTGACAATTTAGGGCAGGACCAAAACGTGTGCATGTAGTCTGCTGGCGATTGTTTACACCTATTACAGGCATCGGACCTCTCAGGGTATATTCTGGCCAGCTTTGCATTGGTATAATGGACTCTATGTAATATCTTGCACTGCAATAGTTTGTGCCTTGCACAAATAGAAGAGGTATGTACCAGGTCTAAAGCATGGTCCCACTGATTATCGGACAAGGTGATACCGAGGTCCTGGTCCCAGGTAGCTCTCAGGGAATCTAAATGAGTCGAATTAACTGCAAAGATCGTGTCATCATATATAATTGAAGTAAGCTTCCTGTCACCCGCTCTAAGGGATAAAAAGGAGTCTATCACCGAATCAGGTGGCCGGTTCGGGAACTGAGGGTTCTGACTTTCCACAAAATGCCTGATTTGAAAAAAGCGAAACATGTGAGAGTTAGGGAGGTCAAATTCAGCAGACAGGGCTGCAAATGAGGAGAAGACATTGTCAGTATAAAGGTCTTTGATGGATCGCAGACCCTTGTCTGCCCAAATCCGAAATACAGGGTCAGTACATGATGGAAGGAAATGGTGATTCCTGTATACGGGTGCTAGATTTGAGGCCCTGTGTAAACCAAATTGCCTTCTAAACTGGTTCCAAATCTTTAATGTATTAACAACGATAGGGTTTTTGGACACTTGTTTAACCGGGAGGGGTAATTGAGAGCAGACCACCGACCATAAAGAGAGATTCGAGGAAGCTCCCTCCATGCTGGCCCATTGGGGTTGTACTGCAAAAATTGAATTAGTATTCCAGAAATGTATTTTATGTATGTTAGATGCCCAATAATACTGACGGAGATTGGGAAGCGCTAAACCAACCTCGGTTTTTGGGAGTTGAAGGACCGTGCCTCTGATTCGAGCCTTTTTATTACACCATAAAAACGAGTTAATGAGCCGATCAAGATTAGAAAAAAAAGATTTGCGGATGAAAATCGGAATATGTTGAAAAGGATACAAAAAACGGGGCAGCACCACCATCTTTATCAAGTTTACACGTCCTAGTAATGAGAGGGGCAAGGTAAGTCAGACTTGAAACGTTCCACCAGGGTGCTGATGTTCTTTGCGAATAGCTCTATGAAAGTTTTAGTAACGAATATTCCCAGGTATTTAAATCCCTCCGTAGCTTTTTTAAAGGGAAACCTTTTTAAAACATTTGAACGTTTATGTAGATAGATAGATAGATCATAAAACATTTGTTTTGTCATTTTTTTGTCAGATCTTTATTGACACTGATAAAGACATTAGTACGTCAAAATTGTACTTAAGTACAGTACTTGAGTAAATGTACTTAGTTACTTTACACCAACGCCCATATAGAACCACAAACAGCAATTATTTGATCTGTTTTGATGTTTTAATGCAGTGGTTTTCAACCTTTTTTGCGTCAAGGACCCCCAAATTGACAAATATTAGCCCAGGGACCCCCATTTTAAAGGATATGGCAGGGACTCAACCATTTAGATTTCTTGGGGGTCCCAATCTACACTGTATCACCATCATCAGTGTTCATTTAACTCTCAGAGTTACAGACATATAAGGGTAAATTTGGTTGCTAACTATTAATTTGGCTGGGGACCCCCTGGAACCCCCCTCAAGGACCACTGGTGGTCCCCGGACCACTGGTTGAAAACCCATGTTTTAATGTATGTCCAGATAGGAAACCATAATACATTATGGCAGTCATGGCGAAACTTTAACCTGGTGTTTGCACTTCTCCATTTACAGCCTGTACATCTACATAAACCTTTACACTTCAAATATAAAATTATTAACTCATGGCCACAGATGTTAAAATCATGTATGGGTTCTCAAAAGTACCTCTATCTTTTGTAATGTTCAATAAAAAGCCTTTTAATCCAATTGCTGGCCATTTTCTCCATATGTTTTCACGTGACCCTATGGGTTGAAAGGTGTACTGCACTCACGCAACATTACAACTCTCTGATAAAATGGCCACCAATCAGATTAAAATGCTTTTTATTAAACAATACGGAAGATACGGGTACTTTTAAGGGCCCGCACATATTTGTAACATCCGTGGCCATAGGGTCAGCACCTTTTTAAAATATTTGAACGTTTATGTAGATAGATAGATAGATCATAAAACATTTGTTTTGTCAGATCTTTATTGACACTGACAGAGACATCAGTACGAACACGCGGAATGCGGAAGTAATCTGACGTGACGTCACGGGGTTGGAAAAGTTAAACACAATCTCGTTCTCAACAAACACTTATCGAAAAATGATCAACAAAATATGAAAATGCACATAATATTTCCAGGTTTGTTTGGGTGGTGATGTGTGTTATGCAAGGGATAATGCATGGGGAGGTAGTCATTATTGAAATTTAAAGCCCGACAGGGCAATTAACCACCGAGGCGCAGCCGAGGTGGTTAATCGCCCTGAAGGGCTTTAAATTTCAATAATGACTACCTCCCCATGCATTATCCCGCTTATTACACGGCTACTTAATAAATACATAAATACATTTACCCAAAAGTAACAACAAAACGAAGTATTTCCTTGCTTACGGCAATGAAAGTATTCCATAAGTATTGGGCTGGGCGGACAAGTTCGCCTCGCAAAAACAAATGACGAAATGGAAAAAAAACTCGCCCCAAAACACACTCGCCCCCCATTCTATTTACTGCCGATTTGCCTGTAATACCGCCGGATTTGCCCCGGGGCGACTGTGTTTTGGGGCGAGCGTTTTGGTATTCCCCCGTTGTTGTGCCACGATAAACAAGGAAGCGCAGTGGATCAAATAGAATGACTTCTCGGTTATTGCATCGTCTATTTCTCACTTCAAATGTTTTCAAAAACATTCTTGAGAGCAACGTTTAGTTGTAAATGACATTGTTTGTTTGTTTACATGGCTGTCATGTTGGATAAAGCATATAACCAAGCAGCACAGGTTGACATGAGCAGGTGTTCTGAGTCTCTGATTACACAGCGGTCCGTTATAGAGCTCATCGGTCATTATCCAGAAATAATGACCGCTGACTGACCAATCAGAATCGAGCATTCAACCAAGCCGTGTAATAAGTTGCATTTAAACCACGTCTCTTAGCTCACGTTGTGTCAGTCCAATGTATTATCAATGGAACGTCTAAGAAGGCGCAGGTTGCCTTTTGAGGAGTGACCCTGGAAGGCACATATTATCGTCGGGGGCGGACTTGGACGACACATACTGCCTTCCTGGGGTTCTGGCAAAAAGGCAATATTTGCCTTCTTCGGAGTGAGAACCGCTGAATTACATCTAAACATAAAACTAATGATATTGCATCATATTCTAATGTTTTTGCATCAGATCTAAGTTTAAAAAGTCACTAATAAGAATCATTATACACTACATACTGTACATATATTGACAAAGACTAAAACAAAGGACATTTTGATTTATTTTTGTTTATTAAACACGCAATACAGTTTCAGTTAGTTATTATTTTTTGTAAAGCCTCATTTTTATTTTTACTTCAGTTAACTCAAATGTTTTTATTCTACTCTAGTTTTCCTTATTTTGTTATATTTATTTCACTATAATAACCCTGGTATGAACTCTTCATCATATTGTATGTCCACTAGTACTGTACAGTACTGTATGTGTGATTAGTTGTGAATAGTGACCCTGACACAGTGTCTCCCTGACAGATACTTGTACTGGTCAGACATAAGTGACAAAAACCCCCACATAGGGAGGATGGGGATGGACGGCACCAACAGGACAGTCATCGTGAAGGATAAGATCTCCAAGCCCTACGGCCTGACGTTAGACTACATCAACGATCACATCTACTGGCGCAACGAGGAGAAATACATTGAGTTTGCCAACCTGGATGGAACCAACAGACACACAGGTAACACACGCGCACGCACGCACGCACACACACACACACACACACACACACACACACACACACACACACACACACACACACACACACACACACACACACACACACACACACACACACACAGTAGCTTCAGCTTGTTCATTTCTAGTCTTTGGTATCTGTTTTAAATAGTTCAGTGTAAGAAAAAGCAAGGAAAGCAACAAGAGCATTATTTACTTTTGTATACTTTACTGATACATCATATTCTTTATAATATTGTGACTCTTTTGGTTTTGTGTGTCTATAGTTATGAGTCAGGACAACGTCTATGCCATTACTCTGTTTGAGGATCACATCTACTGGATAGACAGCGAGACCAGATCCATCTACAGAGCCAACAAGACTCAGGGAACCAACAAGATCAGACTCATCAGCAACCTGTACCATCCATCTGACATCCACATGTACCACCCCTATCGACAACCTGAGGGTCTGTACAACCTACTGTATACAATACTCTCATTATTACTCTTCATGCTGTTTTATTACTTTTATTTACAATATGTTCTATTAGTGTATCTTGATCTGTTTTGAAAAGTGCTATAAAAAGGACCTGTCATATAACCTGGCATCCATATTCTGGCAATGTTGTTATAGGCGAAAATATTGATTTGATTTATTTCCACCCCCTCCCCCCACATAATAATAAAATAGTGAAAACAACATTATGTACAAGCTCATATTGCATCACAATGCAGAATGTTGTGAGCTTGTAGATCGACTATTTTCGCAAGGAAATTATACAGTATGTGCCTTAACATTTTGACTTGTTGTTTCTTGGGCACAGTCTGAAAAGCTCTGTTGTAACATATAGGTGTGTGTTCTCATAGTCATTACATGTGTGCATGTTTTCTCCACCCTGCAGTGTCTGGTCATCCATGTCAGACCAACAATGGAGGCTGCAGTAACCTGTGTCTGCTCTCACCTGGAGGAGGCTACAAGTGTTCCTGTCCCACATACTTCTACTGGTCAGCTGACAACAAGCAGTGCATGTCCAGCTGCTCTGCCAGCCAGGTGATTCACCTCAGCTTCACTTGTGTTACTCTGTATGACATGTCTCATTGTGTGCTTTAGATCAGTGGTTCTCAACCTGTGGGTCGGGACCCCCAGGGGAGTCCCCACATGGCTTTGGGGGGTCCCCAGATCACAGTAAAGTGACAATTTTAAAGACCTTTTTAATACCTAAAATAAAATACCATTACTGCATCAAAAGTAATCAACAAACTATACTATAAAAACTGGTCAAACTTTGGCCAAATTGTCAAATAATATAAGAAAGAGGCAAAACATTTGAAAATAGCTGATCTACAAGCTCACAACACCTCTTAGCGCAGGGCGTTGTGAGCTTGTAGATCTGCTATTTTTACACTATGTATCTGGAGGGGTCCCCAGTTCAAATATCATTATTTTGGGGGGTCACGGCCTGAAAAGGTTGGGATCCACTGCTTTAGATACATTACTGATTATATACATAATCCTCTGTCTCCCCCATCAGTTTGTTTGTAAGAACTACAAGTGCATTCCATTGTCATGGAAATGTAACACAGTAGATGACTGTGGGGACCGGTCAGATGAACCTGCAGATTGCTGTGAGTACAGACTGAATAATTACCTCCATATTCATATTCATGCTTTATTATTAGGCTACAATGTTTACAGTCATTACTATTATTTATGTGTACTCCAATAGACCAATTATTTGTTTACAAACATTGAGACTGGACGCACAGGTGACTGCTTCATGTAATCAACTCCCAACAGATCCCCAAACCTGCTGTTTTGGGGTGAGCTTGTTTCAGTTCATTCAACCTCCTCTGTGTGTAGGCTAGTGGGGTGCGCCCTGGCGACACATATATATACTTCATCGCGCAACGGTATAGCGCACCGAGAACAGCTGACATACAAGCTCACAACCGCGTCACGGATGCGACCGCTGTGAGCTTGGATATCTGCTATTCTCGGCCGTTCTCTGCGCGCGACACCTTCGCGGGACGGAGCATAAATTAGTCTTGACGGGCTGCAGCTGCGCGAGCCAAGCAGGTTCTGATGCCATGATCATAGAGCGCTCCCTCCGTTCCTATGACAGCCACTGGAGGTGGAGTTTTGAGGACAACTGCTTTGAATTGTTATTATTGTTTACACACAACAGAAACCAAGGATTATATATTTCAAGAGCGAGAGATTACAGTAAAAATCCTAAGCATTCTTCCTCCACACTGGGAGAAAAACAGCATCTGAAAGTTTGATGGGATGCATTTTTACACGTTAGACTGTGACCACTTTTACATTGCATCTTATGAGCGGTGGGGTTCTTTTGCTGCCGACCTGCGTGCGCATACTGTTTCGTATCAGTGTGACGTCGTCTGTTAAGGCGTCTATGTCCTTTGACAGTTTCCAACATCTGTATAAATATAACAATCACAAGGTTTATCATGATTGGACAGACACTCATTCATCTAACGTTCCTGTCTACATGTTCACATGTTCACATGTCCCATCATGTGGTTTTCCCCTCAATAACCATCTCACCTCTGTATGAAATAAGAGGCTGTGGTGCTCTGATCCCATTTCACTGCAGAGAATGGAGAATAATCACGTCTTGAGTGGCTGGGACTTGATGTAATTGGCAATCTTAACAGCTTGGTTCAAAAGAGATCTGGAGGCATAGTTTTGGCCATGAGAGCCTCTTGGTGCAGCATGCAGTGGGTTGTGACCATGGTGGGATTTCTTTCTTTGGCTTTCGTTACAAAACCTTTAACCCGGCCAGTCATGGAGGCTGCACCGTTGATAAAAATGTCGACACACATATCCCAGTTGAGATTATGTTCCCTGAAGTACTCGTCTCTGACTCTGAATATTTCATCTCATGTAGCATGGTTTTCCAAGTCTTTGCAGAATAAAACGTTCTCTTTGATACAATCTTCATCCACGTACCTCATGTTGGCAATCAGCTGGCAATGGCCACTTGCATCAGTTGAATCGTCAATTAGGAATGAAAATTTCCCACTCAGTTGTAATTTCTCACAGAGAACAGATTCCATGTCATCCGACATATCATCAATGCGCCGTTTGATGGTGCATAAAAACAAGTGCTCCTCCAAGCAACTCCAGTCAGGCTTAAAATAATAGACATTTTGACATTATTCTGAGAAAATAGCTGTTTTGGTCAGAACTGACTGAAAATAACTTTGTACTTCACGTTTAAATTGATAATATTATAATATTAAATAATATTATTTCCAAAGTGTCCAAATAAATTCCAAATATTATGAAATTATTTTGCGGCACCCCAGGTTGCCGTAGAACCCACTTTGAGAACCCCTGGTGTAATAGCATGAGGACAGTGAATACATCTTAGAAAATAGCCGATCTATAAGCTGACACCGCGTCGCTGACCTCCATGTCCGTGCCTGTCTGCTCACTGTGCATTGCACGTTCATGAGTTTTACATACGTGGCTCTTGTTTATAGAAGGCAAGTTATATTTGTTTGTTTGTTTCATGGTCGGAGATGGCATTTTTTAAATGGGGGGAACGAACTAAAACCAATAACTGTATCACAATACATGCACACTAGTCATATCCCGGACGCGTCTGATGCCAATGTAGGGTTATGTTCAGAGAATAACGCACAATACTATGGAGGTGAGCTTGAACAGGTCCGTCTTTACTGAGTGCCAACCACATACGGTGCAGTGTACATTACAAGCCGATTAACAACAACAACAACAACGTACTCACTTACGGCCGCATACATTTACCTGCTTCCTGTCGTACAAATCACCAGTGTCGTAAACCTTGCGCATCACAGACCGGAGCCAACAGTACACTCATACACAACATGCAGGTTATTACGTTGTTTGTAAACGTTCCCAAAGACAAATTTAGTTTGACTTGACCTCTTCCCATCCACTCTATTTAAACAAGCATTTCACAAAGGACACGACGAGGATGCGCTGTGATTGGCCAGTCATCCTTTTAACTACAGTAACTGTTCTGCCTTGTGTTTGTTATGCGTGACTTCTGTCTTTTGGTAGGAAGGGGCGGTCCCCTACAGTATCTTGCACAGTGCCTTACCTTTATCTCCTATTTTGATTTATATATATATATGATATAAGATATGATATAAAATATATATTATATAAAATATATATATTTTTGTATTAGAAATAGTTCAAATAGCCGATCTACAAGCTCACAATGTGTAGATGTAGATCGGCTAGTTGAACTATTTAACCCATTAAGACCTGGAACGCATCTGTGTCACTTCTTGATTTGAGCTAAAAAAGCATTATTTTACACTTTGGCTATTCAAAAATAGCAGATCTACAAGCTCATAGTTTGGCACCGAGTGCCGCGCTACGAGCTTGTAGATCTGCTATTTTCTTTAAAAATCAAGAAAATGTGTGCAAATCTTTGAATATATGTATTTTTAAAGCGAACATTTTTAACTGAAATCTTTGCTTCTGGGGGGTCCCTGGAACAAGATACTTAGAGATACTTAGAGAATTTTTTATTAAATTATAGAATGCACCAAAACATTAATAATGGTCGTCTTGAATCTATTTAAGCCACAATAAAGCCCCGATTTTATTTTTGATATGTTTTGGACATATTTAGTATAGTTTCAGGTGATTTTCTGTGATCCTGAAGCGCAAGGGGGGGGCGGGAGAGAGTCAGCACACTGAAGTCAAGGCACAGACTACTGTGTTGTTGACAGACAACGGATGCACGCTTATGAGAAACAACTAAAATAAAACCTGGTAAAACAGTTGCGTGCATTAGCGCAAGATGAGGATATGAAACATTCAGTCTAAATATCCAGTAAAGCTACCCATGCCGTCTCTCTATCTCTCTCTCTGCAGTGTTGGCACGTAGTAACGCGTTACTGTAACGCCGTTATTGTTTTTCAGTAACTAGTACTCTAACGCATTATTTTTTTTAATTCAGTAACTCAATTACCGTTACTACATGGTGCGTTACTCCGTATTTATGTATACAGCGAGGCGAACAGTGAATGAGAATTGTACTTAAGTACAGTACTTGAGTAAATGTACTTATTTACTTTACACCAGTCTGTGCTGCGGAGACGCGCTGTGAGGGATGTCGGAATGGAAGGCGGTTACCGCTCTCTCTCTCTCTCTCGCTCGCTCTTTCTTTCTCTCTCTCTTAACAGTGTGTGTGTGTTTCTGGGACTAGTTAGTAGTAGGAATACCACGATAACGCAATGGTGATTATGAACCACGTACCCAAACCCGTTAAAGGCTGCTTTTCCCAAGCTGAACTTAAACTGGAAGGCTGCAACGTCAGGAAAGTTACATGACTCACTCGCCCAGGTGGTGTCAATAATAGACTACTAATCACCGTAATCTTAACAAAATTCAGAATCACAGCGCTGCCTGTTTCGGATTCCGAAGTATATTAATTCATTTGTTCGTCTATTTATTAACTGCGTCTGCTACTGCAGTCCCTGCTGTACATGAAAACTCCTGTTACAGTCAAGTATCACCTTCAACCTGGTGTTTGCACTTTCTCCATTCACGGTCCGTACATCTCTATAAACGTTCAGATTTCAAATATAAAGTGCTTACCCCATGGCCACGGATGTTACAATTATGCACGGGACTCTCAAAAGTACCCGTATATTCTGTATTGTTCAATGAAAAGCATTTTAATCCGATTAGTGGCCATTTTTTCATAATGTATTGGAGCGCAATACACCTACCAACCGATAAGGTCACTCAGTTAAAAGCACATGAAGAAAATGGCCACGATCAGATTAAAATGCTTTTTATTGAACAATACGGATGATACAGGTACTTTTGAGAGCCCGTATATACATGTAACCTCCGTCGCCATGGGATAAGCACTTTATCTTTGAAATATGAACGTTTATGTAGATATACGGGCCATAAATGGAGAAAGTGCAAACACTAGGTTGAAGTTCATCCATGACGGTCGTGACAGTCGACCGTCGTGTATCCATGGCTATTACTCCCTCTAACATTTCCCATGTTTTTAGCAGTGGTGGAAAAAGTACTCAAATTATTTACTTGAGTAAAAGTACCAATACTGCAATATAAAAATACTCTGTTACAAGTAAAAGTCCAGAATGCAAAATTGACTTGAGTAAAAGTACAAAAGTATTGGCATCAAAATGTACTTAAAGTACCAAAAGTAAAAGTACTAAATATTTTAAAATAGCAGATCTACAAGCTCACAACGCGTCGCGATGCGACGCGTTGTGAGCCTGTAGATCGGCTAGGTATAAAATAGGGTTAAAGTGGTTAATGTATGTTTCATTATATCATAATTTATATCTGAAAAGTAACTAGTAACTAACGTTTTCAAATAAATGTAGTGGAGTAAAAGTACAATAGTTGCCTCTGAGATGTAGTGGAGTAGTAGTAAAAGTATTGGAAATTGGAAATGCTCAAGTAAAGTACAGATACCTCAAAATTGTACTTAAGTACAGTACTTGAGTAAATGTACTTAGTTACTTTCCACCACTGGTTTTTAGTGTATTGAAATAATGTCATGCATATTTGTCCAGTGCATAGCCTACTGCAGGCCTTGTTGACTAGATTTTTAAGCTCTTGCTCCTGAAATGATCGATTATTTTTAAGGGGAAACGCCATCATTTAACATGCAAGTCAATGGGTGAGAAGCAGAGATTGCCAGGCACAAATGGTAGTGTAGGTAATTAATGTATTTGTGCAAGATGACCCTGCTACTGTATGTAAAATGTGTATATTACTCGTTCATCATGGTTCATGTTCAAATAGCTCAATCCAAAATATAATGCTGTAGGCCTAAGTGTTAGGCTGTATTTACGCACCTGCTTAACTCATTCAATGCCAATGACGTCTTTTGACGGCTGTTTTCAGTTGGCCATTAGTGCCAATGACGTCTTTTGACGTCTCCTAAAAAAAAAATATTTTTTCAAAATATTTTTTTTTTTGGGTTATTTATTATTATTTTTTTATCTCAAAGGAACGAGGAGAAAACGATTTTCGAAAACTTAATGCTCCATCCACTTCAATGTTAAAAAAGAAACGGAGAAAAAAATCTAATTTTTCCTACCATTGTAAACCCTGTATTTCTGAGTGTGCCATGCCACTTTCAAACATCAAAAACAAATGTCAACGAGGTCACAATGACCTCGTTGAAATTTGTGAAACCACACCTGAAGTGACTCAGTGATTAGCAACCATCAGGGGATCAATCACACTGAAGACAAACACTCTGTGACCGATTGAAAAGGTAAAATAATAGCCTATTCCTTGGCACAGGGATCAACAAGCTTGAAAAAAATCACACCCTGTGTGAAGGAAGCGGTGCCTTTGGGGCGGGGCTTAACTCATTTCAGTTCGTCCCTATTGGTGGTCTGAGTCCACTTACCAAATTTGTACTTGGTAGCATGCTGCAAACTGGAATGATGGCTGTTTAAAGCCCAGCCAATGGGCAGACAGAGGGGGCGGGGCTTAAGTAATTACAGTTCGTCCCTATTGCTGGCTGTAGTCCATGTACAAAATGTGTACTCCATAGCATGCTGCGAACTTGAGTTATGGCTGTTTGAAGGCCAGCCAATGGGAAGACAGAGGGGGCGGGGCTTCAGCAATTCATGCTGGTCCCTATTGGTGGTCTAAGTCCACATACCAAATGTGGAGTTGGTGGCATGCTGCAAACTGGAGTTATAGCTGTTTAAAATCCCGTGCTCATCCCGTGCTCATACGGGCGCTGGGGGTCCCTGGACCCCTCTTTGATAACTTCATCAATTCATGCTCGTGCCTATTGGTGGTCTAAGTCCACATACCAAATGTGGACTTGGTGGCATGCTGCAAACTGGAGTTATAGCTGTTTAAAATCCCGTGCTCATCCCGTGCTTAAACGGGCGGACGGACATAACATACGCTGGGGGTCCCTGGACCCCTCTTTGATAAGCACTGGCACGTGTGGCCAATGAGAGGAGAGATGGCAGAGGCAAGCTCCAAGTCTCTGTGTGTGTGTGTGTGTGTGTGTGTGTGTGTGTGTGTGTGTGTGTGTGCGCGTGTGTTTGTATGTGTTGCTTCTTTGCCGTGCTCATCCCGTGCTGAAACGGACGGACGGACAGACATACAAAAGTCAAAAGTCAAGTGTAGAGCGGTTGGCGCCGCTAAAAAGCCTGGCACTGAATGAGTTGTAAATAATTAATGCTTAAACATAATTATGACCAGTATTTTTAGCGGTGCCAGCCGCTCTACACCTGACTATGTCCGTCCGTATGTCCGTTTGTCCGTTATGTCCGTTATGTCCGTTATGTCCGTTATGTCCGTTATGTCCGTTTGAGCACGGGCTTTAAACAGCTATAACTCCAGTTCGCAGCATGCCAGCAAGTCCACATTTGGTATGTGGACTTACACCACCAATTGGGACGAGCATTGATTGCTGAAGCCCCGCCCCGCCCTATTATAGCGCCACCAGGAGGCCACTGCCTTTAAACAGCGCTTTACACAGCTATAACTCCAGTTCGCATGCCAGCAAGTCCAAATTTGGTATGTGGACTTAGACCACCAATAGGGACGAGAATTGATTGCTGAAGCCCCGCCCCGCCCTATTATAGCGCCACCAGGAGGCCACTGGCTTTAAACAGCTATAACTCCAGTTTGCAGCATATGCCACCAAGTCCAACTAATACCACCAATAGGGACCAACTGTAATTACATAAGCCCCGCCCCCTCTGTCTTCCCATTGGCTGGGCTTTAAACAGCCATAACTCCAGTTCACAGCATGCTACTGAGTACAAATTTGGTACGTGGACTCAGACCATCAATAGGGACGAACTGAAATGTAGTAAGCCCCGCCCCCTCTGTCTTCCTATTGGCTGGGCTTTAAACAGCCATAAGTCCACTTTGCAGCATGCTACCAAATACACATTTACCACGTGAACTTAGACCACCAATAGGGACAAGCTTTAATTGCTGAAGCCCCGCCCCCTCTGTATTGTCATTGGCTGGGCTACAAACAGCCATAACTCCAGTTAGCAGCATGCCACCAAGTCCGAATTTGGTTTGTGGCCTTACACCACCACTAGGGACGAGCTGTCTTACTTAAGCCCCGCCCCTGCATCTCCTTATTGGCTGGGATTAAAACTGCCATAATGCCGGTTTGCTTCCAGTGCCGCTGTTCAGTAGCCTTGAAATGATTTCCCAGGGATGTAACATTGTTTCTCCAGTTCATATCTAGCCCAATTACACACACTCATCAAAGGCACCGCTTCCTTCACACAGGGTGTGATTTTTTATCAGATGTTTGATAAATTTGATTCATTCCGGACATTGGGACCAGCAGGTTACAATCCTATATCGCAACCCCTGGTATAGACCACATTGCTTAGCAGAGTTCAGTGATGCAAATGCATGTCAAGTTGATCAACAGATCGTATTATTCTCCAATGCAATAACAGTACTGAAATGAAGGCTCTAAGGGCAATAATGGGAGCCCTTTTATTTTAAAGTAACTTCAAAGTTACTTTTCACAGTAACGCATTACTTTTTGGTGTAAGTAACTAGTAAAGTAACTGCGTTACTTTTAAATGAAGTAACTAGTAATGCACTGGTTTTCAGTAACTAGCACAACACTAGCACAACACTACAACGGTGTCTAACCGAGAGTTATACTTCTCCAGTACAATGGTGTCTAACCGAGAGTTATACTTCTCCAGTACAACGGTGTCTAACCGAGAATTATACTTCTCCAGTACAACGGTGTCTAACCGAGAGTCCATGCAGATCACAGTTGACAAATATTATATATTATCGGAGCTATTATTAATGTTATCGGTTTTATCGGGATGACGTCATAATTCCTGATATCGAACAGATAATTATCGGGCCGATACTTATCGTGCACTAATAATTTTATCGCGAATTATTTTTATATTTTTCTCTGTTGTTGGTGACAACTCTAGTGCGTCCCATGGACGCCAGTGTCATGAATGCGTCCTTTCACAATATTGTGCGTCAGCGACGCAGGATGCAGGCCTATGAGCATCTCTGCTCAGTGCGGCTGCAGAGTTCATGTGCAACATCTTGCATGCGTGGTTGTGGCTTTACAGTTTTCCTTCGCCGCCTGTAGGTCACCCCCAGGGAACCCCAAGGGTCTCCAGGGACTCCTAAGGGGGGGGGGGGGGGGGGGGGACGCGTGTGTGTGTGTGTGTGTGTGTGTGTGTGTGTGTGTGTGTGTGTGTGTGTGTGTGCGCGTGCGTGTGTGCGTGTGTGTACGTGTGTGTGTGTGTGTCATAGTGGATTCATTGACATGTACAGATGTATATTGTGTGAATTATGCTCAGTGTAACAGCTACGTAAGTACAGTGCATATTGTCATCATCATGAACACCATGGAAGATGTTTGTTTTTACTTTTTGTTTTGTTTTGTTGTGATGCTCATGGTTGAAAGTAGAGGTCCTACAGTATCTTGCACACAGCCTTACCCATTATCTAGCACGTTCTGATATAAATCACAGTTTCTCATTCCCACCCTGTCAATGTCAACTAAATAGCAGCAAACAGGAGAAATAAAGGACATCTTGTCCTGTATTTCAACAGATAAACCACAACCGCAACCAACCAGCTGTTACACTGAAACTCATTTAGTTTGTTATGTTTCTCATCAGCTCTCCAGGCTGAACCAACACACAACACAACAGGTAAGTCTGTCTGTCTGTCTGTCTGTCTGTCTGTCTGTCTGTCTGTCTGTCTGTCTGTCTGTCTGTCTCTAATAGAGAGCTCTATTAGTCTCATACTCATACAAGTAGACCTACAGTATGAACAGTGAAATATTGTAATGAGACAATCTTGTCTGCAGGGTATGTGGATTTTTTTATGTAAGCCAACTCAAATGTAATGTCTCACTTTCTCCAGAGGTGGAGCCCTTCCTCATCGTAGCCATCTACCTCAGGCTCATGAAGATCAACTGGAACGACTCCAGCTCCACAGAGCTCAAACAGGTGAAAACCATTGGATATAACATATGTAACGGTGGAAAGTAACTAAGTACATTTACTCAAGTACTGCACGTATAGGTAGCCTACACTTTTGATTATGTTTTACTTTACTTGAGTATTTGCAATTCTCATTACTTTTACTTCTACACCACTACATTAAGGCAAATTATGTACTTATGACTCCACTACAATTATTTGAAAACTTTAATTACTATTTATTTCACAGATTACTATATTACAAACATGCATTAACCAGTTAAGCCCTATTTATACATAGGCTATTAACAAATTGCTGATCTACAATCTCACAACGTGTCGCATCACAACACGTTGTGAGATTGTGGATTGGCTATTATTGTAAAGTTAAAAAAAAGAAGGAAAAAAGTGCTTTTTACTTTCGGTAAGTATCATTTGTATAACTATTGTACTTTTGTACTTTTTCTGAAGTAAAATGTTCAATACAGGACTTTTAGCCTACTTGCAACAGAGTATTTCTACATTGTGGTATTGATACTTTTAGTACAAATCTGAGTACTTCTTCCACCACTGGTAATCCTACACTATATTCTACACACACTGCTTTTGACATGCTGGAATGTGTTCCTGTCTGAGACTAACACAACTGCTGTGGTGTGACAGGGCTTATGGTTATTAGGGGTTCTGGACTTTGACTATCAGCAGCAGATGATCTACTGGACAGAACAGGGCCCCTACAGGATCAGACGCATGCACATCAGTGGCAGTGACGTCCAGGTCAGTGTGACAATGACAACCCAGCTGGCACACGACGTCCGTTGACGTTGTTTTTTGGTTGGATTTAGGTCGTGACGTCAGCTAACCAAAATCCAACGTTGGACCAACGTCAACTTCCAACGTTGTATCAACGTATTAATTTGACGTCAATTGACGTTAATATTTGGTTGGTTTTAGGTTGTGTTGGTAACTGACCAATAACCAACGTCTGTTCAACGTATTATCCCAACGTCATGTTGACGTCGAATACTGACATGCTGTTGACGGATTTTTGACCAAACCTCAATGTCTGCCAACGTTATTATGACAACGTCCACACAACGTTGCAGTCTAACATCATCAGACGTTGATATTTGGTTGGTTTTAGGTTGTGTTGGTAACTAACCAATAACCAACGTCTGTTCAACGTATTATCTCAACGTCACTTTGACGTTGAATACTGACATGCTGTTGTCGGATATTTGACCAAACCTCAATGTCTGCCCAATGTTATTATGACAACATCCACACAACGTTGCAGTCTAACATCATTAGACGTAGATATTTGGTTGGTTTTAGATTGTGTTGGTAACTATAACCATTAAATGAGGCGCAGTTTACGGAGCTAGTTCAGGCCAGGCAACTCAGGGATTGGGCCGTCCGACCAGGTGACTAGTCACATGCATTTTTCTCCTGGTCAGTGGGTTATAAGTATTGCTCGGCTACCTGTTCATTCTAGTTGCGCTCTCCTGCTGGGCTGTCGTGCCGACGCTGCTGCTGCGCTGTTGCTGAAATCCTGCGGATCTGCTGCTTTGCTTGCCTACGTATGCTGCTACCATGAATAGTCTTAAATTGTTCATCTAGGTGGTCATACGGCGTCGTTGTTCCTTGGTGATGGTTATTTGCGTTGCTGTCATTGTCCATGCTGCGCTAATCATAGCTACTCAGTTGTGTGCTACTGGTTCTAAACGGGTCTTTACTTTCTTTACTTAAGTAAAGGCAAAATCGTTGCTAAACGCTCAGCTCAAAAGCAGTAGCGTTCGTCATAGATCGATCTCAGTGTGGTCGACTAGAGAGTGTAGAAATAGAGTAACGACACGCTTGATGGTTCCAAACATTCCAAACATTCCAACATTGAGATAGACGGAGCACTTCCGCATTCCATCCTACCACTCAAACAGAGAGCGTCTCCTTCCCAAACCCCAATGGTTCTAATCAGCCCCCCGCCCACAGGAGTGGCCCAATTCTCTCACAACTTGCTACAAAAATCGCTCATGAAAAACTATATAATCTCCTACGTTTCATTTTCCACCTTCACATGTGTCTCCTTCTCTAATAATCAAAAAGTGCTATATATTTCATCTCGCAACTTACTTCCGGATGGTTCGTTTTGCACCTTTTTTTGCCACATCGGTCACGGGAAAGAAATACGCACTGCCGTGGTCTATGGAAACGAGCCCAAAAGTGCACCCAAATAAGCCCCAAATCGCTTATACAAACAGTCAGACCTGGCAACGCAGCCTACGCCAATCATGCGTGAGAGATCTACAAGCTATGGGGCAGAGACGCCACCGTATCATAGCAACAACGACAGCGCTCACTCTCATTGGTCGTGTCACGCTAAGAGCAGTTTCCAGACAATGGCATCGCAGAGAGCTTGCTGTAGCCATCACAGTCAGTCGCAGCAACGACGGACAGGGAGCTGTGATAGCTGGCATGTAGCTAACGCTAACGTGGTTGTTGTCATGCCTGCAGCGGCTGTGCAATCACTTTGTCAACAATGCACGTTCGTGTGGTGAATGTTATTATTGCTGCTCAGTTAGTCCATTGTAGATGGTGTATATTGTGGCCTTGTGTGTCTTCTGGAGAACTGTGTAGCTCCACAGCAACTCCAGTAACTAACGTAATGGCAGGACCGCTCCGTGCAACGCATCTTTAGGCTGCATTATGGTATAGTAATTTCAGATAATTTCGGCCCGATTAGGGCAGTGGTTATCAACCTTTTCAGGCCGCCCCCCCCCCCCCCCCCCCCCCCCCCCCAAAATAATCATATTTGAACTGGGGACCCCCACATTTTGTTTGACTCCTTTCCACAAGTCAATATTGTGAACATAGCAGATCTACAAGCTCAAAACGCCTCACGTTGAGAGGCGTTGTAAGCTTGTAGATCGGCTATTTTCAACATGTTGGCCTCTCTCTTATATTATTTGACAATTTGGCCAATGTTTTATAGCAGGGGTCTTCAACAGGGGGTCCAGGACCCCTAGGGGGTCCTCAGAGTTACTACAGGGGGTCCGCCAAATCTTTGTGAGATGATTTTTTTTTTTACATTAACCATTTCAACCCAAGCATCCCTTCTCTGAGGAGAACTTTGGCCAAAAATAACAGATACAAGCTCACAACGCCTCGCGCTGCGAGACGTTGCGAGCTTGTAGATCGGCTATTTTTGGCATAGAGTTATAGGTGTAGAGGGAAAAAAGAGCAGCAAACGTTTATCTGAAACACAATTTTATACAATATAGAGGGGGTCCCTGCTTCATCTCTCTCACAGCTAGGGAGTCCTTGGCCTCAACACGTTGAAGACCCCTGTTTTATAGTATAGTTTGTTGACTACTTTTGTTGCAGTAATGGTCTTTTCCTTTACTTTCGTTTTTTTATTGTCTCCGCCAGGCCGAAAGGCATGGCGCGAGAGTAGGCCTGTCAAAAAAAATCGATTCATGAATAAATCGCGATTCTTAATGCCACGATTTTAAAAATCGAATCAAAATATTAAAATCGATTTTTTTTTTTTTTTTTTTTTTTTTTTTTTTAGTTAGTACCTTTTTCACTGGCACTTTGTCTGAAATCAATGTCAGAAAGACTGACTGACATGATCTGGCTGCATTGAAGTGTATGATTCAACTTTTCATGGTTTATATTATATTAAAATGTCAAAAATCGCAATAAATCGCAGAATCGAATATCAATTAATCGCAGAATCGCAATTTTAATCGAATCGGCACCCTAGGAATCGATTTTGAATCGAATCGTGAGGTAAGTGAATCGTGACACCCCTACGCGAGAGTATGTTTTACCCCCTGCCCGTCCGTCCGTCCGTCCGTCCGTGCGTCTGTGGATAGCTAATCTCCCACATCGTTGGCTTGATCGCAGCCAAACTGTGCACACACACTCCCTGGATGCCAATTCAGAACCTCTGCCCCATTTTTTCCACATGGCCACCAGGAGGCCGCTTTTTGCAAAACACAGTTTTTCACAGTAATCCTACATATTTTGTCCAAACATCACCCAAATCCGTACACAGTATCTCTATAGTCATTACAAAAAACGGGTCTTTCAGATTTTTCATATTCCATCCTGATTGGCTAAAAATCGCTTCCAAAGTTTGCAGGACTGCTCCGTTTTGACCAAAATGCCTCAAATTATGAACACAGCATGCACTTTCCGTGCAACTTTGCACCCACATTCCCTATATGCCGAGGAAGAAATTCCACTTGACATTTTTCTAATCAGCCTCATGGTGGCGCTATAACAGCCCGCTTTGTCTTTTTACCTTTCACATCACCAATCTGTGTAAAACTTTGTATGTGCACTCTCTACAGGTCAAGGAAAAACCTTTGCCCTGCATTTTTCACATCTACCTTTTATAGCGCCACCAGGAGGCCAACGTCAGGGCTCTCAATACTGCACATTGGTGGAGGAGGAGGGGCCGCAGGGCGACCGCACACATCGCTGAACCAATGGTAGCCCACGGATGTTTCCTCTGGAGATTTAAAATCTGCCCCTCTATGCCACATATCATCCGCGCTACAGGGTCTTCACTGACCGAGCCACGGCCCCACTGGCTCTCATGACGCTACGCCACTTATATGCGCTGCCAAGTGGCCGCGGGCGCTATGTGGGCGTGGCGGCGGCCTAGACGCGAGGCCCTGCGTAGCAGGGCCGAGCTTCTAGTTCTTACAATGGGAGTCGACGCTAGTGTCAGATCTCTCTTTACGGCACCGGGTTCACGGTAGTTCACCAACATTGTTGCTTAAGTTGCTATGTTTCCTTATCGTAAGCAACGATGGGCTTGGGGTTTTTGTTATGGTCCCCAGTTTAGCGTGTATTTGTTCAAAGTATACTTTATCTCAAGATTTGGGTTATGGGCCTGGCTGCTTGCTTCTCTCTCAAGACTGATCTGTCGCTCACAGAGAAACGGATGGCGTTCACGGTGGAGGGAGAGAGAAAGAGAGAGAGGGAAGGAGATAGAGAGGGCATGGCGTCACTTGTGTGAGTTGCTTTGCTTGTTCTGGCTCTAATGTTCAGATTAATATCTTATGTACCGGTTAAAACACGGATATGCTCAGTTGCCTTCATCTTGCTTAATTTATAGTTAATGTATTTATGGATAGTTCAGTGGCTTTCTTAGACGATACTCTTATTCTGAAGAGCTCGTCCACCGGATGTTGTATTTGAGGCTTATAGTTGATGACCGAACACATCTCTACCCAGGCGGATGAGAGATGAGCATAACTTGTGAGTCGTGTTCAAGAGTAGTTTTGCACTGCAGCTTAACCCTGCAAGGCCCAGTGTGATCGCACAATCACATGTATGTTTTATAAAGAAATGAGTTTAAATCATTTTTCTTTTCTGTTATTTTTTATTTTTTTCACCTCTAAATCCTCATTGGGTCCTATTGTTTAGTCTTACAATGCCATTGGCCAGGATATTTGCATATAAATACCCCCCACAGAGCCAGGAATCATCACAACTTGAAAAGAATCTGGGCCTTGCTCAGCTGCTAGAACTCATTGAAAATTATTTATCATTTAATCTATAGGATGTTCTGTTTTGGCCCTGGGCTGGAATGAATGATCTATTACGTTATGGGATAAAGGGGGTAAGCTTGTTCCGTATTCAAGCTGACTACTCTATGATTGGTTGATTTTCTGGTGTAACCTGGGGATTGTAGTCTCTACATTTATCATTTTATGTAGTCTGCGTGGTAAAATACATTTCAATCAGGCCGAATGGCATAGATGGTAAGTAATTACAGTAAGCCAAAGCAATTAAAGTATTATATTTGATTAAATTATTACATGTTATGAACTTGCTTGTGACTTGCAAATATGAGTAAAGCAGCAATAATGCATGCAAATATCACAGCGTAGGATTAATAAATGTGCAAGTCTAGTTGGTGTTAATATTATAAGCTACGGGTCTACGATTCCAATCTTCATTTAGCAGTATCTTAATCAGAAGGCTGCGAGTATGTTGTAAGGATGTGCATAGATCATTCTATGCTTAAAGCAGTTTGTAGTGCAGACTGGCATTATATTGTGTTATTTATTTATGGGCAGATTATAGCGTAGGGATGATTTATCCTCATGTGCTGATGGTGGCTATAGTTATTTATGTCTTGTATAGCTATGTCTGGTATCTAATTGCAGAGTAGGCAAAATGACATCAGAGGTTTGTCATTATTGTAGCAGTTTATTGCTATAATGTGTGGTAGAGGTAAAGTAGGCCGTTTTATATTATGATGAAATAATCAAATGAACTTGCAGTGCCGATTAGATGTTATTGGTTGCATTCTACGGTTGCTTATGCTCTTGTAATGCTAAATTACACTTGTTAAGGATCAGGATGAGCTAAAGGTGATTCTCATTTTGCTGCATACACTTGGATAAGGGGTGCATTTCTCCTTTCCGACATGTCGCCTTTCCGACGTTGACGAACCCTATACCTAACCCTAACCCTAACCCTAACCGCACGCGGAAGCCACTAGTCGGAGTGGTGAGATGTCGGAATGGAGAGTGAACACCTTGGATAAGACATGGTAGAGATGTTGTAGCACAGGCTAACGCAGTACGTTGTTTCTTATGTGGAAACTTCAGATTGTTGTAGCACAGGCTAGCTCAGCATGTCTGCTTCCTATGTGGAGGCCGGATTGTTTTAGCACAAGCTATCTCAGCATGCCTTGCTACGTGGATAGCTCTGGATTGTTTGTAGCACAGGCTAGCATAGCATGGTTTGCTTCCCACGTGGAAGCTTGAATTGTCTTAGCACAAGCTATCTCAGCTTGTTTGCTTCTCATGTGGAAGCTTGGATTGTTGGTAGCACAAGCTAAACACAGCATGTTTTGCTTCCCATGCGTAAAGCTATCAAATTGGTTGTAGCACAAGCTAACTCGGCATGCCTTACTTATGTAGATAGCTCTGGATTGTCGTAGCACAAGCTAAAAACGGCATGCTTGCTTCCATGTGGGAGGCACATGGTATATAGAAAAGTTGGTTGCCAATGATGTTATGTTATGAGCATCAAGATTACAGAAGTAAAGTTAATGCAACAGGATAGATAGTGGGGCTTTAGTAGAGTCAAGATATCAGTCATTTGTCCATGTTGGCTGGTGCGCACCAATTTAAAAAATAATAATAACAATAAAAAATAAAATAAAAATAAGATAATAATATTATATATATATTTTGGTGCGACATATCTCGCAGGATGGATAAAAGAGGGACTCCGATCCTGGCTGCTCCTGTTATCAATAGTTACACTATGTTGATGGGCTCTTTGCTTGTCTCATGCTTATCAAAAGCTGGGTGACTGGAAGTCTTCGTCCCCGTATTAAAGGCGCTGCTGTATCCGGCAGAATGGGATGCTCACGGCATATTTAGCACCACATCACGGTGTGTTCATCGCTGGTGACGAGTGTTGCATCGCAACCAGCAGCTTGCGGTGTGCGACTGACTGTGTCAGGATTGAGGCCACACTCGCGCATTGACGTGCAGCATGCGTCCCCACACATCCTCAGTGAAGCACGCACGCTTCACTGTGGATGTGTGAGTGGCTTCAGGAAGTAAATTCCTGTCCCAGCTATAACGGCGTCATCTCGTCCAGGGTGGTTTACCATGGTAATTGCAAGAATAATTGTGCTTCTGGTTCTAGATTCCAGGTTGAGCTACCTACGCTCTTGGCGGCACTGTGAGCTCTCAAGGCACCGTGAGAGAGCTGCTGAGATGTGGGCTTCTCAATGTCTTCTCAGCACTATGCTGCATCATCTACTGAGCTGCCTAGCCTCGCTGCTAAACTTTGCTAAATCAATTCGGCCAACCTCTGGTGTCCGGCTCTGTTGGGCGATCCAGATTTGTAACGGATGGCATTTTGTGCTAAAATCTATTAGGCTATGGATGGAGAGGGATATCGGCGTAAGTTAGTATTATTCTCATGTCTTATAATCTGCGTCAAGCTCTGCAAGCTATTATTTAAGCTTGTATACCGTATTCATTCTGCACCAACTGCTATGATGTTAATTGCTAATATGCTGCCACATGGCGCCTGACCCATTTAGACCGAGGCCGATTCTAAAATCGCCTTCTAAATCCGACTAAGTTCTGGAAACTTCAAATAGTTATTTTAAAATATATATAAAATGCATGTTACTATACGGTAAATGGCATCATGAACCCAAAACGGGTTAAATTGATCATAGGATGGCCGGGCTAATCCAGAATTGCAATAACATTGTGTTTGTCTCTCCATCTATAGGCCTAAACTTTATCTGGTTCACTGCAAAGCTGCGAGGGATCGGCTCAAGCTGCGGGCTTTCTCCAGCCTCCGTATTGGTGCAACTACTGTACATCTACAGCGCTGCTTGTCCTTCTGCTCTTCTTAAATCTCTGGGGCAATGGTCCTCAGGAACTTACGTAGATTTGGTTAATAAGGATGACATTCTGGACAATAAGGATGACTTCTATCGCTAATTCAATAAATGCTGTTGCGCATTATTGACACTTAATTACAACTCGGGTGGATTGCTGGGGATTTAGTTTAGTGGTGATGTCATGGTGCTAAAAAATGTTGGTTTATTTCTATAGCGCTAAAAAAAAAAAAATCGGTTTTCTATGGCTATGCAGTCAGGCTAATCATATCAAGCTCAGTCTATTAGTAATTGCTGCTCCAGGTATCGTTGGGTACTGATTCAGATTTTAAGTAAAGATGGCATGTCTTTACACACATAGTCAGTACACTTTATTTATTATGGATGATAAACAATAGTTATCATCCATCGGATGACTCATTTATATATACATGTGTGTATATATAGCAGATTTCTTTGAAAAAGAAATAAATATAGAATGTCCTTTTCGAATCCTACTCGTGGTGCGGTACAGCAGTGGACACCGGAGGGTTAGGATACCGTCTAGGACTCCTGTGTTCAGGAATCAACAGGTACCTGGATTCATCAGGCTTGTTGAACACATGGATGCATGCTTGCATTTGTTTAGTTAAGCTTAATAATCAAATGTTGAGGTACTCATTATATCATGCTAATCGATCTCAAGTTCATGGAGCTCCACCATTCTCACAGATGGTTGGTCTGGCGTCAGGCTCTGTATTCCCAAGCGGTTTTGGGGGTTCTTGCTGTTTTGGGGTCTTTATTCACTCCCTGTAAATGTTATTCCTACAGGGAGTGAATGGATTCAGAGACCTGACGCCAAACTATGCTTCTTTATGCTTCCTATATCTATGCTCAAGTTTGCTTAATAAATATATATTCTAATCCAATCCAATTATTGTCTGACTGAAATGAGGCGCAGTTTACGGAGCTAGTTCAGGCCAGGCAACTCAGGGATTGGGCCGTCCGACCAGGTGACTAGTCACATGCATTTTTCTCCTGGTCGGTGGGTTATAAGTATTGCTCTGCTACCTGTTCATTCTAGTTGCGCTCTCTCCTGCTGGGCTGTCGTGCCGACGCTGCTGCTGCGCTGTTGCTGAAATCCTGCGGATCTGCTGCTTTGCTTGCCTACGTATGCTGCTACCATGAATAGTCTCATCCCACCGCCTCCCCGGCATCCACCTGTAGGTTCTGTTTCTAGATCCCCGTGGGGGTCTTTATTCACTCCCTGTAAATGCTATTTGGCATGTAACATTTATTAAAATGTTATTCCTACAGGGAGTGAATGGATTCAGAGACCTGACGCCAAACTATGCTTCTTTATGCTTCCTATATCTATGCTCAAGTTTGCTTAATAAATATATATTCTAATCCAATCCAATTGTTGTCTGACTGAACTAACGTTTGTTCAACGTATTATCCCAACGTCAGGTTGATGTCGAATATTGACATGCTGTTGTCAGATTTTTGACCAAACCTCAGTGTCTGCCCAACGTTATTATGACAACGTCCACACAACGTTGCAGTCTAACATCATTAGACGTTGATATTTGGTTGGTTTTAGGTTGTGTTGGTAACTGACCAATAATCAACGTCTGTTCAACGTATTATGCCAACGTCGTGTTGACGTAGAATACTGACATGCTATTGTCGGGTATTGTGACCAAAACCCAATGTCTGCTAAACTTCTTAATGAAAAGATCTCCTCAACATTCAAACCTCATTAGATGTAGATATTTTGCTGGGTTAATGTGGCTGTTACTTAAACAAAATCCAACATAGTCTGGCTGTAGAATATGGACAATAAGTACTGAAGGTTGTGACATAGAGTAATGATCTAGCGTCTGTTTAACCTGCAATAGTCCAACCAGAGCAATTTGTAGCTGTTTCATCTGTGGTTCAACTATATTCTTCCAGATGAGCTACAGGGCCACCCCATGGCCCAGAAAAGTGTTTGTGCAGTTCTATAACCCTCAGCCTTTTCCAGATAACTGAATTTGACTTTCAGACAAATACCACCAAGTTGCTCCTGGGGCACATGCCAGCATCCCACCTATAGTGAACCTGGGGCTGTATATGAGACTGATTAGCTACAGGTTTCTTTGCCAGTGTGGATTTAAAGCCAAGGCAACATGGTTAAGGCCAGTTATACCTTTTCCCTTCCGCTTTAGCAGATGTTAGTTGTCGGTGATCAGCCAGCTGCATCTTAAAGGAATGCGACCGACAGTGAGGTAGGTAGACAGCCATGTCAACTCTTTATCGTCAATAATTTGCCCTTAGTTTGCTTCAGGAGACCTTCCTTAGTAGTTCCAGAGGGCAAATTCAGTTTCAGCTTCACACAGCTTATGGCTGCTCAAATGTTTTATGTTGAGCGCTTGGGGTGGGTGGACTGTAGGGGTCACCAGACGGACGGACGGACGGACGGACGGACGGACAGACAGACATATAAAACAGACAAACGGGCAAAGAGAAAGTGAGACAGACAGAGAGAGCGAGAGCGACAGACAGACAGACAGACAGACAGACAGACAGACAGACAGACAGACACTTTTTTGTTACCCTTTCAGCCTAAATGCATGACTGTACCTCATGCTGTTTACATTTCTGACTAATAAAGCAATCAATCAATCACAAAAAGTAAAATAATTGTTTGCCCTGATATGTAGTGGAGTAAAATAATAAAGTATCAAAAGATAGAAACACACAAGTGAATTTAAAAAATACAATACTAAGTACAGTACTTGAGTAAATGTACTGATTTTCACCATTGCTCGTGTTTCATAGCTGTTGCAGTTCTTTATTTTTGCATTATATTAATTGCTAATCAAATAAATGATTGAGGGAAATATTTCACTTTTTGCATTAGGCCTACATCATAATGCCATATGACACATACAATGTAAACTGACATTTAATATAATAACATTGGGCAGACATTGAGGTTTGGTCAAATATCCGACAACAGCATGTCAGTATTCGACGTCAACCTGACGTTGGGATAATACGTTGAACAGACGTTGGTTATTGGTTAGTTACCAACACAACCTAAAACCAACCAAATATCTATGTCTAATGATGTTAGACTGCAACGTTGTATGGATGTTGTCATAATAATACATTTCAAACTGGATTGTCAAATGTCTCCTCAAATCACTGAGCAGTATAGCAACGTTCTGCTCTTTCATTGGGCGACTCATTGGACTTGTGGGTGGGACCACAGTTGTATAACACCAGACTGGGCGGGGCAACAGTAACTGCTGCAGGAGCCTGCAGTTTGAATTTGGAGGGAGAGAAGACAGGAAGAGATACTTGTTTGTGCATGGAGATGTTTTTTTGAGCATCCCAGGACTTCTAGAATCACAATCTTTTGCACAGGTGAGTTAATAATTAATTTCCTTCTAACTTGAAATGAAATATTTGACTGTTTGTTTTTAAAATAAAGTTCTACATGCTGTTTATGACCGAGTGAGGTGATTTCTTCATATTGCAAATCAGTCATGCTTTTTTTTCTTTCTTTTTCTTTTCCTTTTCTTTGCATATTTTTGAAACTGGCAGCATTGTTTGAGTAAATCCTTTGCCCAAAATGATTACAGTACCTGCCTTTTGTGGCAAAACAGTGGGAACTAGAAAGAGGCTATACTGCATTAACTAGATGGACTGATCCCCATTGCTTTGTGTTGGTGGCTTGGTGCTGCTGAGTTAAACATTTAAATTGCAGCTTTTAAAGCTAATGTCTTATTTTAGGTGAAGTTCTGTTGTTCATGCATGATTCATGTTTTCAGTTGGGAATGTGTGTTATTGAAGGGTAAAGCTCACACATGCCTCACAGCCTGATTTTTGTGTGAGACAGTGCAGTGTAACTAAAAATCAGGCATAAGGGTTGGTTGCATTTGAATAGCCTTGTGTAGCCTTTATCATAGTTTTGATTATATTAGCTTGTAAGACATTATTTTCAGTCTAATATTGGCCAAGCCTAACAGTAAAGCCCACCTAAAAAAAAAAAAAAAAACATAATAGAGGAATGTAAACACTATGTTGAAGATTGATTGGTAAGTAACCAATCCCCAACGTCTGTTCAACGTATCATGCTAACGTCATATTGACATAGAATACTGACATCCTATTGTCAGGTATTGTAACCAAAAACCAACGTCTGCTTAACGTCATTATGCTAACAACCACACAATGTTAAATTATATCATCATTAAACGTTATTTTTGTGTTGTTTTTAAGTTGTGTTGGTAAGTAACCAATACCCAACGTCTGTTCAACATATCATGCTAACGTCTTATTGACGTAGAATACTGACCTGCTGTTGTCGGGTATTGTAACCAAAACCCAACATCTGCTTAACGTCTTTATGCTAACGTCCACACAATGTTAAGTTCTAACATCATTACACGTTGATTTGTGTTGGTTTTAATGTGTGCTGTTAAGCAACTATAATACAATGTTTTCTCAAAGTTTTTTTCATTTCTGAGGAATGTAAAAACTATGTTGAAGATCTATTGGTAAGCCATCTTAAGTTAAAATATTGAAGTAAGTCCTGTGCAGTTGAATGGCCCCAGAACAGAGTGAAGAACAGTTAGTATTTTGCCATAACCGATACTTGATATACAGTAGCTGATAATGAAGTAGGTGTAGGTTTGATAGCTGTCGTTTTCGCCGCTGTTCCAACCCATATTGAATTTAAATGTCCACAGATGTTTCGGAAGGCTGATAATGAATATCTGATAATCTGTTTTGTGTGTGTGTGTGTGTGTGTGTGTGTGTGTGTGTGTGTGTGTGTGTGTGTGTGTGTGTGTGTGTGTGTGTGTGTGTGTGTGTGTGTGTGTGTGTGTGTGCACTACTTCAGCTTCCAAACACCTGTGATGAAGACTTGGTGAGCCTCCACCAAGTCCGAAGTAAGTATAATATCAGGGCGTTAATTTGAGGGGTTATATGCTTTAAATTGGTTGGAATTTAAAAATATATATTGAAATAGATGATTCAGGTTTCCCACGGTAATGACTTTCCTGGAACATTTTGAATTGAGTTATAAATTCCCACAGGACTGTGGGCACCCTGATGATAGTTTTTTGACACTGTTAAACATAACAGGCACAGATAAACTAGTAAACATTAGTCTACAGTCAGCAGTGTAATGTAAAAGCAGTCTTATAGTGTTAATATTGAAAGGTATAGGGATGTGAAGTTTCACTCAACCAACGATTCGATATAATTCACCATACTGGGTTCACAATACAATTTCTTCTTGGGTTTTCTCTGAAGTAGTTGTGCCACGGCATGAGGCCATTGTGAGATGAAGTCTCTATCTTGCGTCAAGTATATTTATATCTTAGCTGTTCACTTAATATGGCATTTTCCTTCCTGTGACTTTTACCATACTCTCAGGTTGTCATGGTTGGAGACACAGGAGGTAATTCATTGGATGATGCACCCAGAAGAATGATGCCGTTCCTCATGTCACATGAATTGACACTCCAGTACAACCTTTGTTGACATCATGGCAAGAATAAGTCCCCGGGGCCTGTGTCTTTTTGACGTTGCATATGGTAAGTTAAACATTTTAATTGCCCGATGTAACTTTTCCTTGACCTTTCCGTTATCTTTCAAATGAAAAAAGGAGTGCTACAAAATGTTGATTATTTTTTATATACGTTGGCAGTTATGCCTAAGTTCAAGAGTTTGGAATCACTGTGAAAATTAAGTAAGTACAGCCAAGACACTGATGATAATAATAATAAGGGTAATAATAATAATAATAATAATAATAATAATAATAATAACTTATATTCTTCAACGTTTCTGTTCATTAAATAGTCCACCAAGTACAGCAATATCTTTAAAGACCTTAGGCATTCTAGATGTCATATTCTCTAGATATCCAGGTCAAATTTCACCCCATATTTTCAGTTGAATTTGCCGTACTTTGAGACTGGTTTGTATAAAACTTCTCATGAACCTTACGGTATAGCTGTTCCCAACATAGGATTTAGATCAAGCAATTGTGATGGCCCTTCCATCTGAGACAGTACTCATATCTGTAAACTCAGTTAATTTCAAAAGCATAATTTCTCACTGATTCCAAACTTTTGAACAGATATCTGTCAGCCAATAAAGATGTTTCATAATGTAAAAATCAAGTTAGAGTTATTAAAATCGCTTATTTCTGTCATTTATCTTTAGGGGAACTAAAGAAGAATGCAATCCCTCAACAAATTAAGCAGAATGATGCAGAGAAGACTCTCCAAGTGATTTACGGGAGCTCAGTGTTATTTCTCTCTTTTTAACGTTTTTGCCCTTGGTGCATATGTTATAGACATGCCTCAAAGAATGCACTTCATTGTTTTTATTGATTTGTACTGTTTAGTTATTTTAAAGTTTCACAAATGGAATCATTTTCCTACAAAGGCACTTTGGGCTCTGAACCTATTCACCAAACCTGTAACTGTTTGGACAACAATATGACTTGTAATTTCTGTTTGTTTATACTACCTATTCAAATGTGCCAATTACAAGTTAAAACAATATTTAATAATGTTGTTTTATTAAACTTTGTCAAATAATATTGTCTGATATTGTATTTTCACCTTGGTAAAACTTGACACTGAAACAAGATGTAATTTGTTGTTGGTTGTCTGACGTCGTGATGATGAGATATCGACGTCAAAATGACGTCTGGAAGACCTGTTCCCACGGCCCACTCAGTGGGCACAGGACGTTATTTTAACGTTGATATCTTGTTGTGACAAGATATCTACGTTAAAATGACGTCCTGTGCTCACTGGGTAACTCTGCAGGTTGACGTCCTGCTAATGTTGGATTGACATTTTGTTCTCAACTAAAATACAACGTGATTCCAACGTTAGAAATATGTCATATCTTGATTGTACTCTAACGTTGAGCCAATGTTGTACTATGGCGTCAACCCGATTTAAATTTTCAGCTAAAATACAACTTGTATCCAACGTTGGAGTCCAACGTTAGATACAAGTTGTATTTTAGTTGAAAATTAAAATCTGATTGATGTCATAACCCAATGTTTGTTTGATGTCAAACTCTGATGTTATTTAGCCATTGAATTTAAGTTGGGCTCTAACGTTGGATACAAGTTGTATTTTAGTTGAAAATTAAAATCTGATTGACGTCATAACCCAACGTTGGTTTGCTGTCAAACTCTGATGTTATTTAGACATTGAATTTAAGTTGGGCTCTAACGTTGGATAGAAGTTGTATTTTAGTTGAAAATTAAAGTTTGATTGACGTCAAAACCCAACGTTGGTTTGATGTCAAACTCTGATGTTATTTAGACATACAATTAACGTTGTGATCTAACGTTGGATACAAGTTGTATTTTAGATGAAAATGAAAGTTTGATTGACGTCAAAACCCGACGTTGGTTTGACATCAAACTCTGATGTTAGTTAGACATTGAATTAACTAGAAGCTCGGCCGAATGTTGGCCTCTAACGTTGGATGACAGTTGTGGGGTAGTTGAAAATGAAAGTTTGATTGACGTCATAACCTAACGTTGGTTTGACGTCAAATTCTGATGTTAGTTAGACATTGAATTAATGTTGGCCTCTAACGTTGGATGACTGTTGTGGGGTAGTTGTAAATGAAAGTTTGATTGACGTCATTACCCAACGTTGGTTTGACCTCAACCTCTGATGTTCTTAGACATTGAATTAACGTTTGGATCCAACGTTGGAGTCCAACCAAAATCCAAGGTCTAAATAACATCAGAGGTTGACGTCAAACCAACGTTGGGTAATGACGTCAATCAAACTTTCATTTACAACAAAAATACAACTGGTATCCAACGTTGGGAGTCCAACCTTTAATCAACGTCTACATAACATCAGAGATTGACGTTAAGTCAATGTTAGTTTAAGATGTCAAACCAATATCAGGTTACAACGTCAAAACAACATCAGGTTATGACGTCTAACCAACGTTAGGTTATGACGTCAGACAAACTTTCATTTACAACCAAAATCCAATGGTCATCCAACGTTGGGACAACGTTGTACTGACGTCGTGTGCCAGCTGGGAATGATGAGGATGAATGACGGGGAAGGGAAACCAAATGAACAATACTTATACTTGCAATATAAATACTTAGTGATATCAGCGTTAAATATCAAACAAGAGAACAGGGTGCCTGGTGCCTCAGTCACTTAGTGCAGTGTTTCCCAAACAGTGGGACGGGGCCCATTTTTGGGTCACGGTAAATATATGTTTTATTAATTATTATTTCAAAACATTTCTTTAACAAAATATATTTTTTTAGTGAATGAAAAAATAATTCAAAACATTGACCTTACAACCTTACAAACGTAAGGACAAAAATCAAATATGATGCATGTGAGCTTGTAGATCGGCTACTTTCACTAGTTTGGGTCCCGACTCCGAGGAGACATGAAATGTATCTTTTGGATTATTGAGCTAAAACGTTTGGGAACCACTGAGTCAGTGTAAAGTTCTCCTTGTGAACAAAAAAAAGAAGATAAAATAGTAGATCTGCAAGCTCACAACACGTTGCAACATTGAAAATCTTGATCTATTTTCTTTTTTTTTGGGGGGGGGGGGGGGGGGACCTAGATGCTCTATCCTATCTAGAAAATAAGGTATACAAATCTTGAAAGAATTGTATAAAA
Source organism: Gymnoscopelus microlampas (assembly GCF_963454915.1). Classification (NCBI taxonomy): domain Eukaryota; kingdom Metazoa; phylum Chordata; class Actinopteri; order Myctophiformes; family Myctophidae; genus Gymnoscopelus; species Gymnoscopelus microlampas. The sequence continues at coordinate 1,628,324 of NC_139949.1, read as the reverse complement.
ATAATAAAACTATAAAACATGGTGATTATATTCATAGTGCATGTATGGTTCATTAACAGGTCCTTCACAACACGTTGACCAGTCCAGAGAGTCTGGCTGTTGATTGGGTGGGAGGTAACCTGTACTGGTGTAACAGAGACACCATAGAGGTGTCCAAACTAAACGGGTCGTACAGAACAGTCCTGGTCAACACCGGTCTGGACAAGCCATACTCCATGGCTGTGGATGTACGCTACGGGTAAGAGCACTGTGGTGACATCATGAACCTCACACCGAATGTATCAACCAACCTGTGAAACACCACGGATACAAGGAAACTGAATTACATCTAAACATAAACTGATGACATTGCATCATATTCTGTTCCTCTTGCTAATCTAATTTTAAAAAGTTACTAAAAAGTTGGAAAATGTAAAAATAGTATCATGTAAGTTGTGACTCACTGAAAGGTGCACTAAATTGAGTGTGGAATACTTCCTTGTGATTGGCTGTGCTTTATGGAGCTCCTATGAGGTAATACTAACACAATGTACAGTATTTGTAGTACTTCTCCAAAACAAGTTTACAACGTTTTTCACAACACAAACCACACCAAACAGAGTGTGGGGAAAGAAAGCAAAACTCAGGGAGTTCAATTAAAGTAAGAAACAAAAACACAGTCTCTAGTTAAAAGCCTTTCTGTAGAAGTGAGTCTTTAGAAAGAGTTTTAAAAGTAACCAGAGAGGTAGCCTGTCTAACTTCCAGAGGAAGTTTAAGCCACATTATGTGGAGCCCTTACAGTAAATGATGTGAGGTAAACTCCAAACACATGACACCTAAGCAGTGGTGTAATGTAACTAAGTACATGTACTCAAGTACTGTACTAAAGTACAATTTTGAGATATTTTTTTACTTTACTGGAGTAATTCCAATTTTGAATAATTTTACTTCTACTCCACTACATCTCAGAGGCGAATATTATACTTTTACTCCACTACAATTATTTGAAAACTTTAGTTACTAGTTACTTTTTTGATTATTATAACAAAACAGACATTTTACTTTAAGTACATCCTGATACGAATACTTTTGTACTTCTACACAAGTACATTTTGAATTCTGTTCTTTTACTTATTTATACATTGCAGTATTGATACTTTTACTATCTTTTGTTTTGACTTTTACATTAGTTTTCAAAGCAGGTTTGCTAGTTTAGTTTTTAAATGTCAAAATGCTCTAATTTTGTTGTATTAGTTTTAGTTTTTAATTGTAATAAGGGGTAGACAGGGGCAATATTAAAAAAGCTATGAAAAATGTTGTAAATAGCCACTTTACAAGCTGTACAAGATGTGACACGTTGCTTTTAGATCTATTTGTATTTAATAAAAAATATATATTGGTTGTTGACAAAGTCTAAAACTAAGTAGGCCTACATTGTCTCCATGATTTTAGTTAGTTTCAGTTAGTTTAGTAAACCCACAATACATTTACCTATCGTTCTGTCTGTTAAACCTTGTTCTAATTCACATTTTAGTATTTCAAATGTCGTTTTTTTTTATTCAAATGTTCCTTATTTTGTTATTTATGGTTAAGTATAACAACCCTGGTATGAACTCTTCATCATATTGTATGTCCACTAGTACTGTACAGTACTGTATGTGTGATTAGTTGTGAATAGTGACCCTGACACAGTGTCTCCCTGACAGATACTTGTACTGGTCAGACATAAGTGACAACAACCCCCACATAGAGAGGATGGGGATGGACGGCACCAACAGGACAGTCATCGTGAAGGATAAGATCTCCAAGCCCTACGGCCTGGCGTTAGACTACATCAACGATCACATCTACTGGAGCAACGAGGGGAAATACATTGAGTTTGCCAACCTGGATGGAACCAACAGACACACAGGTAACACACACACACACACACACACACACACACACACACACACACACACACACACACACACACACACACACACACACACACACACACACACACACACACACATCTTTAGCCTTTAGCCATCTTCTTTTGTTAATTTCTACTTTTTAATCTTGTTTAAATAGTTTAGTGTAATAAATAAAGCAGTGAGAACATTATTTACTTTTATATAATTTAGGGATGCATGTTAACTCTCGTTATAAAATACTTTATAATACTTTGTTCATTGATTTTATAATATTTTTACTCTTTTGGTTCTGTGCATCTGTAGTTTTGAGTCTGGACAACATCTTTAGAATTACTCTGTTTGAGGATCACATCTACTGGACAGACATGGAGACCAGATCCATCTACAGAGCCAACAAGACTCAGGGAACCAACAAGATCAGACTCATCAGCAACCTGGACTATCCATCTGACATCCACATGTACCACCCCTATCGACAACCTGAGGGTCTGTACAACCTACTGTATACAACACTCTCTTTATTACTCCTCATGCTGTTGTATTACTTAAATGTATATTGTATTAAAGCTATCAACGAATATTCCTTCGAATATAGAAAATATGAAAGAATGTTCGATTATAAGAATCAAGGTTCTAATTCAAATTAAAAAAGACTCTGGCCGCATTCAAACGTATACGGCAGCCGGTCTCGCGAGATCACAGAGCCGTCAGTCTGAGAGACCGCAAACAGCACTTTATACTTCATCGTACAGCGGTGTTGCGCCCGAACGTGCGCCGATCTACAAGTTCTCAATGCTTCGCTGATGCAACGCGTTTTGGGCTTGTAGATTAGCTGTGTTTGCCACGGGACACCGTCATACAGCGAAGGATAAATCAGCTGCCTCTCTGTAAACACACAGACTTCACACAGCACACACACACACACACACACACACACAGTAACCAGAAAGTCCCTCGGTACTAGAAAACACACACGTTTAATCACACGTCGTCGTCACTTTAATTCATTCAACATGATGTAGAAATTGTATGCCTTGCCCTTTGGAAGGTCTTGAGCACAAAACGTTTGAAAATCACTGTTGTAACATACAGGTGTGTGTTTTCATATTCATTACATATGTGCATGTTTTCTGCACCCTGCAGTGTCTGGTCATCCATGTCAGACCAACAATGGAGGCTGCAGTAACCTGTGTCTGCTCTCACCTGGAGGGGGCTACAAGTGTTCCTGTCCCACCGACTACTACTTGACAGCTGACAACAAGCAGTGCATGTCCAGCTGCACTGCCAGCAAGGTGATTCACCTTGGCTTCACTTGTGTTACTCTGTATGACTTTATTAGCCTGGTAAACCATCCCGGTCGCAGAATTCACATTTAATTTTCATTCAGCAAAAGACACATGGAAATGTGAGTTCCGCGACCGGGATGGTTTACCAGGTTATGACTTTGTGGAACCTATTTTTGGCACCGCTATACACGCACCTGCTGCCCACTAGCCGTGAATTTCTGCCCATTACCCGTGAAATACGGGTAAAGGAGCTGGCACTGTCCCTAAACGCTATTTTGCGTCCGCCTTACCCGCTATTCATTATGCCGACTCCACTATTTGCACCTGGAGGTGTGGCCGTGGGCGTGTTGTTGCATTAACCCCCTATGTCGGCCAGGGCGCGCACAACGGCACAACATTCGAGGTCTCACCTGATTCACAACAAATGTCTATGATTCCAATTGTCATATAATCATATGTGATAAATGATAGTCAATTTGTTTGTCGCCCAATACAATGCTCTCCAAATTACACACTTCAGTTTAATTCATCGATTACGCAGGAAATAATGAACTGATTACAAAAATATAAAATCTTCTCTAATCAGTAACATGTAGGTGATACGTATGTCTATCAAATGTGGTTTTATTGAAAGGCAATCAAAGGCTGGAGCTTATAAAGTAAACGTCAGGCATATGTGTCCAATGTAAAATCCCCTCAGTGGGGCTGCAGAGAGAGCAGTGTTGCCTGAATTTGCGAGAATAATAAGCAACTAGGTCTCTGAAAACAAGCCCACATGAGTACTTCAAACCTATATATGTCGGCCATTAAACAATGTGCATATTTATATATGTTGGCGTTTAAGACCCATTAAGACCTGAAGCCGATTCTTCTTTATGTCTTCTAAATCCTAACAGTTTTCTAAAACATTTATGTTTCTATATCAGTGGTGCTCAAACCTTTTCATGTCAAGGACCCCCCCAAAATGAAATGTATTTGGCCGCCGACCCCCATCTCAAAACATTTAGTTCCAGGGACCCACCAGAAGCTGCACTTGGACCTGGGGCCAAGTGCAGCACTGGGCAGTAGACAGACAGCATTGGCGTTCATTGGTGAAGACCTATCAAGCACGAAGAGGATTAAGTAAGTAAGTACCCACCTGAAGCAAAGATTTGAGTTAAAAAATGTCACTTTAAAATAATATAAATATATTAATTTGCACAAAATGTATAGATTTTTCAAAAATAGCAGATCTACAAGCTCGTAACGCGGCACTCGGTGCCGCGCTATGAGCTTGTATATCTGTTATTTTTGAATAGCCAAAGTGTAATATAATGCTTTTTAGCTTGAATCAAAGAATGACGCAGATGCGTTCCAGGTCTTAATGGGTTAAAGGCAATGGTTTGGTTGGTTTTATTATTGTAACGCCCAAACCACACATATGCATAATGTAACGGGTAGTGCAGGTTTTCGCGGATAAGGCAAATGTCCCAAAATAGCTTTTTGCACAGGAACGCCTCTTGCACAGTCCTAAATCCCAAATTAGTGGGTTTACTTTAGACAGTCTGGCCCTGTATAGGGCCCAATGGCCCCGATTCACTAAGCGATTTACGACCATATTTTGTACTTACCGGCATTTAAGACAAATCCTACACCTGCAGTCAGATTCATTAATGTTTTTGGTCTGTGTTTTGAGCGTGAGGTGCGCACGCTCTCAAATCAGCCTCGAGGCTGTCTTACCAGGGCTGAAATGTCCGTATGTCTTTAGAATGCTTTATTCTTCATGCCAAAATCAATTACAACAGTGGCAAACCTCAAATAATATATATATGTGCCCAACATTTGTCAACAAATATATATAAAAAATAAAGAATAAATGTCAAAAGATGTATTGCTTGTAGCCTATGCATAATATGTACTGTAGATTCCACCGCTTTTTATATATTTTCTAGGCTATCAGTTGCATTTAGAGCTGAATTATTAGGTCCCTCAGTGTGTTTGCCAGCGGGCCATCTCAGCCAAAGTGTCACATAATAATGAAAATGGGCTATCATGCCTTAATGAAACTGCGGAGGGACTGACGCACCTCGAGTGTCTGTGCCGCGGTATTAATTTGTAATAGCCTACTGTAGGCTACTGTATATTGATCACATGAACGCCACACACAACAGCCTAATAAATCTTACCATCTGATGAGGAAACTAGCTGTGTCCAGAAACTAGCTGTGTCCAGAAGATCCATTCCCCATTCTGACGTAGGACAGTGATATAATAATCCAAAATTAACTAATTTAATCAATAAGTAATCAATAAACTCTGGTCCATAATCTAATAGCAGCGTTCCACTTGTATGCTGGATTTCATCATCTTTTTACCTCGGTAAAGGTGCGCAATGTTCATTAGAAAAGGCTTACATAATATCCTTTCCACGTTGTATTAGCCTTTTATTTGGTAATGGGGTTAAACCTTGTAAACTTCTTTATTCTCATTAGACATGAGAGCATTTATTACGTGATCCGCTTCCAGACAGGACAGTAAATTGTCAAGGCGATGCGACGCCGCATCTGTTATCTTTAGACGAGGCGGAGTTGAACTTCAAACTTGCATCAGCATTGCCAGATGTTGTGAGAGAAATAAGCAACCAGGTCTAGGAAAACAAGCCCAAAAGAAGCAACTGGCACTTGTGCCATTATAAGCACTTTAATTAAACAGTTTTGAGCTTGTAGATCTGCTATTTAAAAAATAAATCTTGTATAAAATGTGGAATATTTGGAAGATTCTGATACAGGGCTCCAGCTGGCACAGAACATTTTCAGATGGGGCTTATAGGGATACATTAGCACATATTAACTTGGGGGTCCATGACATAAAAATATTTGAGAACCACCCGTTAAAATAATTGAACAATTGTGAAGCAAGCCAAAATAACCAACTACACTTTAGAAACAAGCCCAAAAAAACGCAACCCACAGCTACCAATATTTACAAGCAACTACTTTAGAGAAAAATAAGCCCAAATTCGCTTATAATAAGCGGGCATGGCAACACTGTTCAGCATGGTGCCAGATTTGATCAGAGACAAACTACTGAGTCACGGTTCACACCTTTTATGGTGCAAAATGGGGCCTCTCGGGACATTCACGGCCAGCTGGCTGTCATTATAATGTAGATCTAGTCATACGCACGTCTCTGTGATATACGAACCCCTTTGAGAATTGAGCGTCAGTTTGTGAGTACCATAAATACGACCTCCTTTTCAAACTTTATTTACCCCATATTTACGACCAGCTTAGTGAATTAGGGCCCAATGTCTCATGTCTGCTTTTGATACATTACTGATTCTAAACATTATATCCTCTGTCTCCCCCTTCAGTTTGTGTGTCAGAATGAAACGTGCATTCCGTTCTCGTGGAAATGTGACACAGTAGATGACTGTGGGGACCGGTCAGATGAATCTACTGACTGTCGTGAGTAGAGACTGAAAATTGCCTCTCTATTTGTTTAGTGATTAAAATGATTACTTCTATGAATTCCAAAAACACTCATAATGCTTTATAACAATAATAACACATTATGAAGCATTTCATAATGAGTTGAGTATGAATGCATGATAATAATAATGATAATATGCTTATAATACAGTATAATTACAGCTATAAGAACTAATGAGTTAGAATACTTAAAGGAGAATTCCGGTCATTTTAAGTGTTATGTTTGATGTGTGTCAAATCACTTACCAACGTAGAAATGAAAATCGCGTTACTCGACAGATCCCCCTGTCAACCCCCACCGTTGGCATGATACTCCTATCGTGGATAGCCCAAATTCGCCTATTTTAACAAATGCAAAGTCTGTTTTTTTGCTTCTAGTACTCATTGTTGAGTCCCATGATAATGTAACAGGCGCTAAAACTCCCGACAAGCTAACGGCTAATAACAGAACGAGCTAATGCTGGTTGCTGGTTTCTCTCCCGACCTGGCAACCTGGGGCTGCCATGCAGAGATAAGCAGCCCCAGCGTTAGCTCGTTCTGTTATTAGCCGTTAGCTTGTCGGGAGTTTTAGCGCCTGTTACGTTATCATGGGACTCCACAATGAGTACTAGGAGAAAAAAAACAGACTTTACATTTGTTAAAATAGGCGAATTTGGGCTATCCACGATAGGAGTATCATGGCAACGGTGGGGGTTGACAGGGGGATCTGTCGAGTAACGCGATTTTCATTTCTACGTTGGTAAGTGATTTGACACACATCAAACATAACACTTAAAATGACCGGAATTCTCCTTTAATAGCAATAATCATAACTTAACTCATTGTCTCCGCCAGGCCGAAAGGCATGGCGAGAGAGTATGTTTTGCACCCTGTCCGTCCATCCGTCCTTGTGTGTGTGTGTGTGTGTGTGTGTGTGTCCGTGTGATGTGTGTCCGTGTGTGTGTCCGTCTGTGAATAGCTAATCTCCAACACCGTTGGCTTGATAGCAGCGAAACTGTGCACACACACTCCCTGGATGCCAATTCAGAACCTTTGCCCCAAATTTTTCACATGGGCCTGTTATAGTGCCACCAGGAGGCCGCTTTTTCCAAAACACATTTTTTGACAGTACTCCTACAGATTTTGTCCAAACATATAGTCTATATACTCTATAGTCATTAAACGAAACAGGTATTTCAGATTTTACATATCCTGATTGGCTAAAAATGCCTCAAATCATGACCACAGCATGCAATTTCCCTGAAATTCTGCATGCGCATTCCCACTATGACGAGGAAAAAATGCCACTTCAATTTCTCCAAATCAGCCTCATGGTGGCGCTATAATAGGCCAATTCGTGTTTTACCTATAACTGCACCGATCTGTGTTGGATCTGTATAAAACTTTTTATGCCCACTCCCTAGAGGCCAAGGAAAAATCTTTGCCCTGCATTTTTCACATCTGCCTTTTATAGCGGCTTTTTATATTACTTCTTCCAAATTTCACGCAAATCGATACACATGATCTCTATAGTCATGTGATCAAGACGGATCTGTTTGATTTTTCATATTCCATCCTGATTGGCTAAATTAACATCTAAGTGGTGGCTTGTTTTGAATGCAATGCCGCAAATCATGAACACAGCGTCTAATTGCGGTGAAACTTTCCACACACATTCACACTATGTTGAGGAACAAATGCCACCCTTTTAACATTGGCCTGTTGTAGCGCCACCAGCAGGTAAAATTTAGCAAAACACATTTTTAGCACAAAATGCCGTGCACAGCCTAGGAAGAAATGGCACCCTTTTCACATTGGGCTATTATAGCGCCACCAGGAGGCCAAAATAACCTACCTGACCTGGCGGAGACCTGTGCTCCGAGGAACGCTTTTTCTAGTTTTATAATGACCCTTAAGGTATTATAAAAATTAATTAATTTTTGAGCAGACCTTTTTATTTTATAGTTAAACATACATTATAATAAACGTAAAATGCATAATAATCTCTCGTATAAAGCATTATATTGTCATTGAGGCATTTGGTGCTTTAAGTAAAGTAAAAATGTATGCTTACACCTACAGGAATGTCATGACTTTACTTTTACTTTACTTTATTTTAATTTACACACGCACGCACGCACGCACGCACGCACGCACGCACGCACACACACACACACACACACACACACACACACACACACACACACACACACACACACACTCTCATATCTCTAATACGGGGTCATACTCATTTAGTTTTCAATTTTTCTCCTCAGCTGTCCAAGTTAAACCAACACACAACTCAACAGGTAAACAAAGATGAAATATATGTATATATTAATTATTTTTTAAAGATTTGTTTTTGCCTTTATTTAATGGAGTACAGTAGACTGACAGAGAGATGGGGAGTGATATGCAGCAAAGGTCGTCGGGAACGGGACTCAAACTTGCAATACACTAGCTGTCAGTCTGAATTAACAGCCTGGGTGACCGCTACGCCAGCCGTCTGGGCCAAAGATGAAATGTTTCAAACTGATTAGAGATCATACTGTATACTTCCAGTTCTTGTAAATAAAGTAACACATTTATTTGTATTATTGTTATTTGTTATTGCTCTCTGTACAGATTCTGATGATGTCAGGTTGTTGGGAGGAACCAGTAGCTGTACTGGTATACTGGAGATGAAACACCAGGAAGAGTGGAGACCAGTGTTGGCTTGGTTTGACTGGAACATGATGTCATCATCTGTAGTGTGTAGACAGCTGGACTGTGGCTCTGCTGTTTCAACAGAATTTACTTCTAGTTCTACACGTCAACCTGGATGGATGATTCCATCTTCCTGTGTCGGCTCTGAGTCTTCACTGATAGAGTGCGGACCAGTAAAGTCTTATGATTCCAATCTCACACTGAAGATAAACTGTTCAGGTAAAACAATAGCTTTTAAAATGTACCATTTTTGTTCATGTGAAGTCCACAATTACAATATACTAATAAGGCATTTAGCAGACCCTAAAATTTAAATGCTCTCATCCAGAGCGGTTTAGAAGTGTGAGATCGGAATAAGCAGAGTAAGCATGAATTGTATAAAACTAAAAAACATCACATGGATGCACCTAGGACGTATCATCAGTGTTGTAGCCTGGGGTCAACATACAACATACACCCTCGCCCAGGTGATCCAGCCGGGGTTGATCAAGCTTACGTCCCAGTAGCTACCCATGGTCAGTCCTCTTAGGGCAAGACAGGGCCCCTCAGTCCGCTTCTCCGGAACTACTCTGCCGGGACCGACGGAGGCTCTGGCACGTGGAGGGACTAGGCTCTGTGGATGGCCGCCTGTCCGGGCCCCTCCTTCGTCTCACCAGGTCCAGGACCTGAGCGTTGCACCAGACTGTGATGGTGTCTTAGGCCGTGGTGGTACTGCAGGCTCCACAACATACCCCCTCGTGCAGGTGACCCAGCAGTTGATCAAGCCCCAAACTGTAGTCAATAACAAGACATCACATTAGCATTTGTGAGCAGGTCTGGTGTTTAGGGCATCAAATCGCCCATTGACAAACAGTAGAAAATAGCCTTTCTAACTTTTTCTTTTTTTTTGTGATTTTCGTTTTTTTTTCATATTAACACAGTTCGAATGTTGAAGAAGGTTTATAGTCCAAAGGATAGGCGTTTTAGAATCATTAAGTGGTTTAAATTACATTACAAAAAGTGCAGTGTTTCTGTGTGTTTCTGTCGGTCTTTTGGGGGCGGAGAGTGGCTTTAACTTGCAGGGACAACATTAGCATGAGAGTGGTTTTGGTTGGTTGTTGGCCCATTGTTCTCCGGTTACAAGCCTAATCCCCGCCCATCAGTATCGCTCCTCTGTGGTGGTGTAACGTAACTTAAGTACATTTACTCAAGTATTGTACTTAAGTACAATTTTGAGGTATTTTTTACTTTACTGGAGTAATATCCACTGGGTGAATATTCAACCTGAGGCCGAAACTAACTTCACCACGGTGGGATTAAGCGCCGAAGCGGCCAGTATTGCGTTAGTCTTTTTCGGGACAGAATCTAGTTGTATAATCAATATAACATTGTAGCGAACACAGCAGCTGTGAGGGCGGCAGCCCCAGCTAAACAACAGGCCGCTCGACGTTCGAATGGAAGTATTTCACCGAAGATGTTTGTGGACAAAACAACGGTGGAATAACGAGCTAGGCCTTAGCATTGTTAGCTCGCAGTCACGCGTCATGGCTGAACGTACACTTGGTGTTTGCATTTCTCCATTTACAACTCGTACATCTACATAAACGTTCAGATATAAAATATAAAGTGCTTATCTCATGGCCACGGGTGTTATAATTATTTACATCGTACCCGTATCTTCCGTATTGTTTAATAAAAAGCATTTTGATCCGATTGATGGCCATTGTCTCCGTTGTTTTTCAACTATGCGGCCGTAATGGTTAGGGTGTATTGCACTCCTGATACGTTACAACTCTATGAGAAAATGGCCGCCGATCGGATTAAAATGCTTTTTATTGAACAATATGGAAGATACGGGTACTTAGACCCACCCGAAGTTAATGGTAACATCCGTGGCCATTCCGTGGTGGAAGAAGCACTCGGTGGTAGCAATACCACGATATAAAAATACTCTGTTACAAGTAAAAGTGCTTAAAATGTTACTTGAGTTCAATCAAAGTAAAAGTACTAAAGTCTTGGTATCAAAATGTAGTTAAAGTACCTAAAGTATAAGTACTAAAATGTTTGAAAATAGCTGATCTACAAGCTCACAACGCGTCGCAATGCGCATTGTAAGCTTGTAGATCAGCTATTTTCAAATAGACTATGTATAAAATAGGGCTAAAGTGGTTAATGTATGTTTTATAATGTAATAATTCATATCTGCAAAGTAACTAGTAACTCAAGTTTAAAATGATTGTAGTGGAGTAAAAGTACAATATTTTCCTCTGATCTGTAGTGGAGTAGAAGTTAAAGTATTGGAAATACTCCAGTAAAGTAAAAATACCTAAAAAAAAATGTAATTGTGTTGCATCAAATTTCTATATAGTGGACAGCTGACTGAAAGGTGTCAATGGGGGAGTGATTAGAGGAGTGGCTAGGTTGAATAAATTACCCATTGTTCACCCATTACCTGGAGCTGAGAGGTGCTATAGAAGTGGAAATTCTTTAGGAGGGATTATCTCAGTTTGGACTATTATAGATAACAAGATTAAAATGGTCACATCTTCTTCAAATGTGTTCCAATTTCAATGAATGATACATCATATGAAAGCTTATATTCTGTACTTCAACAATCTGTAATAAAATGAAAAATGACCCCTTGATGCCTAAAGCACTGTACCCGCTCACATTTGTCCAAACAACATGATATCTAAATAACATAAACATTTGAAAATATAGGACACTCTATATATGCATAATATATATATATATATATAGTATTAATAATACTATGTGGGATTCATTAACCCATTAAGACCTGAGGCCGATTCTACAAAATGTCTTCTAATTCCCAACAGTATTCTGAAAGAAATGTATGTTTCTATATCGGTGGTGCTCAAACTTTTTCATGTCAAGGACCCCCAAAATGATATGCGTTTGGTCGCGGCCCCCCATCTTGTTCCAGGGACCACCCAGAAGCAAAGATTTGAGTTCAAAATGTTCGCTTTAAAACGATATATATTCAAAGATTTGCACACATTTTACACTTTTGCTATTAAAAAATAGCAGATCTACAAGCTCGTAGCGCGGCACTCGGTGCCACACTACGAGCTTGTCATCATCATAGGCATCCGTCCGTCAGTGATGACGATGGGTTGCGCCTGAGGGGTCAATTTCTCTTGCAGTGGCGACTGTGGCTGTACAGCCCCACTCTGGAGTGACAGTCTCTGTTGGAATTGTCGCAGACGAATGGGGAAGGGTCTGGTACTCGAGTGGGGGCTGCTTCAAGCAGTTTCCTCTTCTGCCTCTTCGCCTGCAGCAAGGAGTTGTGCCTCTCCTCAGCACGGCGAGTTCCTGAAGCGACAGTCCTCCTCCAGACGCCACGGTCTTTTGCAGCTTCCTCCCAGTTGTTGTGGTCAATGCCTGCCTGCTTCATATCACGTTTACAGACGTCCTTGAAGCGCAAGCGTGGGTGACCAAGAGGTCTGAGGGAGGAGAGGAAGCGCTGTGTGACAGCCGGGTTGGTAGAACGGCTGGCGTTGATGCGTGGACGGGCCTTATGCTTGGAGTGATGGATCTGCTTTGGCTGGAGCTTGGCCTTGCTGAGGACTAGTGCGTGGTCCGTGTCACAGTCAGCGCTGTGAAACGTCCGTGTGAGATGTACACTGTTAAGTGCCTCTCGCCTCGTGATGATGAGGTCAAGCTGGTGCCAACGTTTAGATCTGCAGGAGACCCTGTGCAGAGGCTTTTTCTGGAAGAAGGTGTTGGTGATGCAGAGCTTGTGGTAGCAGCACAACTCTAGCAAACGCTGTCCATTTTCGTTTATGTTCCCCACTCCAAAGTGACCAAGACAGTCTGGCCAGGATTCATGGTCAGCACCTACCCTGGCATTGAAGTCTCCCAGAAGGAGCAGATGCTCATACTTCAGGAAGGTGTTGACAACCGCATCGAGCTCCACGTAGAACTTATCTTTTGACTCTGATGGTGAGCAGAGAGTCGGGGCATAAGCACTCAACAGGTTGGCTGGCCCGCTACTGGTGGATAGGCGGATTGCAAGGATCCGCTCAGAGCCTCCTGTCGGTGGGTTTATCATGGGAAGCAGAGTGTTCTTCACAGCAAATCCCACGCCATACTCTCGGGTCTCCTCTGCGCTCTTGCCCTGCCAGAAGAAGGTGTAGCGTTTTTCCTTCAGAGAGCCACAGTCAGCGAGACGTGTTTCTTGGAGGGCAGCGATGTCAACATTAAGTCTGTGGAGCTCGCGGTCGATGATGGCTGTCTTTCGCGAGTCATCGATGTGGTCAAGGCGGTCCGAGAGCCCTGTGCGCATGGTTCTGACATTCCAGCTTGATACTCGAAGAGCTGGTATCTTCGTTTTCGTTATCTTCGTTTTCATCCTGTTTTTCACTAGTGTTGACGTCCGCTAATTGAGCTTTACCCTATGCCCCGCCAGGATGACGCTGGCGCTGGGAGGTTGGCACACGTGGCGCCCCATTCCCTTCGCCAGACGGGTAGGACTTTGAACCCGTAGACTGCCAGCTTCCGTGCTGTTTCCTCCCTCCAGGGCTGGAGTGACCTCTCCATGGCGCAAGCCAGGGCAGGGAGTATGGAGATCCTGGGTTGCCCAATCATCAGAATCCCCCTCTCGGCCGTGCTGGTGTGATCCAGAGGAGAGCATAGGTGCGGCAGTGGTTGGCGGGTGCCAGGGCGTGTCCACAGACTGGTGGGCCTGCACACCTCGCCTCTGGGGCCCACTGCTGCTGCGAGATCCCCTCCAGAGCTTGTATATCTGCTATTTTTGAATAGCCAAAGTGTAAAATAATGCTTTTTCGCTCAAATCAAAAAGTGACACAGATGCGTTCCAGGTCTTAATGGGTTAACCCTTCCATTGATAGGGTATTTTTTGACCCGTTTTCAAGTTTGAATAGGTAAAAAGTACCCTTTACATTTCATTATTGGAACGAGGCTTCATGATATCCTCAGAAATAGCCATTTTAACACAACAAAATTATTTATCATCATTTTAATTAATTCTGATGCAAAACTGTACAGTACCTGTGTACTATATTATATATAATATGTATATTATGGGAGTATAGTTATAATAATATGCACTGTACATACATAGCTGTTACACTGAGCATAATTCACACAATATACATCTGTACATGTCAATGAATCCTAAGCGAACTCATTAAAACGATTCACCATCAATACAACCTAAAATCTACGCCAACTTACTACAATTCAATACAAAAGAATAACTCAAATAAAAAGCAACAAACCAAAGTGGGTCAAGTTGGCTTACTTGAAAGTTTTTTTTGTTTGTTCTTTGTAACACAATTGCAACAATTATCATAATTGATGGTGTTAGATAGTTAATGACTGAATACAGGAAAGCAATACATCCACTTAAAGTTAACGCAGCCTCACACTCAGTGGCCTTCACCCTCTTCATCATCTCTCTCCTCATTCCCTTCAGTCTCCTCATCTCCTTTGTTTTCATCTTAATGTATAATACTTTATTACTGCCACGGGGGAAAGTTTTCAGCTTCAACCAGCTTATTGCTGCTCAGGTGGTCAGATTGAGCGCAAGGCGTAGTTAGGGGTTAAAGGGATATCCCCCCCCCCCCATTTTTTTCTTCTATCGATTAGTCACACCATGGAGACTTGACTTCATAATATTTTTTTTGTTTTTGTCACATTCTTAAGCCAATAATTTGAATACCGGCAGCAGTTCCGGTAGGAGACACAAAGGAGACTCTACCGGAACCGCTGCCTACAGGTCCGCTGGTCATCAAATTATTGATAACCCTAACCAAAAAAAAATAAAAAATATCCATGAATTAAAGTGTCCATGGGGTGACTAATCGATAGAAAACCTTGCCCACACTGAGTGACATTGACGTCCAAAGGCTGCACTGGCAGCCTTTGGAGGGGGATCACTATCATGTGCATCAGAGTCAAAATGTCTCTCTACCATAGAGTTATACTATATCTAGAGGGCAGACTGCCCCACCCCCAGCTATTCATTTCGATGAAAGATGCTCAGTGGTGTTTGAAGCAACCGGAAGTCTGCCGGAAGTACCAATATTGGGTCCAATATTGGGTCCAATAGAATTGAATAGAGCAGGCCACAAAGTTATGAGCAGGCACACAAACGGTAGATGCATGCGCAGTAGCATTTTAAATGCTGAAGTATCGCATTCTCAGATTTGACCACCAGGCGACGGCCGCTTCACTGTTTTACCATAGCTCTGGGAGCCTGCTCTATACTGGGAGGAACTAGACTTGTATAACTTCCTGATCATGTGACGGTCAGGTGCAGTGGGTGCACCATTCGCCTTGATTCCTACATTATAAGTCTTCCTCTCACACAATATTATGATGGGATACTCTGTAATGTTAATTCTAAATAATCTCTCTCTCTCTCTCTCTCTCTCTCTCTCTCTCTCTCTCTCTCTCTCTCTCTCTCTCTCTCTCTCTCTCTCTCTCTCTCTCTCTCTCTCTCTCTCTCTCTCTCCAGAGTCTGTGAGGTTGGTGAATGGGACTAGTTTGTGTTCAGGCAGAGTGGAGGTGAAGGCTAATCAGTCGTGGGTCTCAGTGTATGAAGGTGACTTTGATCAGCAGGATGCAGAGGTGGTCTGTAGAGAGCTTGGCTGTGGGGGATATTCAGTCCTCCAGGGGACGCTCGATGGAGAAGTCAAGGCTCCAATGTGGAACGAAGAGTTCCTGTGTGAAGGTAATGAGTTGGTTCTCCTGGACTGTGGAACCTCAAACTCAACTAGAAACACCAGCTCACCTCACAAGACTGTTGTACTCACCTGCTCAGGTAAAATACAAACAATACTTTTGAATATATGTGACTGGGTACAATGCTTTATGCCGCATGTTGGCATTTTTCATTTTTGATTTTTTTCATATGATGTATCATTCATTGAAATCGGAACATATTTGAATAAGATGTGCTCATTTGAATCTGGTTATCTATAATAGTAAAAACTGAGATAATCCCTCCTAAAGAATTGTCACTTCAGAACACCTCTCAGCTCCAGGTAATGGGCGTGAACAATGGGTAATTTAATCAGCCTAGCCACTCCTCTAATCACTTTTCACCCCCATTGACACCTTTCAGTCAGCTGTCCACTCTGTTTAATGCCAGGGACCCCCATGGATCTGTGTTCTAAAAAATAGGCATATTAAGTAATCATCATCATAATAGATTTAATAAAATATTTATTTAAAAATAGCAGATCTACAAGCTCTCAATGCATGCTTGTAGATCACAATTTTCAAATAGCCAATGTAAGTAAATGTATTGATAAAATCCAGTGATGGTGTTGTTCTGTGAGAGAAAGCTACGAGGTCTATGAAAACAAGCCCAAAAGAAACGACCAGTTTCACCACTTGAGCCCTATTAAATCAGCTATTTTCAAAAAGAATCTTGAAAGCAAGCCCAAATAAGCAGTGATGGAAAAAGTACTCAAATTCTCTACTTAAGTAAAAGTACCAATACTGCAATATAGAAATACTCTGTTACAAGTAAAAGTCCAGAATTCAAAATTTACTTGAGTAAAAGTACTAAATATTTGAAAATAGCAGATCTACAAGCTCGCAATGCGTCGCGGTGCGACGCGTTGTGAGCTTAAGTACAGTACGTGAGTAAATGTACTTAGTTACTTTCCACCACTGCAAATAAACAGCTTCACGTCGTCGTGACGTGATGTCTTTGTTGAACTGCAACATGGCGTTTGCACTTTGTTCATTTACAGCCTGTACATCTACATAAACGTTCAGATTTAAAATATAAAGTGCTTACATCATGGCCACGGATGTTACACTTGATTTCGGGTGGGTGTAAGTATCTGTATCTTCCGTATTGTTCAATAAAAGGCATTTTAATCCGATCGGCGGCCATTTTCTCATAGTTATAATGTATCAGAGTGCATACACCCCCAACCACTACAGCCGCGTAGTTGAAAAAAAACGGAGACAATGGCTACCAATCGGATCAAAATGCTTTTTATTGAACGATACGGAAGATACGGGTACTTATGAGGGCCCGTATATAATTATAACACCCGTAGCCATGAGATAAGCACTTTATATTTGAAATCTGAACGTTTATGTAGATGTACGAGTTGTAAATGGAGAAATGCAAACACCAGGTGTAAGTTTAACCATGACGCTTTACGTCAAGCTAACAATGCTAAGCTCGTCGACTAGCCTCGTCACCACCGTTGTTTTTGTCCACATCTTCAGTGAAATTCTTCCATACAAACGTTCTGTTTAGCTGGGGCCGCCCTCACCTATAGCTGCTGTGTTTGCAACATGTGAGCAACATCATTTCTTTGGTTTGGGGTGTTTTTGTAACATTGAAAATGAATGAATAATCCTTACTACTGAGCAGGTCAGAGCGACTTTCGCTGTGCGTAGCAACTTTAGAAACGCCACGGTTTCAGTTGCCAGTTCTGTGAGAGAAATAAGCAACCACGTCTAGGAAAACGAGCCCAAAAGAAGCGACAATGGGCCACATGAGCACTTTAAACCTACTGTATACATCGGCTATTTGAAAATAGCAGCATCTAGATCTACAAGCTCACAACGTGTCGCATCGCGAGTGACGCGTCGTGAGCTTGTAGATCTGCTATTTTCAAATAAAAATCTTGGGGGCTATGCTAACTTATAATGACAATACCTGGCAACACTGGCTCATCGTGGGAAGATAGGCGGTGCTCAGAGTGAAAAAGAGAACAATGCCTATAGCCAGGCCAATCGAAACCTCTCTATGCAAATGCTCAACATGAATGTTCAACCCCCAAAATACACGCACAAACTCTCTCACAAACAGAGGCATGTTCACAATCCAATAGTAACAATTTAATGACTATAAAATGGCTTTCTGATAGAACACAAACCTTCTTCAACATTCGAATTGTGTTAATATGAAAAAAAACGAAAAACACAACAAAAACAGTTAAATTCCCATTTTTACTCTGTTTCCACAGATGCGACGTGCGGAAGGTTTTACCAGTAGGGATCACATATGTTATTATAATAAAAGTAATATTACTCTTTAAACATTTACTCTCTTGACTCTTTACAGTGGTTGATGATGTCAGGTTGATGGGAGGAACCAGTAACTGTACTGGTACACTGGAGATGAAACACCAGGGGGATTGGAGACCAGTGGATGGTGGGTTTCACTGGAACCTGAAGTCATCATCTGTAGTGTGTAGACAGCTGGACTGTGGGTCTGCTGTTTCAACAGAAATGAGTTCTTGGTTTACACATGAACCTGTGTGGAGGATTACACCTTACTGTGCTGGTTCTGAGTCTTCACTGAGCGACTGTGTCATAATGGAGACTTCTCATATCACACGGAAAGGTTTGATAACAGGCAGACCCACAGTGATCTGTTCAGGTAACTCAACAATGACTTAAACAACACTAATCTTTTCAATCTTGTGTATGTCTTGTCTGTCTTGTCTTGTCTTGTCTTGTCTTGTCTTGTCTTGTCTTGTCTGTCTGTCTGTCTGTCTGTCTGTCTGTCTGTCTGTCTGTCTGTCTGTCTTGTCTTGTCTGTCTAGACAGACAGACAGACAGACAGACAGACAGACAGACAGACAGACAGACAGACATGTGTCTTCCTGTCCATCCATTAATCTAGCAGTGTGCATGTGTTTGTAGGGACTTGTGGAGACTTTTCCTCTGCTGTAAGCTCTTGAAGGAGATCTGATGATGATAATGATTAGTTTTCAGTTGGTACTGTTGCTCATTTGTATTTGATAAACTACCAATCTTTCTCGCTGTGTGTTTAGAGATTCAGTAAAACAACTTTAATGTGATATTTTTAGATATCCATTTGCTCTCTCTCTCTCTCTCTCTCTCTCTCTCTCTCTCTCTCTCTCTCTCTCTCTCTCTCTCTCTCTCTCTCTCTCTCTCTCTCTCTTCAGAGTCTGTGAGGTTGGTGAATGGGACTAGTTTGTGTTCAGGTAGAGTGGAGGTGAAATCTAATCAGTCGTGGGTCTCAGTGTATGAAGGTGACTTCGATCAGCAGGATGCAGAGGTGGTTTGTAGGGAGCTTGGCTGTGGGGCTCCTAAAGTCCTTCAGGGGGCGCTCTATGGAGAAGTCAAGGCTCCAATGTGGAGCGAACAGTTCCAATGTGCAGGTAATGAGTCTACTAAGACACACTATACCTTTTAGTTTGAATTGTAATGTTTTAATGAAAGTTATGGTGTTTCCTTACTTGTCTCTGTACAGAGTCTGATGATGTCAGGTTGGTGGGAGGAACCAGTAAATGTACTGGTATATTGGAGATGAAGCATCAGGGAGACTGGAGACCAGTGGATGGTTGGTCTGACTGGAACCAGAACTCATCATCTGTAGTGTGTAGACAGCAGGACTGTGGCTCTGCTGTTTCAACAGAAAGAAGTTCTGGTTCTACACATAAACCGGCCTGGAGGATTACATCCTCCTGTGTTGGGTCTGAGTCTTCACTGAAGGAGTGTGGAACAACGATGTCAGCTACTTCCTTCTACCTACTCGAGGTGATCTGTTCAGGTAACAAACTACTTCAACTACAGTCATATTTACAGTGTCTTACAAAGCCAAGGGAAACACAACTGCCTGATCGATGAAGCCATTGGAGTCCTGCCCCCCCCTTGCTTTGAAATGATAAAATTGTCTTGACTTGCTGTGTGTGAAACGGCTGCACATTGATAAGCTAATGTTACTGTCCAATACATGATCTTATATAATTTCTATTTAACACATTGACTGCCAGTCGCGTAGATCTACGCGAACCAATTTAAAGCCGCCACGTGCCAATCGCGTAGACCTACGCGAAGTGGTGTTGTTTTGAAATTTCGCGAAATTAACAAAAAGTTAACTTTCCGAATTGTTTTATCCACTTCCGTTTCCGGTAGCACCAACGGAAACGGAATTATGCGGGTTCCGTTTTTTTTTCGATCGCATCCGCTTCCTGTCTGGGATCCGGTTTTAAACTCCATTTTCTCAGGTCATTTGGTGTGACTGGGAGATAAAATTGTGTGTCATCGGCATAACAGTGGCTTAAAAATGGAGCGAAGAGGAAGCATGTATAAGGAGAAAAGAAGGGGCCCTAGTATTGACCCTTGACCTCGAGGGTTATAAGCATGTCATTGTGTACTTTAAGCAGTGCAGATTCTGTACTGTGCAACGTTCTAAAACCGGATTGAAATGTGTCAATAATTAATTTAAAAATGAGGAAACTTGGATAGTGAGGAAACTTTTTCTAAAACCTTGGAAACAAAGGGCAGTGTGTGACATCTCTCTCTCTCTCTCTCTCTCTCTCTCTCTCTCTCTCTCTCTCTCTCTCTCTCTCTCTCTCTCTCTCTCTTTCCAGAGTCTGTGAGGTTGGTGAATGGTTATAGTTTATGTTCAGGCAGAGTGGAGGTGAAGTCTGATCAGTCGTGGGTCTCAGTGTATGAAGGTGACTTTGACCAGCAGGATGCAGATGTGGTCTGTAAGCAGCTTGGCTGTGGGGCTCCTTCAGTCCTTCTGGGAGCTCTCTATGGAGAAGTCAAGGCTCCAATGTGGACCGAACAGTTCCAATGTGCAGGTAATGAGTCTGCTCTCCTGGATTGTGAAACCTCAAACTCAACTAGAAAAACCAGCTCAACTGACAAGACTGTTGGACTCACCTGCTCAGGTAAAATAAACTACATACTTCGGTTTGGATTGTTATTTCATACTGAAAGTATTTTTTTTACTGGTTATTCTCTTGTCTCTGTACAGAGTCTGAGGATGTCAGGTTGGTGGGAGGAACCAGTAAGTGCATTGGTATACTGGAGATGAATCACAAGGGAGAGTGGAGATCAGTGGATGGTCGGTCTGAATGGAACTTGAAGTCTTCATCTGTAGTGTGTAGACAGTTGGACTGTGGCTCTGCTGTTTCAAGAGAAAGGACTTCAGGTTCTACACATGAACGTGTTTGGTGGATTTCATCTTCCTGTGTTGGATCTGAGTCTTCATTGAGTGAGTGTGGAACAAAGGAGTCTGGTAATTCCACTGCCAGACTGGAGCTGATATGTTCAGGTAAAGAAATACTTAAATAATGACATATTTACATTCTCTTATCTATCCGTCCGTCTTTCCGTTGTGTTTATAAATCTGCTGTTTAAGCCCATCACCTCTGTCTTGTTACAGATATGCTGTTTAAGCCAATCATCACCTTTGTACCCCCCATACATGAGGTTTCTGAGGGACAGCAGCAGGGGCTGCAGGTGATGAAAGGTTCCAGCTTTACCATCAGATGCTCCATTCAGCCACAGTACCCAGGAGGTTTCTTCCACCTGACCTTCACTGGATCCAACACAACACACACCTACACCCAGCCAGCTGTCAATAACTCTGACAAATTCCTGTTTCCTGCAGCAAACCTCACTGGATTCAACACAACACACAACCCAACTGAATCCAACACAACACACAACCTCACTGGATCCAACACAACGCACAACCCCAATGAATCCAACACAACACACAACCCCACTGAATCCAACACAACACACAACCTCACTGGATCCAACACAACACAGAACCCCACTGAATCCAACACAACACACAACCCCACTGGATCCAACACAACACAGAACCCCACTGAATCCAACACAACACACAACCCCACTGAATCCAACACAACACACAACCAGACTAGATCCAACACAACACAAAACTACACCCAGACAGCTGTCAATCCCTCTGACACCTTCTTGTTTCCTGCAGAAGACCACACCCACCAAGGGAACTACAGCACATCCAACACAACACACAACCACACCCAGTCAGCGGTCAATCACTCTGACAACTTCTTGTTTGCCAACTTCCTGTTTCCTGCGGCAAACCACACCCACAACGGAAATTACAGCTGTACTTATCACATCAATGTTTTTAATCATAACTTCTCCTCTAAGAGCGAGGTCCTCTCTCTTATTGGCACAGGTATGGACTTTTCCAGTAAAAATATGAAACTCAATCAATCACAGAAATGTTGAACAAATTGAATCAAATACAGTTTTTATTAGAGCTGTTCTTTACATGATGTTGATGTTCTAACATATTTCTCTCACAGCTTCTCATCTGACATCCAACATCATCAAATGTACAGTCACAGTGCTGGTCCTGTTGATACTGATAATTAGTGGCCTCTATCGTCTCTGGAAGGTAAATATGCATTTTTATTTAACACAAGCATAGACTGTAAATGAAGTAGTTACACTGTTTGTATTTAAGAGAGACACATCTGATACAATAAATTAAAGTTGGGTGCTGCTGTGTTTCTCCAGTTCACCAGAGGACGTTGTACAGGACTCCAGAACACTGACGTGGTTTATTATGATGTAAGACGGGGAAACGTTGAGATTTATTATAACGTTGCTGGTTCTGATGCTGAAGATGCTGGACCCAGTGAAGAGACAGAATACCACCAGTATGAGGAGGTGGGTGTACAAGGAGGTGCTGAAGCGGCTGGACCCAGTGAAGAGACAGAATACCACCAGTATGAGGACGTGGGTGTACAAGGAGGTGCTGAAGCGGCTGGACCCAGTGAAGAGACAGAATACCACCAGTATGAGGACGTGGGTGTACAAGGAGGTGCTGAAGCGGCTGGACCCAGTGAAAAGACAGAATACCACCAGTATGAGGAGATAGACCTCCTTGGAGGTTCTGAAGTGGCTGGAAGAGGCAGAAGACCACCTGTGTATGAGGTGGATCTCTAAGGAGTTCATGTCACATCCATCACATAACTGTCCATCACCTCAGGCAAGGTTTGAACATTTACACTGAACACAATGTACTCCGGTTTCCAGTTATCCTCTCTTAGGCTGCATGTGGAGATGGGGAGGTGGAGTCACACACCACCTGAGCAGCGTATGTGTCAATGTGAGACTGGTATACAAAACAAACAACACATACTGCTGTGTCCCCTCACACAAGAGGCAGTGGCTCAGGAGGTAGAGCGGCCGCTTGGGAAAACGGTTTGATCCTGGGATCCCCCAGAGTTAGTGCCGTAGTGTCCTTAAGCAAGATTCTGAACCCCTAACTGCTCCCAGTGAGCAGGTTTGGTGCCTTGTATGGTTTCCTCCGCCGTCTGTGTGGGTGAATAATGCACATTGTAAAGCGCACAATATGGGAGTGAAGTATTGACATGAGTTCATTCAGCTCACTCTTTGTGGGCACTAACAGAGGAGCAAGACTATATTACAATATGTTACATGCTTGTCTGTCACTTTTGGAGCAACAGAAAGCTCCTATTGTATGAGTCAAGGGATTTTTTTTTGTTGTGTATTGCATCTTGTAATGTATTGTACCTTTTTATGTTTTCATTCATGGGTTTGTGGTTATTGTTTTCTGGATCAGGGCCCACTTTAAAATCTTGAAAGCGTTCGCGGTCCACCCATCTGACCACTGGGTGGGCCGCGTGCATTTTCAGCGCATGTTTATTTGAATGATCAATCAATCGATTGTGTAGCTTGGATCAATGGAACTTTCAAGGTTTTAAAGAAAACAATATGACATTTTTTTACATTCTTCTTTTTCTTATATTAGTGTTATTGATTGATGATTGATTATGATTAAATGAGTTTCAGTCTTTTGCCAATTATTTGTGTGCTCAATTGCATTATCCAATAATTGATCATTTGTCATTCAGGTGACACAGTGAACCATCACAGTCTGAGCTACACAACTATTGATCTCTGTATGGATCTGGTTATAACAATTGTTTCTATTGGCACAATAGCATTTAGAGTTTGTATATGTTTATGGTAATTTAGCAGTTTCAAGGAAGAGTGTTTGGTCTGCCTTCAGCCTTCCACTTCCGGTGGTGTGCCTATGTTTTCATTCCCACTAGCAATATTTCTCCACGGAACACTAACACCATTTCTCCCAGAGAACATGGATCGTTTTGGTTATAAGCCCACTCGTTTCTATGATGAAAGAGCAAGTTAAAATGTTACTAACTTTTTGTCAGCTCCGAGGACGCTATTGTTAAATGAGTTTCGGTTTGTTTCCAGTGGGGAACGAGCCGCACACATGTAAATCCCGCCCACTACATTTGATTGGGTAAAGCGCGGCCTGCTTCCTGATCTGATGGCACGCCCACTTGTATCCAATGTGCATGGGTTCTCAACACGGCTACCGACAGATTCAAGCACAGCTCTGAATCTGTTCTTGAGAGATTACTCAGAGGAGGGCTATGGACAGTTCAGAAACCTGCCTACCAGTGACATCATTGGTAGACAGGTTTGGTCCTTTCAAACAGGATTTATTATTATTTAATAATATTAATTATAGTACAAATGTATTATTACCATACATTATATATATATATATATATATATATATATATATATATATATATATATATATATATATATATATATATACATACATACATACATACATACATACATACATACATACATACATACATACATACATACATACATACATACATACACACACACACACACACACACACACACACACACATATATATATATATATATATATATATATATATATATAAAAGCATTCTATTTCAGTATTCTAACTTCCCAGGAAGTGAAAGGCTGTGGTTTATATTATCTTGGAATCCTCATTGATGATGTCATTGGTAGGCAGGTTTCTTAACGGTCCACAGCCCACCAATGAGACACAGAGCAAGTAGATGAAAATAGTGCCTTCTTATAATGACCATTAGTAAGGACAAATTACATGAAGATCAGGTTGAAAGTCGGTGAAGTGCTCCTTTAATAATACAAAGATAGCATTATCATTTTATTGTCAATTAGTCCTAATTTTGCCCGCCTTTTTGTATTTCAAATTTGTATCAGTGGTGTGAATGTTTTTGTTTGGTTCATATGCTTTTAAACAAGCTTGTTATGAGCAGTAAACCTTATTGTACATAGTAATAATATAGATGTGTTACTTGTTATCTTTCTCATTTCATGTTATTACTTATCTCTGGTGTTGCATTTACTTAGGTTATGTTGACTGTTGTTGTTTTGAAGTTGAAGTGACAATTGGTATTGGTTCATTATTGATGAGCCTATAGGCTCCATCCACTATATAGGCTATCCACGCTTTCATTTCTTCCAGATTAGATTACTGCAACTCCCGATATACCGGTCTAGATCACACATCACTCAGACGCCTTCAACTCGTGCAAAATGCTGCTGCCCGCCTCCTTACAGGTACAAGAAGGCGTGAGCACATTACACCTATCCTTGCCTCTCTACACTGGCTCCCCGTGAACTTTAGAATTGATTTATGGTGTTTTTATTTATCTACAAATCATTAAATGGGCTGGCTCCATCCTACCTCTCCGCACTCATAGAACCATATGTCCCAACCAGGGAATTAAGATCTGCTGATACATTTTTACTCGAGGTTCCAACCCGAAAATTTAAAAAGACTAGGGGTGACCGCTCCTTCACGGCCACGGCCCCGCGACTTTGGAATAGTCTGCCCCTCCACATCCGAGCCCCCCAATCAATCGGTGCTTTCAAGGCCAAACTTAAAACACATCTTTTTTCCCTCGCTTTTAACAGCATCTAATTTACATGGTTTGCTTTTATCCTACCCCATTCATAATTATGTCTATGTACGCATTAACTATGTACCCAGCCTTTATATGTAATCTCCACTTATAGGTATTTCTCCTTCCCTCTTTTATGTCGTCTTTTAAAGTGTTTTTCCTTTGTTGCTCTAAAATGTTTTGTGAATTTGCTTTGTTGTTTTTGCATTAATGTTCTTGAATTTCCCTGTACAGCACTTTGGTTCAGCTTGCCTGTTTGTAAATGTGCTATATAAATAAAGCTTGATTTGATTTGATTGGATTTGATCCAACCATTCAGACCATTATGGATGAGCCTATAGGATCTCTCCAACCATTCAGACCATTATGGATGAGCCTATAGGATCTCTCCAACCATTCAGACCATTATGGATGAGCCTATAGGATCTCTCCAACCATTCAGACCATTATGGTTGAGCCTATAGGATCTCTCCAACCATTCAGACCATTATGGATGAGCCTCTAGGATCCACCCAACCATTATGGATGAGCCAATATAATCCATGCAACCATTCAAAGTCCCTTGTGTGTTTTATAAAGAACACACCTGATTGCTTCTTTATGACGTTCACTGTAGATTTGTCATCTGAAAGCAGAGTTCAAAACTTACATTCATACAATAATGCTATGTCTGATTTTTATTATTTGTTAAAAAACTTCAATAACGCTGAAAGTCCTTGAGCAAAATTAAGTGTTGCGTCTCCTAAATGTGTTGTGTGTAGTACAGGAAGTTGTCATTGGTTACCATGAACACAAACAAATCCCAACAGGTTGTCATGGTTTCATAACAACAGCAGTTTCCTGTTTTATTCAAAGGAGCGTAGTGTGAGCGCTACGTAGGGTTGGGATCCAGAACTGGAGGAACCCGATCCAACATTGAGGAACCGGAATCGGTTCCATCACATTTGGAACCGTTATCAGAACCTTTTTTATCACACTGTCAGAGCTGGTGTGTGGACTTGTCTGCTATACGTGGTTCTGAAACTTTTCATTTCAAAGATCAAAGAGTGTACAAATGGAATCGGGTCCATTTGGTTCCATTTCTACACTCTCAGAGTTACAGACCTGTAAAGGTAACTCTCCACCAAACAGATTACTACTGATTACTACTGACTGGCAGTCGAATGAAGTCGGGAGATCAGTTGGTTGGAAGGTGTGAAAAAAAGAGTTGCTGAATGCACCTGAGAGCAGACACCGACAGACGGCTATGTTGCTAAAAAATAGCCCGTGGCTTGATGTCTTTTTCAACAACAAACACATGAACATGAAGCCTACATGCTTAAATCATTTGAGAAATTATAAAGATAACTACTGCAATGCAGGGTGCTTAGGGCATGGGCAAAAGGTTATTGGTATTTGGACTATGTCAGCAGCGCAATAAGAACACAGCCGTATCATTTCGCTTCAACTAGGCTACTGATCAATAAATAGCTAGAATGATTAGAAAATGTCTGTTCGAGTAGCCTACTCTAGGATAGCTACTCACCACACCAGCCCTGTGCATCCACAAAGTCCAATCCAATGTTTAATTATCATGATCATCATCATTTTCTTAATGATAAAATGGCCAATCTGTCCTCCCTGTATATCCATTGTCCCATGAAATAGTTGTAGAAAGAGCACTGGGGTTTTGCAATGGTAAAAACAAAAACCTCAAGTGAAACCTATAGAATACCACCGGTTGCTTCAGTGATTTTACAGACCTGTCTTGCCTTAAGAGTTACCCGGCATGCCTTGTGGCCGTGTTGTTGTTAGGCAGCAAGTATACAGGAAGTGAAGTGAGAAAAAGTGTGTGTTCGTTGCAAGTTTTAAGAAAGTAAAAGCATCCATTGAATATGTCGTTTCTGTAAAAAGAAAAAGGATAATAAAGCCGTTCTTTTTGATGAGAGAAGTAGTTTTCGTCTCCTTGCCTTGCCGTTAAGCCTCATAAAACAAACATGTGTGTGTATTATGTTTAACTCAACAGCCCAACTGTTCTGTGCAACCTTCTCCCATTGTTTCATTCACATGTCACAAGGAA
Organism: Gymnoscopelus microlampas; assembly: GCF_963454915.1. Lineage (NCBI taxonomy): Eukaryota > Metazoa > Chordata > Actinopteri > Myctophiformes > Myctophidae > Gymnoscopelus > Gymnoscopelus microlampas. Next base: position 1,600,389 of record NC_139949.1, on the reverse strand, counting down.
ACACTTTCGACGCGGCACAATCCACTTCTTATCTTGCAATAGTTTGCCTCGATAGGATAACAGGTCTTCATATATTTTCACCATCATTCAGAAAAGATCTCAGCTGTTATTTGGGGAAATCAGCAGCATATAACCGCGTTTCAGTAGTAGGCTATGTTTAAGAACATTACCAGCACATCAACAGCCATTTGTGACCGCTCACAGTGGTTTGAGACACAACGGGGCCATGGTAATTTTTCAGGTTTTTACATATGATGAAAGTACAGAATGTAAGCTTTCATATGATGTATCATTCATTGAAATTGGACAATATTTGAAGAAGATGTGATCATTTTAAACTTGTTGAACCAGAAACCCCAAAGTAAAGAAAATGCCCTGGCAAGATTTTTAACTTTCAACACCTCTGGGGCCCTGAAAATGGGTGTGAAAATGGGAGTGACATAGGTGTTAACTCCACCCCTAACCACGCCCCTAACCACTCCCCCACTTGCTGTACTGTCAACTGTCAGCTGTCAATAATTGAAACAGAGACCTTGTATGTATTTTTATGTGGCAGGGCAGCTGGCATAAACCAGGAGAAAATCCTACGAGAAGAATAAAGTAATCTAGAACGTTTGATGTTTTTAAGTCAGTAGATCATCAAATAATCATAATAAAGGGAGAAGAGAATAAAACTAGTTTGTTTATTTTCACAGTGCATGACTACAAGAAAGAACAAAACACATTACTTAAAAAACAGCAATTGTGTAGTCTAAAAACACTGGATGGTCAGAGGGTATAGCTATACAACTAAAGAATCAGAATCAGCTTTACAAAGTATCTACATATTTACACATAGTACCTGAGATTAGATAGAGTGAGCATAGCAGCATAATGCATACTGTGCATGATATACTCATATACTCACTATGAGATTGAGGTAGATTTAAACATCACAGCCCCTGACTCTCGTTCTCATTTTACCTAAGATACTGGTTGGATGTCTCTGTAACATCTTACAGATGTCATCACTACACACAGTGGCCAGCTTCATCCCATTAACTGTTTACCTTCATGGATGTGTCATTAAACTTTCACACTCATCCATCCTCTTACTGTACATACATGTGGCCACCTTTCAAACTCTTGTGTATTTTTTATCTATTTATTTTCCCCATCTTTGTCATGACCAATATGTGCAATAATGTTTATTACTGTCCCATTGTATGCAAATCTATTTACTTCTTATATTTATATTTACTTATATTTATATTTATTATTACCTTATATCAGTTTCATTTTCCTTTCTCATAACTCTGTGTAGCTACTTATACTCTTAACTTCACAAAGTCTCTGCAGCACAACTTTGAATAACTCTTCTAGTTATTTATTATCTCTAAACACAACAGGCTTCTAAGTTATCTCAAACAGCTTTGATTCATTCAAAATCTCTGCTGCACAAAAATCAAATAACTTTTCTAGTTATTATTTCCTCTAAACACAACAGGCTTTTACATTAACTCAAGCATCTTTAGATTTTTTCAAAGTCTCTGCTTCACACATTCAAAAAACCTTTTCTAGTTATTATTTTAACAGTCCTTGGGGATCCCCTTAAATGTTCTATAGGTAGTGCTTGTGTACACATTATTATTTTATTTTTTTCTAGGTCCATACTTTCAGACAGTTTTGGTTTTCTGAATTGTTAACCTGTTTACTGACTATATCTTTCCAATCTGGTCTTGTCCTGTTGTAAAAACAGCCTCTTTATCATGCTTATATTGTTAGTTTTTTTTTAATATATTTTACGTTTCCTAGACCACACACTTCCTACACCACTTCAACCTCTGTTTCTGAGATATCCACTTATCTAGTTTTCTTCACAAAACATTTTCCTAAACGTATTGGAATCTCCACTTCCCCCCAAAGGAACTTTTTGCATTAAAAAAAAGCGGCACCACCCCTCCAAGGACTCCCGGAGCTAGGCAGCGTAGCAGTGAGCAGAAACACACAGAGAGGAGAGGAGACGAGAGGGAGGGGGCCGCTCTGCCTGCTCACTCTGCTGGGCCAAGGAGTTTCAGCGGCCGCGTGGTCCTAGTGCCTGCCACATCGCTCTCTTTTTTAGATAGAACATACACAGAACGCGTGGCCCAATACTGGTCCACAACCCACAGGGGACACGTAGATGCAAAGTGATGAAAAAAAAAAGAATTATAATCAGTGCTGATGTCTTCCCGTCTACACTGAGCTTACAAGGTTGATGAGAATTGAAGCAAAGATTACAGCACTAGTCAGACTTTAAATAAGTTATAGATCTCTGCCCACACAGCATGTGCACATCACAGACTTCACAGATTTCACAGACTTCACAGACCACATCCTGCTTCTCACTAACTGCTCCATCTGTAAGTGCATCAGAACAGGAAACCTGTTGGTGGCTCCTTGCTGTCAAGACACAAGATGAACAGGATGTGAACCGTTTGTGGCTAAGAGAAGGAGACTATACAGCTGAACTAGAATCTAGAGGAGCGTAGGTTGCCCGAAAAGGTTGTAATAAATGCTGATAAAAAAACAACAAGCGTTAACAGACAGGTTAACAGACCACAGACAGGTTAACAGTCAGATCAACAGACAGGTCAACAGACAGGTCAACAGACAGGTCATAAGATCATCACACAGAGTAGAGAATTCCCATTTCAGTCTCATCTCTTCTTTCTTTGTTCCTATAAAACTCTGCAGTGAGTGTTTAGTTTGTACCTTGTATGTCCCAGGATGAAATATATGATATTAACCACATTCAATTCAATTCAATTCAATTTTATTAAAGTGTCAAATCACAACAAGTTGTCTCAAGACACTTTACATGTAGAGAAGAGACCCAACATCCCACCCTGAGCAAGCAATTTTGCGACAGTGGCAACGAAAAACTCCCTCTTAATTCAACAGGAAGAAACGTCAGGCAGACCCTAGGCTCTAGGGCGGGGGCCTTCTGCCTCGACCGTGTTGGGGGAAAGAAGAGAGAGAGAAAGGGAGAGACAGAGGAGAGACAGAAAGAGATACAGTGCAAGCAGTAACAATAACAATAATAGCAAATATAATAGTGTAAGATACTAGCATATGATAGTATAATATAGTACAGCAATAGTGTGTATGCAGTATATAATGGAATAATATAAAAATGTTTAAGATAATATAATATACAGTATAGTGTAGCGGTATAGTGTAGTGTAGTAGAAGTCCACGGTCGTGTCCAGGTCGTGCTCCATGGAGAGAGGCCCGGTCCGGTCCGCAGTCACAGTCTTGAGCCGCAGCTGGGGGTCCGTAGTAACAGTCCATAGACTCCATGGAGAGGCCCAGGCCCGGTCCGCAGTCACAGTCTTGAGCCGCAGCTGGTGGTCCATAGTAATAGTCCATGGACCTGCGACGTGGGTGGTAGAAGAAACTCCGGGGAACGAGTCCCCGGTTGTAGAATTAGTGGCAGGCCTTACTAGAGCGTGAATCCGTACAGGGTTAATTACGATTGTACCAATGGGACACAAACCCACACAACCAAAGGGAGGACGAGAAGAGAGAGGACGAGGGGAGAGAGGAGAAAGGGGAAGGTGGGGGAGAGAGGATGACTATAGGGGGACTGAGTCTATACACTTCGGCTATAGGCTTTATCATAGAGAAAGGTTTTTAGTCTAGTTTTAAATATACAGAGTGTGTCTGCTTTACGGACTGAGACTGGGAGAAGGTTCCACAGCTGAGGTGCTTGAAACTTAAATGTGACTGGGTACAGTGCTTTATGCCGCATGTTGGCATTTTTCATTTTTGATTTTTTTACATATTATTAAAGTACAGAATATAGGCTTTCATATGATGTATCATTCATTGAAATCGGAACATATTTGAAGAAGATGTGTTCATTTGAATCTGGTTAACTGTAATAGTGCAAACTGAGATAATCCCTCCTAAAGAATTGTCACTTCAGAGGACCTCTCAGCTCCAGGTAATGGGCGTGAACAATGGGTAATTTATTCAGCCTAGCCACTCCTCTAATCACTCCCCCATTGACACCTTTCAGCTGTCCACTCTGTTTAGTGCCAGGGACCCCCATAGAGGATCTGTGTTCTAAAAAATAGGCATAAGTAATCATCATCATAATATATTTAATAAAATATGTATTTAAAAATAGCAGATCTACAAGCTCACAATGCATGCTTGTAGATCGGCAATTTTCAAATAGCCAATGTAAGTCAATGTATTGATAAAATCCAGTTGCTGGTGTTGTTCTGTGAGAGAAAGCTATGAAGTCTATGAAAAGTAAATGTACTTAGTTACTTTCCACCACTGCAAACAGCTTCACGTCGTCGTGACGTGACGTCTTTGTTGAACTGCAACATGGCGTTTGCACTTTGTTCATCTACAGCCTGTACATCTACATAAACGTTCGGATTTAAAATATAAAGTGCTTACATTATGGCCACGGATGTTACACTTGATTTCGGGTGGGTGTAAGTATCTGTATCTTCCGTATTGTTCAATAAAAGGCAATTTGATCCGATCGGCGGCCATTTTCTCATAGAGTTATAATGTATCAGAGTGCAATACACCTCCCAACCGATGCGGTCGCGTAGTTGAAAGCAAATGGATAAAATGGCCACCAATCATATTAAAATGCTTTTTATTGAACAATACAGAAGATACGTGTACTTATGTGGGCCCGTACATAATTGTAACATCCGTGGCCATGGGTTAAGCACTTTATATTTGAAATCTGAACGTTTATGTAGATGTACGGACTGTAGTTCAGGCAAGACACTCGCCACTACGAGCTAACGAGGCTATGCTATCTAGCCTCGCTACACGTTGTGGAATACAAACGAACGTCGAGCGGCCTGTTTAGCTAAAAGGTTGGTATAGCTCAAAATGGGGGGGGGGGGGTCATCAAACAAACGGAGGAAAATGAATGAATAAGAATAATCCTTTCTGATGAGCAGATCAGAGCAACTTTCGCTATGCACCGTCCTAAAGTTAAACAACAACACCAGTGTTGCCAGATTCTATGAGAGAAATAAGCAACCAGGTCTAGGAAAAAAAGCCCAAAATAAGCGACTATGGGCCACATGAGCATTTTAACCCTCCTTATTGTATACATCAGCTATTTGAAAATAGCAGATCTACAAGCTCGACGCGTTGTGAGCTTGTAGATCAGCTATTTTCAAATATTTAGTACTTTTACTTTGGTACTTTAAGTACATTTTGATGCCAATACTTTTGTGCTTTTACTCAAGTAAATGTTGAATTCTGGACTTTTACTTGTAACAGAGTATTTTTATATTGCAGCATTGGTACTTTTACTTAAGTAGAGACTTTGAGTACTTTTTCCACCACTGGAGCTTATACTTATAGATCTGCTATTTTCAAATAAAATCTTGGGGGGCCGGCTAACTTATAATAACAATAACTGGCAACACTGGCTCTTGCGCGCTCAGACCATCGGCTCAGGCAGTGAAACCGGAGTACAATGCCTAGCTAGCGACCAATCGAAACCACTATGCTAAATCTCGGCCAAGGGTCTCTCCACCCCCAAATACACAGACAAACTCGCAAAAAAGAAGCCTACTTTGCTATACTAATGTAACCATTTAAGGATTCTAAAACGACTAGCTTTTGCATTACAAGCCTTCTTCAACATTCGAACTGTGTTAATATGAAAAAAAACGAAAAACACCAAAAAAAAAAATCGATCTAAATGTTCCATTATCTACTGATTGTCACCTGGCGACATGAGGCACTTTTGACCAGTAGCAGTCACAAATGCTCTACCTCCTGTTCTAGTTTTTTGGGGGTTTACTGGAACCGTAAGCATTTTTTCATACTGTGGACGCAGTGGTGTTCTGGCTGGTTTACGGGGCTCGATGAGTTCTTTGAGATATACTGGTGCCTGTCCATTGAGAGCCTTGTATGTGAGGAGGAGAACTTTAAACTCTATTCTGTATTTAACCGGGAGCCAGTGCAAAGAGGCCAATGAAGGAGTGATATGATCTCTTCTTCTGGTTCCTGTCAGTATGCGCGCAGCGGCATTCTGGACAAGCTGCAGGCTATTTAGGGACTTACTTGGGCAGCCTGATAGTAAGGCGTTGCAATAGTCCAGCCTAGAAGTAACAAATGCGTGGACAAGTTTTTCTGCATCATTTTGGGACAGAATGTGCCTAACTTTTGCAATATTACGCAGGTGAAAAAAGGCATTTCTTGAAATTTGTTTTATGTGGGACTGAAAGGACATGTCTTGGTCAAACGTGACTCCCAGATTCTTTACAGTGGCCCTGGAGGTCAAGGTAATACCATCTAGGGTAAAATTCTCATCGATTAATTTATCTCTGAGGTGCTTAGGGCCGAGTACAATAACTTCAGTTTTGTCCGAGTTGAGGAGTAGGTAATTACGGGTCATCCAACTCTTGATGTCTATAAGACATGCTTGAAGTTTAGCCAGTTGATCTGTTTCATCTGGCTTCATTGATAGATATAATTGTGTATCATCTGCATAGCAATGGAAATTTATAGAGTGTTTCCTAATTATCTCACCTAAGGGAAGCATATATAGAGTGAATAGTATTGGTCCAAGTACAGAGCCTTGTGGGACTCCGTATTTAACCTTTTCGCGTAGTGAAGGTGTATCGTTAACGTTTACAAATTGAAATCTGTCAGACAGATAGGACTCAAACCAGTTCAATGCAGCACCCTTAATGCCAACCAGATGCTCAAGTCTCTGCAACAAAATATGGTGATCAATAGTATCAAATGCAGCACTGAGGTCCAACAGAACCAGTACAGAGAGAAGGTTATTATCGGATGCAATCAGGAGGTCATTTGTGACCTTCACCAATGCCGTCTCAGTGCTATGGTGTGCTCTGAATCCTAAAAATTAAAAATAAATGTTTTCAAGATTATTCAAAAATAGCAGATATACAAGCTCATAGCGCGGCACCGAGTTGTTTTGTTTTCACAAAAGAAAGAAGAAGAAATACGAGCTAGATATGTTTTTCTACATCTCATAACATAGGAGTGGACGGAAGTGAATCTTTTTAGGATGACGTCACATCGTACATTCCTTCTATCGCAGTCAAGGGATCATTCATAGGTTGTGGAAGAGCGCCCTCTAATGTAATTTATTTTTTATTTTTTTCTAATTAACGTAGATCTACGTCAATGGCAGTGAATGTGTTAATAAGGACAAATGGGACCAGTTCATCAGAAGCAAGGAGTTTAGTTGACACCTTGGAGCTGTTTGGAGCAGTTTGACAAAGTCTAACTATGTCAAACAGAAAATGCAGGCTTTTCAACAGAATAAAACATGACGTGTATAAAATATAAAACACAGTGAGAAATAAAAGGAGCTGTAAGTGAATAATAATAATCTTTGGTTAAACATTTAATCCTATTGTGGGGGCCGAGCCAGGCACGGACTGGCAGAGAAAATCGGCCCTGGCATTTGTGATCTTCACCGGCCCATAGCGCGAAGCGCGCGGGCGCCGAAACCGCGGATAATTGGTGGATGAATGTTCGTTTATTTTCGTTTTTTTTGTGACTTTATTTCGGTTTTAGGGTTAGGATTAGGGTTAGGATTAGGGTTATGTTATTTAATTCTTATTTTTGCCAGATTTTACTTTACTTGTTCTCAATTTACATTTTATTTTAGGCCACATAGGTTTACTGTTTAAATAACATTGCAACAGTAATAATAGTGTGTTCTAAATATATATAAAACAAAACGAAAAATATAATTGTGTTAGTTGTATTTTGATTATTGCTTGTCAAACGTTTTAGTTATAGCGTATTTAATCTGATTGTTTAATTAGCTCTGCATGGTTGCTGCTTTTGCATCCTGATTAGTTACTAGACCAATTTAAAATGGTAGATGTTTTTTGTTTGTAATAATCCATGCCAATTATTATTGAACCATTGTAGATGTTCATATTTCACAAATATACATGGAACAAATATACAGGAACCTATTCTTTACTATTACTCCATTAATAGTAGCTCCATTTTACGGCAATCTAGTCACAGTCCAAGTTTAATATCATAGCGCTCACTTTAGCGCTCACTCTATCAAAACATCTACACATTGCCTACACGCATACGATTATTTGTTACACTTAATATACAGCTTCACACTCCACAGAGAAACACGTAAAACCAGCCACCAACAACTGCTCGCTGAGGGCAGTGTTGCCAGGTTTTATGAGAGAAACAAACAACCAGGTCTAGGAAAACAAGCCCAAAAGAAGCGACTATGGGCCACATGAGCCCTTTAAACCTACTGTATACATCGGCTATGTGAAAATAGCAGATATACAAGCTCACAACGCGTCACGAATCAAGACGCAACGCTTTGTGAGCTATTATATATATATATATATATATATATATATATATATATATATATATATATATATATATATATATATATATATATACACAAGCACTGTAACACACACACCAACATTGCACTGCGTAAAGACGCACAGCAGCAGCTGACCAAAGCACAATAGAATAGAATAGAATAATAATCAAGAACTGTAGGCTATGTTCTACCTTATTGAATGAGCAGCTGTCGCATCAGTGCGCTTTCGGTCGATGATGCAGTCCTTGTCCAAAGACTTAGACACAAGAGTCTCTTTTTTCAATTGCATAAAGGCCTCGAGGTGTTCCTGTGATGCTGTGCTCCTCAGACGGTTTTTGATTCATTTTAATGTGGAAAAGCTTCGCTCACATGCAACTTGAGTCACATAAAATAGCTAAAAAATGTGGCTAAAATAGCTAGATCTGCTATTTTCTGAAAAGTGATTTTGTGTAGAGGGAAAATAGGGGAAAGTAGGGCCTAGTATATAGGGTTTAAATCGTTAAACATGCATTTTTGTTAAAAGGTTAAAGCTGTATGTTCCTGAATCCATTCAGGAGACTGAACCCCACAAGATCATTTATCAGCTTGTGTTTTGTCTGCTCATTTATTTGATTCATCACTTCCTATTTCACTTGTTCACCCTGTATCCTGCTGCATGAGCGCTCTCTCTCCTGATTGGATGAAATTGCTATCCCTGAAAGCTGGCGAGACAGGGAGACCCATGTTACTGAACACATGTTGAACATTATTGTGTCATGTGGCCATGACCTTTGGCTTACAGACTGACCTTTAACCTTTAACCGCCTAAGCCCAATTTCATATATTTTACAAAATATTTGAAAACAGTGAAGAGCAGATATAAAAGTTCACAACGCAACATAATGTGATTTATTTATTTATTCATTCATTCATATTTATTTTATAGTGTTATTGTATCATTTTGGGACCCTTTGTCTTCAACATGGTATGAATACAATGATCTAACACAGTCATTCTCAACCTTTGTCATTTCAAGGACCCCTATGCATTAGACCACAGACCCCAATTTGATACCATTTTAATCTCTGGGACCCCAATCTATCACTCTAAAATCCTCTGTGTTTATTCAACTCTGAGAGTGTACAGATGGGTCCATTTGGTTCCATCTGTACACTCTCAGAGTTACAGACCCCAAAAGGTTCTGTTTGGACCCCCGGTGGTCCCAGGATCCGATGTTGACAAACTGTGTACTATGTAACTTAATTTGTGTTGTTTGTGTGCTCTATGGAAATGATAATAATCTCAATAAAGATGAAACTCTCTGATTAAAACAAAGTGCTGCGTCTCCTAAATGTGTTGTGTGTCGTACAGGAAGTTGTCATTGGTTACCATGAACACAAACAAATCCGACAGGTTGCCATGGTTTCATAACAGCAGCAGGTTATTTTAAAGGAGCGTAGTGTGAACTCTACCTAAGGCCTGATGTACGTACTGTATGTGTCAGGATTTAAATGACTTGATGTCATTATCTAACTGTTACAGACATCCTGTACTGACTGGTTGTTGAAGACCCTGCATGTCCCCTTTGCACTGTAGATGAGAAGGTCCTTTAGTCTAGTGATTCTCAACCATTTGCATTTCATTTGTACGCATGCACACACGCACACACACATCCTGACCACATCTCCTCCTGGAGTGTGTCAAAAGCGCTGCTTGCTTAGAAACGTCATCACGTTACGAGTCCATATAAGGGCGTCTATGTCACAAAGGATTTCCTCATTCTGTAGCTCCGGGTGAAAGAAGGAATAATCACTGTGCAAGTAGATGCTACTAGTTTATAACGGCATATGGTTATATATTCTGTTAAAGGCTCATCAGGCTATTTTGTGCCATGCAGGGACCCCCATCTGAAAGTGTTTTGTGCCAGGGACCCCCATCTGAACATGTTTTGTGTCAGGGACCCCCAGAAGAGAAGATTTGTGTTTTTTTTTGTATTACACTTTAAAGATTTTTCAAAAGATTTCAAAAACAGCAGATGTACAGTAGAAGCTCACAGTCTGGCACGAAGGGACGCACTGTGAGCTTGTATATCTGCTGTTTTTTAATAGCCAACGCATACAATTTGGATAAAGTGGTTAAAATGATTGTGATGCTGTATTAACCCTGATGGAACCCTAAATCACTTGACACACAGGAGACTGGGGTTCGAAACGAACACGAGCGCGCACGGGAGTGCGCCCGCCTGTGGCTCCGTCTGTCTGTTCGCCCACTCCTCCCTACCTGCCCGCTCGTCTCTCATGAATGACGTGCCAGTAGCTTCCCTTGTGAAAAGCCCTGAACACATATTCAATAGTACCAGGTAACAGGTAACAGTTATAGACTAATATTTATATCCTGTCAACTTTTATGAATAATGTAATTTTGTCCAATCTGTATGGTAGAGTATGTACGTGTCAAAGTTCTGACACATAGTTTGACCTGAAGGTCAAGATTCAATGTATCTGCTGAGCAAGTAGGCAGGCTTTATTAGCTCAAGGGTAAATATGTAAGAATTTGCGCAGGTAACCGGGTTCAAATCCGGGGTAGAAGAGGAAAGTTACTGAAGTTTTAATGTTATAGATGGTCTTATAGCAGCAAGCGACTTTGAGAGCTATGACCCAAATGTTTGTTATACAATATTTATGTCGATTACAGTTGACGCAGAAATGGTGTAATTACTTTATGTTTTTATGTTTTATGTCAGCGATATTAAAAAATCCTTAAACCGTCTTAAATCCTTAAACTTTAGAAATGTGCAGATACCCAGTATAAAATGATACTGTATGTTGGTATGTTTACTGTTGAGTGATAAAGCAATTTTGCACATTAAGCTAATCATCTGGGGACCCCCCAAAATCACTTGAGGACCCCCTGGGGGTCCTGACCCGCAGGTTGAGAATCACCTGCTAGGGTGTGTGTGTGTGTGTGTGTGTGTGTGTGTGTGTGTGTGTGTGTGTGTGTGTGTGTGTGTGTGTGTGTGTGTGTGTGTGTGTGTTCATGCTGTAGCTCCTCATATCTCACAGCTCTCTATGTAGGGCAGGAGGAGCTTTAGCTTCCTGTCAACAAGAAACCACATGATGAAGAGATAAGATGAGCTGATATGTCACCAGTGGTGTAGTGTAGTTATGACTGACCTCAGTGAAGGGTATTTAGGATGACCCCCTCCCTCCCCAGAGTGCACATTATTATGAAGCACACATAGATCCTGCATGGGGAATTCACAAAATAAAAATAAATAAAACACACAAAGACACAAATCTCACACATATGATAAAATATCTCATTACTCAGCTATATAAAAGCAGTACGTTTTTTAACATTAAATGTGAGATGTTACCTTCCACACATAACTACACAATGTCAAGTAATCAGTTTAATCAGTATCTGTGTGCTGTATCCGGCTCATATGCATGCTGTGCACTGACAGACAGCCATGCATGTCAATACATCCTCCATGTTGTCACGTGCAAAGTTCAGTGGCCTCCATGTTGATGCATTATGTGTTCCTCTGTCTGTGTGTGTTGATGCTGCAGAGCTCACACTCACTGTGTAGGACAGGATGACCAGGGCCGGCGCTCCCTATAGACCAATCGACAGAGCGAAATGCTACTTCACATTCATTAATTGAGCAACGATGTGACAAGGAGCGAGAGTGAAGAAGGTATAGAGGCCATGTGCTTAGACTCAAGTGGAGACTGACCAGGCTACAAGACAATTAAAAGGCAAAAGCCATCCGAGACATTTGTGAAACATTTGATGATCCGTGGAGTGTTTTGCTTGGAGGCAGTCGGCGGGGCCACCGTGGTTCTGTGACGCTGTCAATCTCAGGGAAACCTGACTTGATATGTTGAGGGCCAGAAAAGGACAAACATTTCAAAGTGGGGGTTGGGGGGGAAAATTGGGGCCCGATCCTGCGGGCTGAGGATGAGGTTTAGTCATGACCCCAATCCCCAGTTGTTGAGGGTTGGGGTGGAAACGCCACGATTTTATGACATGAAGAACCAGAATACGACCATACAACGTATGGAAAGCCAATAAGAAAGTTTCCCCCAAGCCCACCTCTGCCTGTCAAGTCACACACACGTATACACATTAATGGATGAAGGCTGGTGTGTGCAGGGATGGTTATATATATATATATATATATATATATATATATATATATATATATATATATATATATATATATATATATATATATATATATATATATATATATATATATATATACACACACATGTATGTATTGTCACTTGGAAATAAAATAGGCGTTCATGTCCATGTATGCCTTATTTCATAAAGTTATAACATATTTTCACAGGGATTATTTATTAGTGTGTTAGATATACATTTTGGAGTGGATACATGTGTCCAGATGCCTGTCAGATGGTCAGACAATGGTCTAGAATGGTCCGTGTAGACTTTTGACTTTGGCTGGTTCCATCTAGACTCTAGATGGAACCAGCCAAAGTCAAAAGTCTACACGGCCTCAGACCTGACCTGAGATCTGAGCGGGCCGTACACTGAAGTCAAAGTCACGATAGATTGATAAATGCCGAAAGATAAATCACCGAGTGGTGATCTCGCTGTATGCCAATTATTTTGATAAATGAGGGTCTTTATCTCTGGAGTCATGTGATCAAGATGTTATATTTGTTCATATTAAATTATGAAAATATTGAATATGAAATTTAATATTTTTCATATTGAATTCCATTTGACTATGATTTATTTCCAAAATGTTTTGGCCCTAGGTAGCCAACCCTGGTCTGGCGGAGATACATGCTCTGAGGAGCAGACTTGATGAAAAGAAACCACATGATGAAGAGATATGATGAGCTGACGTGTCACTAATAAACACACAGATAACAGTGAGTGTTGATCACAGTCACAATCAGAACCAGTCGGTGCAAGATCGGTGAAGTTCCTGTTGAGAATCCAGTGTGAGTGAATCCAGAAATGGAACGAACAGGGATAGTGTTGTTCCTTCTGCTCTTCAGCTCAGGTAAACACTTTGAATGACACTTGTTGATTGATGTGGATGTGAAAGACAACATGATGCTTAAACAACATCAGTACTTCTGCCTGCATCACTACATGCACTGTGTGTGTGTGTGTGTGTGTGTGTGTGTGTGTGTGCGTGCGTGCGTGCGTGCGTGCGTGCGTGCGTGCGTGCGTGCGTGCGTGCCTGCGTGCGTGCCTGCGTGCGTGCCGTGAAGTGAAGTGAATTATTATTTTTTACTTGACTCTGTAAACATGCATGAATAAATTAGATTGAATAGAGTTGTGCCGTGGCATATTCATAATGTTAAGATAAAATATATGGCATAGTATGGCATAGTCATAATGTTAAGTTAAAGTGTATGGTTTATTCATATCAAAATATATATAAATATAGTTTTTTTAAAAAGATTTAAAAAAAAAAGATTTAAAAGCAAAGAAACTATTTTAAATTAAAAAAATATTTTTTAGAGGCAGACCAGATCAATGTGGTTTCCCAGTAGATTCTTGACAGTCCAGATGAAAATGACCAGGACAAACTTCCACCCCATGTCACTTCTCCTACTTTAAACTGCTTGCTGATTGGCTCGAATCAATGGCTACTTGACGGCCAGTTGTTGAATTCAACATTAAGAACTGCATTCAATTTGTTCAATTTATGTGAACATTATTTAATATTAATTGCCTGTGTCCATTTATGCCCATCTGTGTGTGCATTTATGCCCATATACTGTATGGAGCTATCTGTGTCTGTGATATATGGACATCTCTGTATGTGTCTGGGTGTGTCCCTTTTATGCCCGTATATGGAGATCTCTGTGTCTGTCTGTGTCCATTTATGCCCATTATCCTAAAGGAGTTCGCTATAAACAATGTTGTCAGTAATGCCCTTGTCATTATCCACAATGAAAACTTTTACAGCGCTGGCTCTCTTTCCTCTAGAGAAGGCTGTGTAGAGTTGGCCATGAGCGAACACAGGTTTAGGCAAGTAGATGCCAACTCGTTCATTCTCTTGGCCCTGACCCTTATTGATTGTAACAGAGAATGCTAAGCGGATAGGGAACTGTCGTCTAATGAAGGTGAAGGGAAGCTCACCTCTGTCATAGTGAGGTATTCTTGGTAGGAAGATTGTTTCACCCCTGTTTGTGCCTACTGCAATCTCACACTCAATGACTCTGTCCATCATTTCCACCATTCTGGTGCCATTCTTGAGAGTGCGGTCAGGACCTGATTGCAGGTTTCTAAGCAGCATGACTGGTGCGCCTACTTTCAATTTGAGGTTATGATCAGGGATTCCAGAGGGTGTCAGTGAATTGAGTAATTCCACAGTCACGTAATCCTTGTGGTCGTCCTCCTGAATTGAGTCGGCTGAAAGGTAGACTCTCTCTTCTGTAGGTAAGTCAGCCAAGCATATGTTGTTGATTTCTCGGATGTCATTGTTCAGAGGAGTGTATACAGTGCCTTTGAGAAGGTTGTCTTTGTTGATACATCCATTTTGCAGGTCAGGAAAGGTGTAAGAAATCAGAGTATTCAGATCCTTAACCAAGTGTTGTGGTGGAATTCGGATTTTAACTTCTGTGTCCTCGTGAGGGAGTTTTCCGTCCCCTAAAGCAAGAAGATAGTTGGAGAAGTCCCTTTCAGCTGTTTCTGTGTCATGTTGATGTTAAGCTTGTGGTGCTTCATGAGAGGATACAGTGGTGACATCTGGATGCATGCTGTAACTATCTGGGCTCTGCTTGCTCTTTTAATAGCAGGGAGTGTCTGCCTGGGGTCTCCACCCAGAAGGACAGTTTTGCCACCCCAAGGTTGTTGTGAGTGCATGAGGTCCCTCAGTGTTCTTTCCACACACTCAACATTAAATCGGTTAACACTGAATATCTCGTCCCAGATTATCAAGTTGCTCTCTTTGATGAGCCTAGCCAGGGAGGACTCGGCGTTGATGGCACAGACAGAGTCTTCAAAAATGGGGATTGGGATCTTAAATCTTGAATGAACTGTCCTACCACCCTCCAGGATCTGTGCCGCTAAGCCTGTGCTGCCCACACACAGTACAATGCCATTCTCTGCGCGAATCTTAGCTGCAATTGCCTTAAAGGTAAAGGTTTTGCCATAACCTGCTGGGGAGTTTAGAATGAACTGCCGTGTGATGGTTTCTTCTTTTGGTGCATGTACTGCCTGATAGACAGCTTCGTAGAGTGCCATTTGTTCTCCATTGAGCTTAGGAGCAAGTGACTTGTTGTTATGTTGAATTTTTCAGATCTGAAGATTTGTGTCAGTTTTTCCTGCTCAGTTAGTGGTCTTGGCTGTGGCATATCCTTGTGTTTGGATAGACTACCTCCCATTTGCGAGAGCTCGTTTTCAACGACACTTTTGCGTTAGTTCCGGAAAACCGCATATCGGGTCGGGTCGAAGCCTAGCTAAGAACGTATGCAAAGGTCTGAGCTATCTGCGTGCGAAATTGTGTTTCAGACACAGTGCCGGTTCCCCCTTTGATGCAAACCCCATTATACCTGTTGTCATAGTTTTATGCCCATATATGGAGATCTCTGTATCTGGTTGTCTGTGTCCCTTTATGCCCATAATGGAGATCTCTGTATCTGTCTGTGCCTTCGACTGTGTTGCAGACACAGTGCCGGTTCCCCCTTTAATGCAAACCCCATTATACCTGTTGTCATTGGACCCGTTTTGACTTTATTATGGAGATCTCTGGATCTGTCTGTCTGTTTCCCTTTCATGCCCATATATGGGGATCTATGTATCTGTTTGTATGTGTCCTTTTATGCCCATATATGGCATATATCTCTGTCGCTTTTTGTTTGTTTCTTCTTTAAGCAGAATATGCAGCCTGCATAAATCTGCATCATTCAAGTCATCATCCCAGTCCCACGCTTTGTTGCTCTTTTCTTTTTTGTAGCGGGAGAGTTCAGCTTGAGTTTTTTTGGAGAACTTGTTTTTTGTTGGTCTTGTGCTGTTGATTTAGCTTGTCTTATGTTTGTCTCCCCCGTCTGCACCTCATCCAACTCAGATCTTGACTGATCCTTGTTTTCTTCAGTAAAAGCAGCACAGTTAATTAATTCTTCATCACCGATCTCATCAAAAAAACTGTCTCTTCCTCTGTCTGCTCCTCCTGTCTTCCCACCAGATGTTGACTGTTCCATCTGCTCCCCAGGAACACTGTCTCCTCCTCCGTCTGCTCCTCCTGTCTGGCCAGCAGATGTTGACTGTCCCATCTGATCCCCAGCAACAGCCTTATTAGCTTTCCATTTCGCATCCCAATCGAGTTTTGTAATTCTTTGGTTCATTTTTCTTTTTTCCTGCTCCAGTTTTTGTATATAAAGAAGGACTTGAGTCGATGTCTTGAAGGCCTGCTCCTGCAATTCCTTCCGGCTTTCCATGAACTTGCACTGATAATTTAGAAGTACCAAGTTGTTACGAATTATTTCTCCTTCACCGGGGTTTAGCTTTGGTAGCTTTTCTGGAGTACTCATTTTTTTGAGAGCTGCTTATAGACTATATGCAGAGGTCTGTCAAGAGTGCTGGACTTAGCTTAGAAGCCGGCTTATATACTTTCATCTGTCACCTCGGAGTGAGAGGAAGAAAGACTATAGTTTATGCCACACTCAGAGATTTTTTGTTGACTCATCTAGTGTATGTGATGCCTTTTATGAAGTGATGTCACAATGAGTCAGCGCTTGCTCCGGAACAGCCCGATGTCAGTCATCTCCGCATACGGAGATTCCAAACCTTTCGTGACGGATCCAAAAAACTGTGTATCGGGTCTGGTCGAGGCCTAGCTAAGATCGTAGGCAAAGGTCTGAGCTATCTGTGTGCGAAATTTGGAATCTGTAGCACCAACCATGTGCTTTCAGGGCTCATCCATGCGATTCGGGCCAATTTGGATTCGGCGTCCATTGGCTTCAATTAGTAGTCAGGACTCCGCATATGGAGATTCCGAACCTTTCGCGTTGGTTCCGGAAAACCGCATATCGGGTCGGGTCGAGGCCTAGCTAAGATCGTAGGCAAAGGTCTGAGCTATCTGTGTGCGAAATTTGGAGTCTGTAGCACCAACCATGTGCTGTCAATTAGTAGTCACGATATTATAATATTATTTATTATTTAGTCATTATTCCTGCCAGACGGGTACGGCCAAAGGCGAGGGATTATGTTTTCACTTGCACGAGTCCATCCAGACAGGTGTGTCCAGACAGGTGTCTGGACACACCTGTCTGTGAACAGCTAATCTCAGGCACCACTGGACCGACCGGTATGAAATCTTGCACGCTCACTCTTGGTTTCCAGTAGTTGGCCAAGGAAGAACCTTGATTGATTGATTGATGTACTTTATCTAGTAAGACATGAGAACAACAGTACATGGAAGTACAAATTCAGAATACAAGGTCTACTAAACTGGAAGACTCATTAGGCACTGAGCTTGTTTATAAGATGAGATCCCCATGCACACAACATTTTTTACACAGCACCCCACATTTTTTAAATCATCCCCATGGTGGCCCTATAACAGGCTGTTTTGTGTTTGGCCCTATAACTCTTGAACTGGATGGCGTATAATAATGTTATGTTTTTTTCAAAACCCTACTTTTTTGTAACTAGTCTCTGCAGGATGTATCCACCAGCTTTTTCTGATTCTATTCTATTCCTATTTCTCAAAATGTTTTAAACCCAAATTTATTTTCCAGACCAATGACCGAAAACATTTTTTTAATTATTATTTCTCTTACACAAATCCAGACCAGTATTTTCTTCTTTTTTTTTTTTTTTACAATACTGTTTGTTTTCTCTTATTCTCTTTACTTTAGCAAATGACTGGAAACTTTTTTTTTCTTACACACATGTCAAATCCAGGTTTCTTTTAAAACACATTGAGTGCCAATCGCGTAGATCTACGCGAACCTATTTAAAGCCGCAGCGTGCCAATCGCGTAGATCTACGCGAAGTGGTCTTTTTTGTAGTTTACATTAGATTAAGTCATTACCTACATTGACAAGAAATTTCATCCATCTAGACCACAGAAAAGTTGTAAAATATCATTATCTGGTCAAGTGATAATATAAAACTTGTTATTCAAAACACTAAAGTCACATAAAGTCATATTAAACTGAAAGTCTGATCCGAGCAGCAAGCGGCTGCCTGTGTTGAGTGAGGCAGCAGCACCCGTGGCAAGCAAAAAAAAAAAAAATGCGCACTGGACGTTAGATTACCCCCTCAGGCACAAAATATCATCCATCTAGACCACTAAACCTATTATTACAAAGCACTGAATCTGCATAAGAGCAGGGGGTCCGCGAATCTGTATCACACCGAAGATTTTATCTGTTTTTATAAAGTTTATCCGACTCCGAGCGATCAGCGTCTCTCCCCCTGCTTAGCTGCAGCAGCCCTCAATGATCACTGAGTGCACACACACACACACACACACACACACACACACACACACACACACACACACAAGCCAAAGCCTGTCATCGGGGACCCCCAGTCCACGGCCAGGGACCCCCTGGGGGGTCCCCGATCGATACACAAGCACAAGCCTGTCGCCTCTTTTTTCTCCAAAAAAACAACACGCTCCGACCGCAACCCCCCCTCCCACACACACACACACACATAGCCCTGGTTCAGAGCGTACACACACACAACCTCCACACACACACACACAACCTCCAACCCCCAGGCGGGGACCCCCAGTCCACGGCCAGGGACCCCCTGGCCACCTGGGGGTCCGAGGGTCCGAACGATCCGCACCTCCCCACACACACACACACACACACACACACACACACACACACACACACACACACACACACACACAAAACCTCCAACCGCCCAGGGACCCCCCCACTGGAGGGTCCACCTCCAGTGAAAAATAACCTCAGCCTACCTTTAGCAGTTTTCTGAAACACGGTGGGATCATGGCAAAGTTGGCAAACGGTGGGATGTCCATATAAAAAATAAACTCCATGGACGGTCGCCTTTTGTTTTTTCCTCCAAGGAAAGACTGGTGATGCGAGGTTACTTGTTTTTCAGCGATGGCCAACTACACACACACACACACACACACACACACCCTACAAGTCCAGGGGGTCCCAGGCCAGGGGGTCCCTGGGCTCCGCACCGATCACGGCGAACGGATTTATCCATAAAACTCCAGACGTAACTCGTGTGTATACGCGAGGCTGCGAGCAGCCTGTAGCGAGGTGGACGCGTGCGCGCGCACACACACACACACACACACACACACACACACACACACACACACACACACACACAGAAACATAGCGATCATGGACAACTACACACACTTGGAGGATTCATGGCGACTGACTGAGTTTTTCTTTATTTTTTTCAAAGTAATGATAGCGAGGCAACCACATCTCTCGTTTGTTTTGGGCTTGTTTTCATAGACCTGGTTGCTTATTTCTCTCTCACAACCTGGCAACAATGTGTCCCACGTGGCCACTAGAAGAGGGTGTTCAACCTGCGGGTTGCGATCTCGGGTTGGGAACGAGAGAGAGAGAGAGAGAGAAACAAAGGGCTGGCTTGTAGGCCTAGATCTGCTATTTTCAAACAAAATTAGGTCCCCAGTTCAAATATGATTATTTTGGGGGGGTCACAGTCTGAAGCCTGACTGACAGACAGACAGACTTATTTTTATTTATTTATTTATTTTCACAAATCATGATAAATGGCATAAAAGAAAAAAAAAAGCTGATCTAAAAGCTCAGTAAAAGCTAGTAGATCTGCTATTTGCTGCTATGAATACAGGTGTGGCTTGAGATTTTGACTTGTGTGGGCAAAAAGTTTGGAAAAGGAAGCTCTCGATGAATGTATTGATGTTGCACTTTGAACTTTGAATTATTATTTATTATTTGGGGGAAAAAACACTTTGAAAAAAAAATTACAGTGAATAATGTTGTTTGAAATGAGCTGAAATAAGCTTGCACTTTGGAAACAGTGATAAATGTACAATCGAAAGCATTTTTTTTAAATGTCTTTTTATAAACAAGTATTGTTTACATGACTGATGTCAATGAAGGGGCAAAATAAATGTCAAACACTTTTGAAATCATTTTATGCATCTAAAGTGTGTCCTTTTACTAAAACCCTCATAACTCTGAATCTAAACAAAAAGGTCTGTTTTTGGTGAAGACCAAGCTGTATTCAACTACCTCTAGCTAAAGAACGGAACATGCTATCAACTCACTTTTTTTTTCAGAAAAAAAGAAGAGATTCTAAGCTTTTTTTTGAGATATTCCATTTGTTTATAGTCATAACACAAAATGTTCTGTGAGTCCTCAAATATGAGTCAGAATGGTCAAAATTCCTGGCACTGGCTGATCCTGTTATAGAAAAACCTCTGGCAGTCAATGTGTTAACAATACTCTTACCTACCCTCTTTTCAAGACTATCAAAGAATGGCTGCCTTTGTATTCCTGAGGTAGATAACAAGACAACTGTACTGTAAGCCAGGCACAAACTAAGGCATATTTATAGTTTTCTTTGTCTTAACATTAACAAAAATGAAATACAATTTTAACAACAACACTCTTACCCTCTTTTCAATACTGTATCAAAGAATGCCTTTTTATTCCTGAGGTAGATATTACAAGCCATGAAGCCAACTGTACTGTAAGCCAGGCACAAACGTTTTATTTGTCTTAACAAAAATGAAATACAAATTTAAAACAAATTCCTGATAAAATAAAGAAGAAATATAAAAATATATTTTGTCTTAGCAAAAATAAAATGAATATCAAAACAAAGCCCAGATAAAATAAATAAATAAATAAAAACTTATTTAGCCCACTCTCTCCTTGGAGTTTACTTTTTTTTCTTCTTTTTTTTTCCCCCCACAAAATGTTTTTCTTTAGGAACACCAGCATAATGTACATCTCAGGTAGCAGCTGAGATCTCTGAGAATTCACAATAGCCCCTGTTGTTGAAAAAACCCTTTCACGAGGGACAGAGGAAGGCTTTAGCAAGAGGGGAAAGCAGTGGATATTGCTTTGCATTTTCCTTCCATCAGTTGAGTGGGCAGCTTTTGAGGGAAATGCATGTTTCTTTTCTGTACTTATCCATTTCTCTCGCAATCTCATTGATGGGCTGTGCTGCAGCAGCTGCTGCTGCTGCTGCTGCAGTAGTGAAAGTCCCTCCAAGGAGATCTTCCAAGGCTGTTTTCTTGGGAGGAGGTGGTCCTTCTAGCTCAGGTTCCCCCTGCTGTGTCTGTCCCTTCTGCTGTGTCTGGTCAACAGGCTGTTCTGCTACCGCACTGGTATCTGCTACCACCTCAACACTGGTCTCAGTGGTCTGTAAATAGCAGGAGAAAAAAAAGACTTTAGTCAATCTAATAGCCAGGGGTCTCATTTATCACAGAAACAACACTTGCTAGACCTATATATCAAAGAAAAATAAAAGATATAGACTAAGGCAATACACCACCAAGGCATTAATACAATAACAATGCAGGAAAATAACTAATAAACATTATTTTCAGTATTAGAAAGTGAGATAAATTGTTGAGTTAACTCTTTCACTGCCAGCCTTTTTTTGTGGCTGCGTTTAGCCAGTGCCAGTATTGTTGGCCAGTTTTGCCAATCAATATCCACAGAATATTTTGTGCTATGACTACAATGTCACAAAATAGCTCAAAAGAAAGAGGAGAACCTCTAAATTTTTGCAATCTCATCTTCCGTTCTGTGTGTGTGTGTGTGTGTGTGTGTGTGTGTGTGTGTGTGTGTGTGTGTGTGTGTGTGTGTGTGTGTGTGTGTGTGTGTGTGTGTGTGTGTGTGTGTGTGTGTGCGTGCGTACGTGTGTGCGTGCGTGCGTGCGTGCGTGTGTGTGTGGAGGATCTAAGAAAAAATTAGGGGAAACAGTTCAGTGTCTCTGACAGTTAGCGATAGCGCCCCTCTGAGTGATACTGAGTGAAGCAGTGGCCCTTGTGCAGCGGGATCAAACAAACCGCACATTGAAAGCTCGTCTCATGGCGTTTGCCTTTTCCTTTTCCACTGCAAACCCTGCAAAGCCTCGTTGGGCGTTTTTTTCAGGGTGGGAGGATTGTGAACAGCCACATGGGCTGCTGCTGACAGTGGTGGTATGTTGGCAGAGAGCATGGTCTGGGGGTCAGTGCAAGGAGGCTGTCTCTGGCTGGTCCACGCCTTGGCGACGCTTTGGGTGAACAGCATCATTGTGGGACAGCTGCCCTCTGGGGTTTTGAGTTTGTACAGAACGAAGGCATTGGCCATACAAATCTCGAACAAATAGAGGATAAACTTGTTGGTCCACTTGCTGTTCTTCCTGGTAAAAGGATAGTAGGAAATGGACTGGTCCAACTTGTCCACTCCATTCATACACTTATTGTATTCTATGGCACAGGCAGGCTTGGCTCTTGTGACACGGGCACTCTGCACTCTGGCCATAAAATACATATACATTTCCAATACATGCATTTACGATACAATACATACTTTTTAAATTTGTGTGTAAGTATGATGTTCAGCAAAATAAACTTTTTTCTTACCTAGACTGGTTCTGCCAACAGTACGAAGAGATGAGGGTTGCTCCTCAGTCTCACTCATCTCTGTATCTGTAATCAGAGGAAAATATCAAATACAAAATCAAATCAATTATTTTTACACCCCTTGAGACGGTCTTGAGACAGTCTTAGGGCGGCTTCACACTGGGTCCGTTTGAAGCGAAGCGTTCCCAAGTACGCATGGCTGGCCAGCATTCACACTGGCCAAGATTCTTGCGCACCCGAGACCATTAATTTAACAGTAATGGTAAATATGTGCCTCATGGGGACGCTGTTGACTATGGGGCTTTGGTAGATACAGAAAGTCATTCACAGAAGAAGAGTCAGTGTAGAGTGAAAAATAAAGTTTGACTGTGTTCCTGACGTTGTCTTGAGTTATAATAACAACAGAACAACAATACACAACCAAAGCAGTGTGTGCGTTGGTCTTTGAAACCTCAAAATGTAACGGTGTCTCTCGCGTCTCTGTTATTATCAATATGACGATGTCACTAATGCATCCTTGGTATTTTAGCAGTGACGTCACCGACTAATCCTTGGCATATTTATCCTAGTGGCAGCGTTCCCTACACATGTGTTTTTTGTTTATGTTTTTTTACGGCTCGCGCTACTCAAACACTAGCGGGATTATTATTTCTTGTCAACATTCAAGTAGAACTATGAGAAGGTATAACCCAGCTAAAATAATGTGTCATTATAAAAATATATAAATGATATATGATTAGCAGTCCACTTCCTCCTGTTGGTACGGATGGATTCACATTGCATCGTTCCGTACCCGAGCACGCATGATCCGGATCCAAGACTACCTCGGGAGGTGGTTTCGGGTACGGTACGGTGATCCGTTTCGGAGAACGATACGCAACGTTCACACTACCACAACATCAGCCAAGTGGTCGTGGTAGTGTGAAACCGCCCTTAGTTGTGTTTAGCTTTGTATATGACTAGAAGTCACTTTGCAGTGCCACCTTACAGGCACCTCACAGTGTGAGAGGGAGTTTTGTGCTCTCCTAAATCCACGGCAGGCTTTGAAAGTACCCACTTCAGAAAGAGGTGACGTGCATCACCTCTCCAATGACCAAAAGCCGTCGAACTGGTGCGATCTGACGGCATCCTAGAATTTATAGGTAGGATGTGATGTCATGCGTGATGTCATGCTGTCGTGAGATGACGTCACACTGGCTACATACAACGTTACAGACAACCGACATGGCGCAGGATTCAAATTGTATATATATAGATAAAAGCATTGAAAAAACATTGTAGTAAAAACAATGTAGTAAATTGATGACATCAGACGTGACACCAATGTTCACCTGCTGCTCACCCTCCGAGTCTAAAATCAATAAAATAGTTTGGTAAATTTGAAGCCATGGTTCACATGACGCGTGTCTGTCACAAGCGTCATGAAGCAACTTGTTCCTGGTTTTTGAACTCTCCATTACATCTACATAAACGTTCAGATTTCAGATATAAAATGCTTACCCCATGGCCACGGATGTTACAATTATGTATGGGCCCTCAGAAGTATTCGCATTGTACAATAAAAAGCATTTTAATCAGATCGGCGGCCATTTTCTCATAGAGTTACAATGTATCAGAGTGCAATATACCTCCATTCACTTTCAAAGTTTAAAGTGTGGGCAAAACACTTGATATGGGGAGCGAACCCGCCGGCCTCTCTCACCGCAACTAGTTTTATGTGAGTTCTGATATAAATCATAGTTCCTCATTCTTACCCTGTGAATGTCAAATAAATAGCAGCAAACAGGAGAAACAAAGACATCTTGTACTGTATTTCAACAGATAAACCACAACTACAACCAACCAGCTGTTACACTGAATCTCATTTAGTTTATTTATGTTTCTCATCAGCTCTCCAGACTGAATCAACACACAACACAACAGGTAAGTCTGTATGTCTGTCTGTCTGTCTGTCTGTCTGTCCGTCCGTCCGTCCGTCCGTCCGTCCGTCCGTCTGCCTGTCTGCATTTCTGTCCGCCTGCCTGTCTGTCTGTCTGCACGGCCGCCCGCCCGCCCATCCGTCCGTCCGTCCGTCCGTCCGTCCGTCTGTCTAAAGGGAGAAAAAGAAATACAATGGTGATACATACATCTATATTTATAATGTTATTTATGTATCTAAATGTTACACAGAGAGAGCTAGAAAGCTCTATATTCATACACTCATTTATAAACAGTGAAATGTTGTAATGAGACAGTCTTGCTTTGTGTGGGTTTTTAAATGTAAACCAACTCTAATGTAATGCCTCACTTTCTCCAGAGGTGGAGCCCTTCCTCATCATCGTGGGCACCTTCAACGGCCTGATGAAGATCAACCTGAACGGCTCCAGCTCCGGACTGCTCAAACAGGTGAAAACCAGTAGACATAACAACACATCCTATGTAATGGTGGAAAGTATATTTGTACCTACTGTACGTAGGTACAATTTGGATTTTCTTTTACTTTACTTGAGTATTTCCAATCTTCAATACTTTTACTTCTACACCACTGCATTACAAAGTCAAATATTGTACTCCATTACAATTATTGTATCCGCCAGGCCGAAAGACATGGCGAGAGAGTATGTTTTGCCCCCTGTGGGGTGCTCCTTCCATTCCGACATCTCGCCACTCCGACTAGTAGCTTCCGCGTGCGGTTAGGGTTAGGGTTAGGGTTAGGTATAGGGTTCGTTAACGTCGGAAAGGTGACATGTCGGAAAGGCGAAATGCACCCGCCCCCTGTCCGTCCGTCCGTCCGTCCGTCCGTCCGTCCGCCCGTCCGTCCTCCCGCCCGTCCGTCCGTCCGTCTGTGTGTCCGTCTCCGGCACCGTTGGCCCGGTCGCTGCGAAACTGTGCACACACACTCCCTGGATGCCAATTCAGAACTTCTGCCCCACATTTTTCACATGGGCTTGTCATAGCGCCACCAGGAGGCCGATTTGTGCAAAACCCATTTTTTATATTACTCCTACAGATTTTATCCAAACATCACAAAAATCGGTACACAGTATCTAATAGTCATGTGATCAATACGGTTCTGTCTGATTTTCCATATTCCATCCTGCTTGGCTAAGGTTGGTTCGCAAAGCTTGCAGGATTGGTCCGTTTGGAACAAAATGCCTCAAATCATGAATGCAGCTTGCGATTTCTGTAAAATTGCACATGCACATTCCCACTAGGCTGAGGAAGAAATGTCACTTGAAAATTTTCAAATCAGCCTCATGGTGGAGCTATAACAGTCCGATTTGCGCGTTTAACTATAACTGCACCGATCTGCGTGAAACTTTGCACGCACACTCCCTAGAGGCCAAGGAAAAACATCTGCCCTGCATTTTTCACATCTGCTTTTTACAGCGCGACCAGGAGGCTGACTTATGTAAAACACATTTTTGGATAATATTCCTTCAGATTCTGTCTAAAAATCACGCAGATTTGTACACAGTATCTCCATCGTATCGCGCCACCAGCAGCTCTGATTTAGCAAAACACATTTTTGGAACAAAATGCCTCAAATAATGCAGTGTCTGATTGAAAGGCCGAAGAATAAATGGCACCCTTTTCACATTGGCCTATTATAGCGCCACCAGGAGGCCAAAATAACCTACCTGACCTGGTGGAGACTTGTGCTAAGAGGAGCACTTTTTCTAGTTTGAAAACTTTAATTACTATTTACTTTACAGATTACTATATTACAAAACATACATTAACCAGTTACACCCTATTTTATACATAGGATATACAAAAATAGCCGCTCTACAATCTCAAAACGTGTCGCATCGTGACGCGTTGTGAGATGAGTGAAAGACTTTTACTTTCGGTTAGTATAATTTGTAACTTTTGTACTTTTGTAACTTTACTAAAGTAAACTTTTGAATACAGGACTTTTACTTGTAAGGGCACGGTCCCACCGCACTTTTATTTTACCTCTGGGGCTTAATCTGCCAATGCTTTGTCAATGCAAATGCGTGGATTTTTGGAAAAAATGCGCAAGACCATGAATCCACGCATTTGCATTGACAAAGCACTGGCAGATTCCGCCCCAGAGCTAAAATAAAAGTGCAGATCGCACCCTTACAGAGTATGTCTACATTGTGATATTGATACTTTTATTTAAGTAAAAAATAATCTGAGTACTTCATCCACCACCACTGGTAATCCTACACTATATTCTACACACACTGCTTTTGACATGCTGGAATGTACTCCTGTCTGAGACTAACACAACTGTTGTGGTGTGACAGTCCAGACCCGCAGATGCTCTGGACTTTGACTATCAGCAGCAGATGATCTACTGGATAGAAAGGAGCCCCTACATGATCAGCCGCATGCACATCAGTGGCAGTGACGTCCAGGTCAGTGTGACAATGACAACGATGAGGATGAATGACAGGGAAGGGAAACCAAATGAACAATACTTATATTTGTAATGTAAATACTCTGTGATATCAGTGTTAAATATCAAACAAGAGAACAGG
The DNA here is from genome assembly GCF_963454915.1 of Gymnoscopelus microlampas. Classification (NCBI taxonomy): domain Eukaryota; kingdom Metazoa; phylum Chordata; class Actinopteri; order Myctophiformes; family Myctophidae; genus Gymnoscopelus; species Gymnoscopelus microlampas. The sequence continues at coordinate 1,572,980 of NC_139949.1, read as the reverse complement.
GTGCCTGATGCCTCAGTCACTTAGGGCGGTTTCTCACTATGGTTCCGCGTGCGCACTCCAGACCGCTCCGTTTCCGAGTGCGCTTGGCTGGCCCGCATTCACACTGGCCAAGGCTCTAACGCGCCCGAGAACACTTGCATATATACCCCCGATCCTATAGGTGGCGGCATGCACATAGTGCTTCGCCAGTGGACACAGACGTCATCAACTATGCGACAATGTTTGTGCTGGTCGCGCATAAATATAGGGTTGCCGCTGGGGAGAGAGTCAGGAGCGCACTGAGCGCACAGAAGTCAAGGCACAGACTGCTGTGTTGTTGGCGCGCGTGTTGTTGACAGACAACGGATGCACGCTTATGAGAAACAACACAAATAAAACCTGGTGAAACACAACGCGCAAGATGAGGATACAGGAAACATTCAGTCTAAATGTCCAGTTTGCTAACCTTCACAACAACTACTACTTTTGTATTTGAAACCTTACATTTCTCTAAATATTATAAACTTTCACGACAGCTTAAGTACAAAAATATATCATTTATGAAAAGGCAACTAGCCTATACAGTGAAGTCGGACTGAATGACTGAAACCTTGTATTGTGAATTGTACTTCCATGTACTGTTTCTCATGTCTTACTAAATAAAGTAACATCTTTTCTTTTTTTACTCTCTTTGTGTGGGGATTATCTGGCACATGTATGTATATATGTATCTGTTATGAAAGAGAAATTGCATCATGAGTGAAACGGCTATAGTCCATGGGAAACCATAAACCTACGTAGGCCTACATCTAAATGAGTTACCATATTTACTTACAAATTTCAAATTACAAAGCCTTACAAGCTATATATTTCTGGGATGCATAGTAGTTGAAACTCCACAAGATATCCACAAGATATACTATTATATATATATATATATATATTGTTGCTGTCATTATATGGCCATGACACGGCCTCTCTTTCTATCTCGCGCTCTCATTCTATTTCTGTATGTAATGTTTTATATAAATAAATAAATAAGTTTTATATATAAATATTGCGGGTTTTAGCGCATCATCCCGCGGGTTCATTTGGTCATTTAATGATAAAATTAACCCGCGGGATGATACTAAATCTTTCATCATCCCGCGGGTTCATTTTATAATTTAATGATGAAATTAACCCGCGGGATCCGGCCATGGTTGAACCCCTGTGGATTGATCTGCGACGTGTTTTTGTTGACTGTTTTTGTCGAGTTTATATACCGTCACCTTTTACAAATAGCGGGCCACTTCCGTCTTTTCACATTGCAGTGTACCGTCCCCGAGGACGCAAGAATCGCACCCGAGACTACCTCCCGAGGTGGTTTCGGGTACGGAACGGCGATCCGTTTCGGGGAACGATGCGCAACATTCACACTAGCGCGAAACCTTCCAAGCGGTCTCGAGTGCGCACCCAGGACCATAGTGTGAAACAGTGTAGTGTTTCCCAAACAATGGGACGGGACCCTTTTTTTTTATTTCAAGGGTCACAAATGAACGTTCTATTTTATTTCTACTTTTATTAAAATATTATTTAAAAAACAAATTCCCCCAAAGAGAAAAAAACATATTTAAATATGTTTCAAAAGAACTTCAAAGATGAAAATTATGAAATAATTCTGTTTAAAAAAAAAGAAAAGAAAATAAAAAAGAAATTCCATAAAACATAAATAAATAGTGAAATTAACAGAGCTCACAACTGGTTGCATCACAACCCATTATAAGCCTATAGATTGGCTATTTTCACTAGTTCGGGTCCCAGGGAGATTTAAAATGTATCTTTTGGCTCTCGATCTAAAATGTTTGGGAACCATTGAGTTACTGTACACAACATGTGCTCTCTTCTTTAAAACTAAATAGCAAAATAGCAAACAATACACAATATAACAATACAAGCTCACAGTGTGCCGCGATGTGACACATTGTGAGCTTGTAGATCAGCTGTTTTTGAAAATAAACATTCAAAATCTTGAAAATGTGTGGAAAAAAAGCCAGACACCTTTGTGAGAAATGTACTCTACACATTCCTATCTATAAAATAAAGCATAACAATTTTGAAATAATTGTAAAAAAAAAAAACATGGTGAGTATATTCAGATATAGTGCATGTATGGTTCATTGACAGGTCCTTCACAACAAATTGACCAGGCCAAAGAGTATGGCTGTTGATTGGGTGGGAGGTAACCTGTACTGGTGTGACAGAGACACCATAGAGGTGTCCAAACTAAACGGTTTGTACAGAACAGTCCTGGTCAACACCGGTCTGGACCGGCCATACTCCATGGCTGTGGATGTACGCTACGGGTAAGAGCACTGTGGTGACATCATGAACCTCACAATGAATGTATCAACCATCCTGTGAAACACCACAGATACAAGAAGACTGAATTACATCTAAACATAAAACTGATGACAATGCATCATATTATGTTCCTCTTGCAGACCTATGTTTAAAAGGTCACTAATAAGAATCATATACATAGTTTAGACCTCATGATGACAATTTAAATAGTATCATGTAAGTTTGTTACTCACTGTAAAGTGCACTAAATTGAGTGTGGATTACTTCCTTGTGATTGACTGTGCTTTCTGGAGCTCCTATGAGGTAAACTCCAAACATGTGACCCCTAAGTAGACTAACAAATCATACAAACCTGTACATGCTTTTTGCACCAAGTGTGAACAAAGGTGATTTTAATCTATCATTTCTCGTTTATCATTCGTTTTTACTTTTTTTGTTTTCAATTTCAAGTCATTTCCATTCGTTTTCAAAGCTTGTGTGGTAGTTTAGTTTTGAACTCTCAGTTTGATTCTCCGCCAGGCCGAAAGGCATGGCGAGAGAGTATGTTTTACCCCCTGTCTGTCCGTCCATCCGTCCGTCCGTCCGTCTGTCCGTCCGTGTGTGCGTCCTGTGTGTTACCAGCTAATCTCCGGCACCGTTGGCCCGGTCGCTGCGAAACTGTGCACACACACTCCCTGGATGCCAATTCAGAACCTCTGCCCCAAATCTTTCACGTGGGCCTGTTATAGCGCCACCAGGAGACCAATTTGTGCAAAACCCATTTTTTTTTACATTACTCCTACAGATTTTATCCAAAGGTCATGCAAATCGGTACACAGTATCTCTATAGTCATGTGATCAACATGGATCTGTCCCATTTCCCATATTCCTTCCTGATAGGCTAAGGTTGGCTTCCAAAGTTTGCAGGATTGGTCCATTTTCAACAAAATGGCTCAAATCATGAACGCAGCTTGCAATTTCCGTGAAATTTCACACGCACATTCCCACTAGGCCAGAAATGCCACCCATTTCACATTGTCCTGTTATAGCGCCACCAGCAGGTCTGATTTAGCAAAACACATTTTTGGAACAAAATGCCTCAAATCATGGATGCAGTGTCCGATTGCCGTGAATGACCTAAGAATAAATGGCACCCTTTTCACATTGGCCTATTATAGCGCCACCAGGAGGCCACAACAATGTACCTGACCTGGCGGAGACCTGTGCTCTGAGGAGCACTTTTTCTAGTTTTTGTAATATTTTTTATTGTAATATGGGGTAGACGGTCGAGAATAAAAAAGCTAAGAAAAATCCTGAAAATAGCCAATCTACAAGCTCGTCAAGCTGTGAGCTTGTAGAACTGCTATTTTAACTATTCTTAAAGATAGATATTGGCTATTGACAAAGACAAAAATGAAGGACATTTACTATTATGATTTTAGTTAATTTATCTTTGATTATTAAACACGCAATACAATTTCAGTTAGTTATCGTTCTTTTTTGTAAAGCCTTGTTTTTATTTTTACTTCAGTTAACTAAAATGTTTTTATTCTATTCCAATTGTCCTTATTGTGTTAGATTTCACTTTAATACCCCTGTTATGAACTCTTTATCGTATTGTATGTCCACTAGTACTGTACAGTACTGTATGTGTGATTAGTTGTGAATAGTGACCCTGACACAGTGTCTCCCTGACAGATACTTGTACTGGTCAGACATAAGTGACAACAACCCCCACATAGAGTGGATGGGGATGGACGGCACCAACAGGACAGTCATCGTGAAGGATAAGATCTCCAAGCCCTACGGCCTGACGTTAGACTACATCAACGATCACATCTACTGGAACAACGAGAAGAAATACATTGAGTTTTCCAACCTGGATGGAACCAACAGAAAAACAGGTAACAAACACGCACGCACAAGGGCGCCGATATGTATAAACACCTGCGGGTGCCCAACATGCCATACATGCACGCGCGCGCAGCGCGCCTGCATGTGGGGCCCGTTCGCGCACGCGCTTCTTTGCGGGTTTGGGTCGGATAATGAACTTTTTTGGGGGGGTTTTGTAACTATTTCGGTTAATTCGGTTTATTCAGTACACAAAATTTACTCTGAACTGAGTATGTTTAAACTCCCCCGCCCCCCCACCCGCGGCCGAAAGAAAAGGCATTATTTTTCTTTGGGTACTTTATTAACAGTTTGCCAATAGACTATAGTACAGTGGTACTGGTATGATTTTACAACAATGAATGTCAACTCAGACTCACTCATGACTTTACCGACCACGACCACCACCAGCAGCGGAGCTGGCTGTGCTATCCTCCGCTTCCTCCTCCTCCTCCTCCTCACTCTGACTGCTGTTCGCCTCGGCGGCCTCGGCGGGTTTGAAGAAATTTAGTTTCTGCTGGGTGAATCTCTTCTTTGCTGAAGGTGCTGGTGGCTTCATCTTGCTATTAGTGCAGTAAAGGCAAGCCTCTCTCTCTTAGTTTGTGAACTTTGTGTTAATTTACCTGCTAGGTGAAGACTGTCTAGAGCCGGCAAAACGTAAACAAATGGGAGCGCGCTGCAAGTACGAGCGGCTGCGCGTTGACTGCGAGTATGAGCGCGTGCACCCCCCCCCTCATACTCGCGCACGGCGCCCCCCCCCCACCAATGAGTGGATCTCCGAGTTAGACAGCTAGTAGCTACTGTAATGGTTATGGTACTGTAAATCCGGGCACCCACCACTACTGATTTTGAAAAAATAAAAAATAAAAAAATATTTTTTTTTTTTTTTTTTTGGCACCAGCACCCAGTGGGTGCTCCTCATTTCAGGTGGGTGCTTCAGCCCCGAGGCACCCACGGTATCGGCGCCCTTGCGCACGCACGCGCGCACACACGCGCACACACACACACACACACACACACACACACACACACACACACACACACACACACACACACACACACACACACACACACACACACACACATACACACACACACACACAGGCACATTAGCTACTTATTTTTTCTTCTCCTTCTCCTTCTTCTTCTTCTTCTTCTTCTTCTTCTTCTTCTTCTTCTCTGGTTAATTTCTAGTTTTTTATCCGGTTTAAATAGTTTAGTGGCAGTGAGAATATTATTCACTTTTATGTAATTTATGGATGCATGTTAACTCTTATACAATACTTTATATTATTTTGTTCATTCATTTTATAATATTGTGACTCTTTTGGTTTTGTGCATCTGTAGTTGTGAGTCAGGACAACATCTATAGAATTACTCTGTTTGAGGATCACATCTACTGGACAGACCTAAAGACCAGATCCATCTACAGAGCCAACAAGACTCAGGGAACCAACACGATCAGACTCATCAGCAACCTGGACTATCCATTTGACATCCACATGTACCACCCCTATAGACAACCTGAGGGTCCGTACAACCTACTGTATACAACACTCTCATTATTACTCTTCATGCTGTTTTATTACTTTTATTTATTTTGTATCAGTGTATCTTGGTCAGTTTTCTATAAAAAAGACCGTGGCATGTAAAACAACCTGGCATCCATATTCTGCCAATGTTGTTATAGTTGATATTTTCCCCCCCCCACAAATAAATGTATACAATAATGAAAACAACAAGCTCATATTGCATCGCAATGCAGAATGTTGTGAGCCTGTAGATCGACTATTTTCGCAAGGAAAACAGATGTGCCTTGACATTTTGACTTGCTCATTGGTGTTTCTTGGGCACAGTCTGAAAATCTCTGTTGTAACATATAAGTGTGTGTTCTCATAATTCATTACATCTGTGCATGTTTTCTCCACCCTGCAGTGTCTGGTCATCCATGTCAGACCAACAATGGAGGCTGCAGTAACCTGTGTCTGCTCTCACCTGGAGGAGGCTACAAGTGTTCCTGTCCCACAGACTTCTACTTGTCTGCTGACAACAAACAGTGCATGTCCAACTGCTCTGCCAGCCAGGTGATTCACCTCAGCTTCACTTGTGTTACTCTGTATGTCTCATTGTGTGCTTTAGATCAGTGGATCTCAACCTGTGGCTCGGGACCCCCAGGGGAGTCCCCACATGATGTTGTGGGCATTACTGCCATTACTGCATCAAAAGTAATCAACAAACTATACTATAAAAACTGGTCAAACATTGGCCAAAATGTCAAATAGTATAAGAAAGAAGCAGCTATTTTCACAACATTCATCTGGATGTTCACCAGTTCATATCAATATGATTATGTATCGGGGTCACGGCCTGAAAAGGTTGAGAACCACTGCTTTAGATACATTACTGATTCTAAACATAATCCTCTGTCTCCCCCATCAGTTTGTTTGTAAGAACTACAAGTGTATTCTATTGTCATGGAAATGTAACAAAGTAGATGACTGTGGGGACCGGTCAGATGAACCTGCAGGTTGCTGTGAGTACAGACTGAATAATTACCTCCATATTCACATTCATGTTTTATTGTCTCCGCCAGGCCGAAGGCATGGCGAGAGAGTATGTTTTACCCTCCGTCCGTCCGTCCGTCCGTCCGTCCGTGTGTGTGTGTGTGTGTGTGTGTGTGTCCGTGTGTGTGTCCTGTCCGTCCGTTACCACCAAATCTCCGGCACCGTTGGCCCGGTCGATGCGAAACTGTGCACACACACTCCCTGGATGCCAATTCAGAACCTCTGCCACAATTTTTTCACATCAGCCTGTTATAGCGCCACCTGGAGGCCGACATTACTCTTACATTACATTACTCCTACAGATTTTATCCAAACATCATGCAAATCGGTACACAGTATCTTTATAGTCATGTGATCAACACGGATCTGTCCGATACATAATTGACTAATTGGGCCCAGCCCAGCCCGAAACCCGTCATTTTTCTAAACAAGCTTAATTGCTGCATGCAACCTTTTTTCTCATTAATCTTGATAATTCGTTAAGAACAGGAGTCATTAACCTTTTCCAACTGTCTTTATTTAAAAAAAAACCCAGCTTGGAGCAAATTCAGCAAATAGGGCTAATGTATAAAATTGTAATAATAACCGTTCTAAGTAAGGAACAAATAAACATTGTTAATTGGAGCCTCTCTTGGAGGATAGGCCTATATATATATATATATATATATATATATATATATATATATATATATATATAATGATGAATAGCCTGCCCTGAATCAGTAACTAAACATTTCCCGATTAAATTAAATATCAAAATAGGCTAAACAAATAAAATAACCAACATTTGTTATTGTAGTCGAACACAAAACTCTTCTTCTTTTCAAATTAACACGTGAACTTCTTAATAGTCCCAACAAGTCAGCGCACGTACGGCAGGGCCTCGCTCAGGGCAAGCCGCAGCAGCGAAGCAGCAGCTGAAGGAAAAAAAAAGAAAAGAAAGAAAAGATAAATGAAAATGATACAATCATAAGAAAGTGAGACTAAGCCTATATTTAAGGCTTATAATGCTTAGTTACCAATGATTAATTAAAGGCTAGAGGCTACAGTAGGCCTACTCACCAATATTATAAGTTGTTATGTAGAAAAAGGATGGAATCCACTGTGGACGATTTCAACGACGTCCTCCGCTCGGAGATGGTTCTGCCTGCGGCGCTGAAAACACGTTCACTGGCACTGCTGCTGGCTGGGATAAAAAGCACTGATCTAACCAACCGTGTCAGTTTTGGGTACTGTGCCTTGTTGGCACTCCACCAGCCAAGGATATCTCTTTCATTATCCATGATAGGCGTCAGGGCAATATACAGATTCACCTCGTCAACTTCTCCCTCGTCTGCGCCTCTCTGCTCATTTTCTATGTTTTCGATCCGTGCACTCTCGCCGCGCGCTTCCAGTTTCGTATGGAGCTCATTGTAAATGTCCTGAACAGAGGTCAGTGTGAGGAAAACTGTACTGAACCGGGTGTCCACCATTTGCAACAGGGTTTTGGACAGTTGAGCTGCCAGCCCAGTCTGTTACCTCACTAACTCTTTTGCAGCAGTAAGTGTCTCTCCTATATCGGGAGCAACATCCTTCTTCAACTCTGCAATGTCAAGTCCATGGCGTAAGACTGTGTTGATTACGTGGTACCTAATGTTAGATCCCTGATCAGTAACCCACACAATTCTGCTCAGAAAAGTAGCATCAATGCCAAACTTTATCGTTAGCTTGTTGACAATCTCCCGTCGGATATTCTCTCCAGTCTTTGGATCTTCCAATGGGAACGAGGCTGTTGACAGTGTTTTTGTCATAAGTTTCATCTCCTCTGTTATGAAATGGCACGTGATCGTCAAATAACTTAATTTGCGATAATCGTCGGTCCACATGTCTGTTGTCATAGCGACAGTGGAGCCATCTTTCAATAAACCCTGTAGTGTCTGTGCCAAGGATTCCCTCCTCTCTTCTGCCATGTCATTACACCTCTTTGCAATTGTAACGTTACATGGCATTACTGAGCTAAGTGCAACTCTCCCGTGCGCAGACCCCACGTTAATGAGCTCTTGTGCTAGATCTTCAAAGCCCTCTCCATTCACGATATTAAACAGCCTTATATCTTTACAGCAAATGCTGACACATTTATCTGTGACATTTTGTTTCACCTTTGCGGGCAAGGCTTTTTTTGAGAATTTGAAGTGGATTATCTTTTCTCATGAAGCTCTGAGAAAGTTCCCCTTCCATGACTTTTCCTAAATATTCGATTCAATTCATCCCTGTTTTTTTTAATTATCTGACACATTGAAAAACGATGCCACACTTGGTTGACTTGCCTCGACCGACAGTCCCGGTTCACACCGCTCTTTGTGCCTGTTAAGCGAGGAAGTCCCTGTGTTTTTGCTGCTGTGACGGAGCACAGTTTTGCAGCTTTTGCATTGCACAAAATCCAAATGATCATTGTTTTCGTCATGCACTTTGTCAAAATAGTTCCATACAGTACATCAGACTTTAGTCTTTTGTTTTCTTGCACAACTACACCATAATCACCAGATGCCAGTCTCCTTTTCACTTCACCAGAATCCATTTTTTGCTCCATTTTTCACCTTTGCCGCGCTGCTCTTTGTTATTGTCGTTTCGCTGACAGCTGACGTTCAGATCAACGCATCTTACAGGTTATTGGCAAAGGCAGGTCATGAGGGAGAGGGAAGGGGCTGGGGGTGACACACACACGCACACGCGCGCGCACACACACACACACACACACACACACACACACACACACACACACACACACACACACACACACACACGCATTCAAGCGCACTTTTAGCGCAGCAACAGCTTACAACAGTGAGTGAACGGTCACAGACAGAAGACAACTTAACATACCGCACTTATTGTTGCTTTTTGTAAACACAATAGGCAACTATATTGATACAAATTAATCAATATATACATTTATTTGTAAAAATAAAAAATAAAAATAAAAACGACCCAAAACCCGACAAATACGTGACGAATTGGACGAATTAAAGGCTAGAGGCTACAGTAGGCCTACTCACCAATATTATAAGTTGTTATGTAGAAAAAGGATGGAATCCACTGTGGACGATTTCAACGACGTCCTCCGCTCGGAGATGGTTCTGCCTGCGGCGCTGAAAACACGTTCACTGGCACTGCTGCTGGCTGGGATAAAAAGCACTGATCTAACCAACCGTGTCAGTTTTGGGTACTGTGCCTTGTTGGCACTCCACCAGCCAAGGATATCTCTTTCATTATCCATGATAGGCGTCAGGGCAATATACAAATTCACCTCGTCAACTTCTCCCTCGTCTGCGCCTCTCTGCTCATTTTCTATGTTTTCGATCCGTGCACTCTCGCCGCGCGCTTCCAGTTTCGTATGGAGCTCATTGTAAATGTCCTGAACAGAGGTCAGTGTGAGGAAAACTGTACTGAACCGGGTGTCCACCATTTGCAACAGGGTTTTGGACAGTTGAGCTGCCAGCCCAGTCTGTTACCTCACTAACTCTTTTGCAGCAGTAAGTGTCTCTCCTATATCGGGAGCAACATCCTTTTTCAACTCTGCAATGTCAAGTCCATGGCGTAAGACTGTGTTGATTACGTGGTACCTAATGTTAGATCCCTGATCAGTAACCCACACAATTCTGCTCAGAAAAGTAGCATCAATGCCAAACTTTATCGTTAGCTTGTTGACAATCTCCCGTCGGATATTCTCTCCAGTCTTTGGATCTTCCAATGGGAACGAGGCTGTTGACAGTGTTTTTGTCATAAGTTTCATCTCCTCTGTTATGAAATGGCACGTGATCGTCAAATAACTTAATTTGCGATAATCGTCGGTCCACATGTCTGTTGTCATAGCGACAGTGGAGCCATCTTTCAATAAACCCTGTAGTGTCTGTGCCAAGGATTCCCTCCTCTCTTCTGCCATGTCATTACACCTCTTTGCAATTGTAACGTTACATGGCATTACTGAGCTAAGTGCAACTCTCCCGCTCTTGTGCTAGATCTTCCAAGCCCTCTCCATTCACGATATTAAACGGCCTTATATCTTTACAGCAAATGCTGACACATTTATCTGTGACATTTTGTTTCACCTTTGCGGGCAAGGCTTTTTTTGAGAATTTGAAGTGGATTATCTTTTCTCATGAAGCTCTGAGAAAGTTCTCCTTCCATGACTTTTCCTAAATATTTGATTCAATTCATCCCTGTTTTTTTTTATTATCTGACACGTTGAAAAACGATGCCACACTTGGTTGACTTGCCTCGACCGACAGTCCCGGTTCTATGGGCTTAAATTAGTGCCAATAATATTTTGTACTTGTAAAAATAATTTGTATTTGTAAACACATTTTGCATTCGTAAAAAAAATATTTGTACTCGTAAAAATAATATGTACTCGTAAAAATATGTTTTGCATTCGTAAAAAAAATATTTGTACTCGTAAAAATAATATGTACTCGTAAATAAAATATTTGTCTTCGTAAATAAAATATTTGTATTCGTAAATAAAATACTTGTATTCGTAAATAAAATATTTGTCTTCGTAAAACAAAGTTTTGTATTCGTAAGATAAAAATGTGTGTTGTAATTGTAGAATTACATTTACAATGAACATTGTGACCAGAAAAAAACAACAGCTTGCTCGCTCGAAGATCTGTTCTACGGATTGCAAAACTTTATTTTTGGCACTCTGCACTTCCGGGTCTGAGCCAATCACGTGAGGCCTTTTCCACTACCCAATCATAAAGTTCCATAGGTCTCCATGGCAACATGGCAAACGGGGTTGCCATGTTGCAACCCCAAGAGTTTTAACTGCAACATAATTCCATTGCTCAGGAAATAAACAACGGATTACAATGATATAACATTCCCTATAATCAGTAACATGTAGGTGATACCTATGTCTATCAAATATGGTTTTATTGATAGGCAATCAAAGGCTAGATCGAGTTTAGAAAGCAAACAGGTCATGTCTGGGGGCCTCAGTGCGGCTGCAGAGTTTGATTGAGTGTGAGACTAGGACCCACATGCCATATGTCAAAATGAGCGGCTTCATCGGGAATCGTGCGCGTGTATTTTGCTAAGAGATTGGTTACATAGTTTAATTGATATTAATTTATCAGTGCATTAAATTTCCCCATCCACTTTAATGGGAAAATTAAAAAACTCGATTTCAAGTATTTTTTTTCCAGAAACTGTAAGGGCTAGAGTTACAAGACTTGGAGGGGAGGTTCATAATTTAATCCGAAATTATCAAAAAAAGAAATACACCAGTCGGCCTCATGGTGGCGCTATAAAAGCCCTCTTTACGTTTTGGCCTATAACTCTTGAACCGTAGGTCGTAAAATAAAAATCTAACTCCCCATATAGGCCACGCCCATTTGCGTCAGGATAGATTTTCCGCCATTTTGAATTTTCTTCAAAACAAACTTTTAGCTCCTCCTCCCACATATTTTGTCAAAATTTCACAAAATCGGTACACATGATCTCTGGGCCCATGCAATAAACATATCCAAACGGCATTTTGATAATCCTTACCGTTCGTCCGTAAATGGCTTCCAAAGTTAGTGGGAGGGGCCTGTTTTACCAAAAATGCCAGAAATCACGAACATTACATTACAGTCAGTCATTTAGCAGACGCTTTTATCCAAAGCGACTTACAGTGCATTCAACATAGGTAGGGAACAAAACTACTAATCACCAGAAGTCTTAAGTGCATTTCCTGCAAAAACAAGCAACCAAGAGTATACCTAGCGCTAAGGTAAAAGTGCAATATATCAGCTACCTACTTTCTTAAACAGATGAGACAAAATAGCAAAATCAAATGAGCACGAGCTAAAACAAATAAGTGTATCGACTAAACAAGATGCAGAGAACGGAGAAAAACGAAACGTCCGGTCAATCCCAAATTTAAATCACATGTCGAGGGTGGTTTACTCAACGAATCCCCTAAAGCATTTCCACTTTGACCCTCACAAATGCACAAAACGTAACCGTTTGATGCAAAAACATGATTTTTGGGGGGAACAATCCTTTCAAAATGTAATAAAAGCGATATCAGGAGTGACGTGACAATATGATTGGCCCGTTATATTTATGGGAGGGGCCTATTTATTTAGTGGGAGGGGCCTATTTCTTAAAATCAAAACAGCACGTATCACAAAGGCAGGATCCGATCGACACCCGATTCGAATGGCACGTCGCGCGGCCTGCAACGGTATTCCTCCTGGCGTATCCCTCGAGTCCCGGCGGCCGAGACCCGCGACCGGCGTCGGCGCAACCACACTTTGCAATTTCCCAGAATTGCTACGCGTCTACTTTTTATTAAAGTTGGAGACCTCGCACGGTAGTGGAATGTTCGGTCTATGAGCAGAGCAGCCATTCTGTCAAATCGTTAGAGAGGGCGAAAAAAGGTCACTTAACACTCTGGACCACCCTATAGTTGCATTACCTAGTTACTTTTAGTTAGCAGACACAAAATAGCAGTTTCATGCTTTTGGTAAAAATGTACCTTTGAGAAAATGACGTGAACAAACACGGCTGTATTTGGGTAGGTTCTTGAACGTTAAATCTTTGTGTGGTACAGCTGAGATCCAAGCCATACTACGTCTCTTGAATAGTCTACATTGTTAGCCTCACACTGTATTCAATCTTGAAGAGGTGAGCTGCGACAGCTTTCTCATAGACCAGCCACACATGTGCAGTGTGCAATGATCACTATGTAGTCGGCAAAGAAGTTAATGTTTACAAACACAAACCACCGTCACTCTCTAGTCTTAAGCATGTCCCTACTCTATGTACAGTCTGACCCCTCAAGGGCTGTAGCATCGAAAAGGTGGGCGTGGCGAACTTTTGGTGACACGACGTTGGTACACCCTATAGGTCAGTAGCAGTGCTGTCAAGCCTATAATGCTGGAGGAGGAGGGGGTGGGGGCTTTTTTGTAAAACAGGCCCCTCCCGCAAATTTTGGAAACCATTTATGGAAGAACCGTATGGACTATCAAAATTCGGTTTGGAGATGTTTATCGAATGGGTCCAGAGATCATGTGTACCGATTTTTGTGAAATGTGGACAAAATATGTGGGAGGAGGAGCTAAAAGTGTGTTTTGAAGAAAATTCAAAATGGCGGAAAATCTAGCCTGGCGCAAATGGGCGTGGTCTATATGGGGAGTTGCGTCATGACCCAAGGAATCTAGGGAAAAAAAGATTTTTATTTTACGACCTACGGTTCAAGAGTTATAGGCCAAAACGTAAAGATGGCTTTTATAGCGCCACCATGAGGCCGACTGGTGTATTTCTTTTTTTGATAATTTCGGATTAAATTATGAACCTCCCCTCCAAGTCTTGTAACTCTAGCCCTTACAGTTTCTGAAAAAAAAATACTTGAAATCGAGTTTTTTAATTTTCCCATTAAAGTGGATGGGGAAATTTAATGCACTGATAAATTAATATCAATTAAACTATGTAACCAATCTCTTAGCAAAATACACGCGCACGATTCCCGATGAAGCCGCTCATTTTGACATATGGCATGTGGGTCCTAGTCTCACACTCAATCAAACTCTGCAGCCGCACTGAGGCCCCCAGACATGACCTGTTTGCTTTCTAAACTCGATCTAGCCTTTGATTGCCTTTCAATAAAACCATATTTGATAGACATAGGTATCACCTACATGTTACTGATTATAGGGAATGTTATATCATTGTAATCCGTTTATTTCCTGAGCAATGGAATTATGTTGCAGTTAAAACTCTTGGGGTTGCAACATGGCAACCCCGTTTGCCATGTTGCCATGGAGACCTATGGAGCTTTATGATTGGGTAGTGGAAAAGGCCTCACGTGATTGGCTCAGACCCGGAAGTGCAGAGTGCCAAAAATAAAGTTTTGCAATCCGTAGAACAGATCTTCGAGCGAGCAAGCTGTTGTTTTTTTCTGGTCACAATGTTCATTGTAAATGTAATTCTACAATTACAACACACATTTTTATCTTACGAATACAAAACTTTGTTTTACGAAGACAAATATTTTATTTACGAATACAAATATTTTATTTACGAATACAAATATTTTATTTACGAAGACAAATATTTTATTTACGAGTACATATTATTTTTACGAGTACAAATATTTTTTTTACGAATGCAAAACATATTTTTACGAGTACATATTATTTTTACGAGTACAAATATTTTTTTTACGAATGCAAAATGTGTTTACAAATACAAATTATTTTTACAAGTACAAAATATTATTGGCACTAATTTAAGCCCATACGGTTCACACCGCTCTTTGTGCCTGTTAAGCGAGGAAGTCCCTGTGTTTTTGCTGCTGTGACGGAGCACAGTTTTGCAGCTTTTGCATTGCACAAAATCCAAATGATCATTGTTTTCGTCATGCACTTTGTCAAAATAGTTCCATACAGTACATCAGACTTTAGTCTTTTGTTTTCTTGCACAACTACACCATAATCACCAGATGCCAGTCTCCTTTTCACTTCACCAGAATCCATTTTTTGCTCCATTTTTCACCTTTGCCGCGCTGCTCTTTGTTATTGTCGTTTCGCTGACAGCTGACGTTCAGATCAACGCATCTTACAGGTTATTGGCAAAGGCAGGTCATGAGGGAGAGGGAAGGGGCTGGGGGTGACACACACACGCACACGCGCGCGCACACACACACACACACACACACACACACACACACACACACACACACACACACACACACACACACACACACACACACACACACACACACACACACACACACACACACACACACATTCAAGCGCACTTTTAGCGCAGCAACAGCTTACAACAGTGAGTGAACGGTCACAGACAGAAGACAACTTAACATACCGCACTTATTGTTGCTTTTTGTAAACACAATAGGCAACTATATTGATACAAATTAATCAATATATACATTTATTTGTAAAAATAAAAAATAAAAATAAAAACGACCCAAACCCGACAAATACGTGACGAATTGGACCCGACCCGGCCCGTGCCGACGGGCCGGGGCGGGTCCCGTCGGGTTCGGGCAAAAATCTTAAGCTCTAAAACACATTCCCACTAGGCCAAGGAAGAAATGCCACACTTTTTCACATTGGCCTGTTATAGCGCCACCAGCAGGTCTAATTTAGCAAAACACATTTTTGGAACAAAATGCCTCAAATCATGAATGCAGTGTCCGATTGCCGTGAACGACCTAATTATAGCGCCACCAGGGGGCCACAATAACGTACCTGACCTGGCGGAGACCTGTGCTCCGAGGGGCACTTTTTCTAGTTATTTCTGTGTCTACAGTGTTTACTATTATATATGTATACTCCAATGTCCTTTGACAGTTTCCAACATCTGTATAAATATAACAATCACAAGGTTTATCATGATTGGACAGACACTCGTTCATCATCTCTGTATGAAATAAGAGGCTGTGGTGCTCTGATCCCATTTCACTGCAGCGAATGGAGAATAATCGCGTCTTGAGTGGCCGGGACTTGATGTAATAGGGCTTGCAAAGTTTGCTTGGGTGGGGGTGTGATTTGGGGGGCGTGGCCAAGATTATTTGTGTTGGTTTGGTGTATGTATGGGCTGAAGTAAAAAAGGCATGGGTTTCCGAGGCTAGGGCTGAAGTGGTTACTGTATGTTTTTAATAATAATCAAAATCTACAAAGAAACCACTGTAAGTCAACGTCACATGAAGGTGTCTTTTATTTGAAAACAGGTACATCTATGTGTATAAAAAAGGAACCTCATCAGGCTCAAAGAGGGAGAGAGGAGTAAAATGGTCTCTGCCCATCTATATTATAATGTGATCATTAACACTTAAGTGACTAAGTGGCCAATCTGACCGATTTTGAGAATTTTAAGTGATTATCTTTTCTCATGAAGCTCTGAGAAAGTTCCCCTTCCATGACCTTTCCTAGATATTCGATTCAATTCATCCCTGTTTTTTTTGTAATTATCTGACACGTTTTCTAAATATGAAATTAGCTACACTTATACCGTATCTGCCGTTATTTTGCGGCTATTATGACCGCTCCTCACCCTCTCTCCCCCAGGCAGAGAGCTCTTCACACCTCCAGACCACCCGGAGACTGCCATTGTTCTAGTTAATGGATCACTTAAGTCTTAAGCAATATTACACGAGAGGGTGTGCTTTACCGTCATTATTGGCACGCCAGTGATGCAGTCAGGAACGAGGCGAAGCCGAGTTCCGCGCGCATCACTGAAGTGCCAATAATGTAAGGTAAAGCACACCCTCGAGTGTAATATTGCGATTATACAACAGTTACCAACAAAACACATCCAAATGTATTCATATTGTGGGGCAATTAATCATAAAAATATTTCGCTATTGTCCGTTTCCCTGTAAAGAGAAGAGTTTTTGACTGAGAGACATTAAATAGTCCCTGTAGCAGCGCTTTGAGTTTGAGGCACCGTCTCATCAACACAGCTGAGCTATCAATGCTTGCGCAGTGTAATGAATTCCAGTAGGTTATATGCTCCGTCGTACGACCGTTTCACGTGGCCAAAATAACTGATCTACAAGCTGACAACGCGTCGCGATGGCGACGCGTTGTGAACTTGTAGATCGGCTATTTTCGCCGTGCGATACCTTTGTACGATAAAGTATAACATACACTGGACTGTTAACGAACCGTAAGTCCACCAAATAAGTCAAAATTAACAACATAGTCCATTTTGCATAGCGGTTTGTTCTCCAGTGGCGGCGGTGGGTCAGGCTACTGTCTGTTTGTTTTCCTACCGTGGGACAGCGTGACTTCACAGCTGTGCGATATATGGTCTAATCAGGTGCAGACTTAGTGCGGAGTGATTTATTAATGTGATTAGGCCCGTGCTATGATGCTGGTTTGAAGCACGGCTAGATAGCTATTTCAGCCAATCAGATTGCTTGGTCGGAACTACCTGTTGTATAATTGCATTTCACTGTCAGCCTGGCCAAGCGACTTCTCTCCTTTAGGCCTAATAATGTTGTTTCAATACTAATAATGAAACACATCTCCAAACTCCGCCCCCTTATAACCCTGTCAGATGCAGAGAAGCTTGTCCATGCCTGTGTCTCCTCTAGACTGGACTACTGCAACACACTCTTCATTGGGATTCCTGGCAAAAGTATTCATAAGCTGCAATACATCCAAAACAGCGCTGCAAGGATCCTAATGAGAGTGCGTAAGCATGATCATATAACATCAATCCTATTTTCACTGGACTGGCTCCCCGTATCAGCCAGGATCGACTACAACGTCCTACTAACCCACAACTGCATACATGGACATGCCCCTCCCTACCTACAGAAATTAATTAAGCCCCCACAAAATTCCACGGGCACCTCAGATCTGCGAGCAGATTCCTCTTCGATGTCCCTGGTACAAATCTATGTACTATGGGGGACTGGGCCTTCTGCTCGGCAGCGCTGCGTCTGTGGAACAGCCTTCCTATTGACCTGAGAGAACCACAGACCCTGGACTTTTAAAACAGGCCTGAGAACGTTTTTGTTTCACAGGGCAGTTTCGTGTTGAACTGTTATTTAGTCACATCTGTTTTTAACCCTGCTTTTTTAACTTTATATGATTGTTGATGTTTTACTATGTGGCACTCTGAGATTCCTCGTGAATGAAAAGTGCACTACAAATAAAATTTATTATTATTATTTTATGAAATCAAAATCACAACTGTGTTGTTCCCATAAATCTAACCTCTAAATGTTGTATTTCATCTAAGCAATGTACGCTGCTGTGTCCGTATTTGGTTATAGTGTAGCAGCCTATGTCTCTCTCTCTCTCGCTCGCTCTCTCTCTGTTGCCATGTCTGTTTATTATAAGCAACTTTCGGCTTGTTTTTCTGTGAAGACTTTCTATGAAGACAGTGAGATTGTAGATCGTCTATTTTCAAGTTGGATGCAGCTCAAAGTGAACTCAGGTATACAGTTTGTTGCCGTACGACCTTCCTAGACCATGTTATTAAAGAAAAACGGGCGACAATGTCCAAAACTCAATCGAAAATCCGCGATCAAAAACCGGCGAAAGTGGCCGTTTTCAGATTAAATATAATAACATTTTGCATTACTTGTAGAAGTCTGTGTCAAATAAATCTATACTGAAAGAAATCTATTCAAGGCTTGATTTCAGTGCATTCCTCAGATTGCTCAACAACTCGCTTGCTTTCAACATCAGGGCATCTCTCTCTCTCTCTCTCTCTCTCTCTCTCTCTCTCTCTCTCTCTCTCTCTCTCTCTCTCTCTCTCTCTCTCTCTCTCTCTCTCTCTCTCTCTCTCTCTCACACACTCAGACAGACACAACGCATGCAGTAAGACCTGGCTCCTCATTTCTCTCGCAAAATTTGGCAACACAACAGCTTTCACTTTTACATAATGCTGTGCAAATACATCTGATCTACAAGCATAGAACGCATCACACGGCGGCTGTTTTATGCTTGTAGATCAGATATTATGCGCAGCAGTAGAGCAGGATTGACCCGGTGAGCAAAAAGTAGTCTTTATATCTTTGAAAAGACGTGATTACAGTACAGTGTTTCACAACACCCACTCCATGAATTTCACCCCCGAATGCCTTTTCTATTATATTTTCTATTGAAAGTGTGGTGGGGCGCCCTTCCCGCGAAAATGACGTCATCCGGCCGGAAAACGGAAACGGAAATGCACCGGTTTCCTGTTTGGCCAGGAACTACCTACCGCACTATTAACAAAAAAGAATCTCACGCTGGACTCAATGCAGAACTCTGCTGAATATCAGCAATGACGGTAGTGACGAGCAATACCTTGTATTGCTTTAAGTTAAAAAATATGTGGTCCTGTGTGTGTGTGTGTGTGTGTGTGTGTGTGTGTGTGTGTGTGTGTGTGTGTGTGTGTGTGTGTGTGTGTGTGCCATAGAATGACACACACAGTGTGTGTCATTGACATGTACAGATGTATATTGTGTGAATTATAATCAGTATGACAGCTATGTATGTACAATGCATATTGTCATCATCATGAACACCATGGAAGATGTTTGTTTTGACTTTTTGTTTTGTTTTGTTGTGATGCTCATGGTTGAAACTATGGGTCCTACAGTATCTTGCACAACACGTTACCCCTTATCTACTATTTTGAAAAACATTTTAAAATAGTTCAAATAGACGATCTACAAGCTCACAAGGTGTCAATGTAGATCGGCTAGTTTAACTATTTTATATTTCTCAAAATAGTATGGCTTATAAGTTTAGGCATAAGGGGTAAGATAGGGCCATAGGTCTCTTCAATGTGTGAATTTACATTACAGCACTGGTTCTCAAACTGTTTTATGTGAAGGACCCCCATAACTTTCAGAGTGTATGGACCCTTACATACCAGAGTTACAGATTTATTTATAAGGGTCCATTTGGTTCCTATTGCAACTGTCAATCATTTAGCTGGTCCTCATGGTACACAGACGGGTCACATATATTTATACACAGCTTAGTATGGAGTCTAATACTAATAATATCCCAGCACATGTCCAGGTAGGGCTCATATAGGATAAATACAGGCTGAAATTATTCTATCCAATTGTGGGCTTGTCTGCAGGTTCCACTGTATATGACTGACAGTGCATTTGATACATATAGACTGTAGGCTGGCTGTGGCTGTGATCGCCCCCCTTTAGAAAATCTATACGTTTATCAGTGAGATTTGCAGTCTTTACTTTAATGTGTGACAGTGATTAGAGGCAGACCAGATCAAAGTTGTTTTTCAGTAGATTCTTGACAGTCCAGATGAAAATGACCAGGACAAACTTCCACCTCACGTCACTTCTCACCAAACTCTACTGCTTGCTTCAACATTAAGAACTTTATTGAATTTGTTCAATTTATATGAACATGCTGCCTGCCTGTCTGTCTGTCTGTCCATATTTGTGTCCATCCGTCCGTCCGTCCATCTGCCTTCCTGTCTGTATATCTTTCTGCCTCACTGTCTGTCCGTCTGTCCGTCCGTCCGTCCGTCCGTCCGTCCGAGAGAGAGAGAGAGAGAGAGAGAGAGAGAGAGAGAGAGAGAGAGAGAGAGAGAGAGAAAAAGCTCTATTATTCATCCACTCATTTATGAACAGTGAAATATTGTAATCAGACAGTCTTGCTTTGTGTGGGTTTTTGAATGTAAACCAACTGTAATGTAATGCCGCACTTTCTCCAGCGGTAAAGCCCTTCCTCATCATCGTGGGCAAATTCAACGGCCTGATGAAGATCAATCTCGACGGCTCCAGCTCCACAAAGCTCCAACAGGTGAAAACCATTGGACATAAACACATCCTTTGTAACGGTGGAAAATAACTAGTTACATTTACTCAAGCACAGTACGTAGGTACAATTTGGATTTTCTTTTACTTTACTTGAGTATTTCCAATCTTCAATACTTTTACTTCTACACCACTACATTACAAAGGCAAATATTGTACAAATATTGTACCAATTCAGAACCTCTGCCCCACATTTTTTTCACATGGGCCTGTTATAGCGCCACCAGGAGGCCGATTTGTGCAAAACCCATTTTTTATATTACTCCTACAGATTTTATCAAAACATCACGCACATCGGTACACAGTATCTCTATAGTCATGTGATCAATACGGTTCTGTCTAATTTTCCATATTCCATCCTGCTTGGCTAAGGTTGGCTCGCAAAGTTTACAGGATTGGTCCGTTTGGAACAAAATGCCTCAAATCATAAACGCAGCTTGCGATTTCTATAAAATTGCACATGCACATTCCCACTAGGCTGAGGAAGAAATGCCACTTGAAAATGTTCAAATCAGCCTCATGGTGGCGCTATAACAGGCCGATTTGCGTTTTTAACTGTAACTGCAACGATCTGCGTGAAACTTTGCATGCACGCTCACTAGAGGCCAAGGAAAAACATCTGCCCTGCATTTTTCACATCTGCTTTTTACAGTGCCACCAGGAGGCCGACTTATGTAAAACACATTTTTGGATATTATTCCTTCAGATTCTGTCCAAAAATCACGTAAATTGGTACACAGTATCTACATCGTATCGCCCCCCTTTTCAAGTTGGCCTGTTTGTTATAGCGCCACCAGCAGGTCTTATTTAGCAAAACACATTTTTGGAACAAAATGCCTCAAATCATGAATGCAGTGTCCGATTGAAAGGCCTAAGAAGAAATGGCACCCTTTTCATATTGGCCTATTATAGCGCCATCAGGAGGCCACAATAACCTACCTGACCTGGTAGAGACTTGTGCTCAGAATAGCACTTTTTCTGGTTTGAAAACTTTACTTTACTATTTTACAAAGCATACATTAACCAGTTACGCCCTATTTTATACATAGGATATACAAAAATAGCCGATCTACAATCTCACAATGTGTCGCATCATGACACGTTGTGACATTGTAGATCGGCTATTATCGTAAAGCTTGATATAAAAGGGGACACATTTTTTTGTTTTTACTTTCGCTTAGTATAATTTGTCACTTTTGTTCTTTTGTACCTTTACTAAAGTAACATTTTGAATACAGGACTTTTACTTGTAAGGGCACGGTCCCACCGCACTTTTATTTTAAATAAAAGTGTGGTGGGACCGCACCCTTACAGAGTATCTAGTAGTAGTCCACATTGGGGTATATTGATACTTTTATTTAAGTAAAAAATAATCTGAGTCCTTCTTCCATCACCACTGGTAATCCTATATTACTATATTCTACACACACTGCTTTTGACATGCTGGAATGTACTCCTATCTGAGACTAACACAACTGTTGTGGTGTGACAGTCCAGAGCCGCAGTAGCTCTGGACTTTGACTATCAGCAGCAGATGATCTACTGGATAGAAAGGAGCCCCTACATGATCAGCCGCATGCACATCAGTGGCAGTGACGTCCAGGTCAGTGTGACAATGACAACGATGAGGATGAATGAGAGGGAAGGGAAACCAAATGAACAATACTTATATTTGTAATGTAAATACTTTGTGATATCAGTGTTAAATATCAAACAAGAGAACAGGGTGCCTGATGCCTCAGTCACTTAGTGTTTATTAAAATAAAATTAAAAAAGAAAATTCCCCCCAAAGAGAAAAAAACATGTTTCAAAAGAACTTCATACATGAAAAAAATGGAAGAAATTCTGTTTAAAAGACCCAGATTCTTTTCAAGTTGTGATGATTCCTGGCTCTGGGGGTATGTATATGCAAATGCAATGGCATTGTAAGACTAAAAAATAGGACCCAATGAGGATTTAGAGGTGAAAAAATGAAAAAATAACAGAAAATCAAATTATTTAATCTCCTTTCTTTATAAAATATAATTGTTGCCAAAAAGCGCTGGGTCTTAGAGGGTTAAAAAAAGAAAAGAAAAGGCGAAAAATGCATAAAACAAATAAATAGTGAAATTAGCAGAGCTCACAACTGGTTGCATCACAACCCATTGTGAGCTTATTGATCGGCTATTTTCACTAGTTCGGGTCCCAGGGAGATTTAAAATGTATCTTTTGGGTCTTGATCTAAAAAGTTTGGGGACCACTGAGTTAGTGTATAAAACATGTGCTCTCTTATTTAAAACTAAATAGCAAAATGGCAAACAATACAGAATATAACAATACAAGCTCACAGTGTGCCTCGATGTGACACATTGTGAGCTTGTAGATCAGCTGTTTTTGAAAATAAACGTTCAAAATCTTGAAAATGTGTGGAAAAAAGCAAGACACCTTCGTGAAAAATGTAGGCTACTCTACACATTTCTATCTTTAAGATAAAGCATAACAATTTTGGGTAGCACTTTACAATAATGACCCGTTATAAAGCATTTATAAACGTTTATAAGTAGTTTGTAAACTATTAACAAATCATTAACAACCTGTTTGTTGACATTCGTAAATGATTACTAAAACCTTTATAACTACAGTTACAAATCATTTGTAAAGTATTAGTAAGTCGTGAACTATTCATGAATAAGCCATTTATATACATCTGTAAAAGATTATTAAATCATTTGTAACGACCCATTCTAAAGCATTTATAAACGTTTATAAGCAGTTTGTAGACTATTAACAAATCATTAACAACCTGTTTATTGACATTCGTAAATGATTACTAAAACCTTTATAACTACGGTTACAAATCATCTATAAAGGTATTAGTAACTATTCATGAATAAGCCATGTATAATACATCTGTAAATGATTATTAAATCATTTGTATTAGTAACTATTCATGAATAAGCCATGTATAATACATCTGTAAATGATTATTAAATCATTTGTAACTGATGTTACATAATATATACAAGCTATTGGTAGCTTGTTCATGTTTAACATATGCTTTGTTAAACATTCCTAAAGTATCTATAAATCCTTAGTACATGTTATTATGTGCCCTATAGTAAAGTGAAGACAGTTCATCATTTACAACTGTCTGTTAATGTGTTTGTTCATGTTTAACATGCTTTGTAAAACATTCCTAAAATATCTATAAATCCTTTGTACATGTTATTATGTGCCCTACAGTAAAGTGAAGACAGTTCATCATTTATGACTGTCTGTTAATGTGGACTTTCTCCTTACCTGTTGCAAACTACCTGGCTTTCATGAATGCAGACACCAAACAATTACTAGAATTATCATTCATAAAAGAGACATTCGTAAAGAGTATGTAAACCATTTGTGGTGTTAGGGACCAAAAAAGTCACTACAAAGTACTACCAATCAACTCTAAATTGCCTGAAACGTACTCCTAACAGGTTTTTGGGGGGACGATTTTGGCCTCCACACTTAGTGATTATTTCGGATTTAACTTTCGTTTCGGTGGTGACCAACTTTCGTTTCGGTAGTTTGATTACAAAATGTAAGTTGTGTAAAAAATAATCTGACTATACTAAGTTGTTATTTGTTTGTTTAAGTCAGGCTATACTCTACTCAGAGTCATAAGTTTACAAAATGTACTAAAGTACAGTGAACGTCTGTGCGGTTTGTCTTCATCACTGAAAATAACGTACATGTAAACTGATGTCATGTGCAGTTGGGGTGAAGAAACACAACCATTTCACTCCTAATAATACCTATTACCTAATACCTAATACCTATAATTCACCTACAGCTGTTTCCTTGGAATCTGCGGTTCTGAAACGTTTTGTTGTCAACCCCCCAAATTGACATGTATTTGGGCAGTGGACCCCAATGTGAAAAGATGTAGTGTCAGGGCCCCCCATGAAAAAGATTTATATTTATGCTGTAACACATTTTTTTTAAAGTTATTTGTCTTGTTTGTTGTTCAAGTCAAAGCACCAGGAAGGCTGTACTTGTCAGCCATCTGTTAGCTCAATGGGTTGAGACGCAGTATTCATGATCCAGAGGCCATGAGTTCAAATCCCATTGATGTCTTTCCTATGATTCTTTCCTTTGCAGACTGGCTTCCAGAAGATCAACTGAAAACTACCAGGAAGGCTATATTTGTCATCCAACTGTTAGCTCAATGGGTTGAGACGCAGTATA
Source organism: Gymnoscopelus microlampas (assembly GCF_963454915.1). NCBI lineage: Eukaryota > Metazoa > Chordata > Actinopteri > Myctophiformes > Myctophidae > Gymnoscopelus > Gymnoscopelus microlampas. Next base: position 1,547,726 of record NC_139949.1, on the reverse strand, counting down.
CATGATCCAGAGGCCATGAGTTCAAATCCCACTGGTGTCTTTACTGTGATGCTTCCCTTTGCAGACTAACTTCTAGAAAAACAAGTTAAAACCACCAGAAAACCTGTAACTCTCAGCCAACAGCATAGCTCAACTGGTAGAGCGTCTGTCCAATAACATGACTTGACTTGACTTGACTTGAGTGGGTTCGATTCCCACTCGCGTCAAGTGTCCCCGGTAACTTGGGGCAACAGATAAATTGACTGATATCCTTAGTGATGCTTCCCTTTGCAGACTAACTTCTAGAAAAACAAGTTAAAACCACCAGGAAACCTGTAACTCTCAGCCAACAGCATAGCTCAACTGGTAGAGCGTCTGTCTGAGTGGGTTCGAATCCAACCCACTCAAGTCAAGTCAAGTCATGTTATTGGACAGACGCTCTACCAGTCGAGCTATGCTGTTGGCTGAGAGTTACAGGTTTTCTGGTGGTTTTAACTTGTTTTCTAGAAGTTAGTCTGCAAAGGGAAGCATCACTAAGGATATCAGTCAATTTATCCGTTGCCCCAAATTACCGGGGACACTTGACTCGAGTGGGAATCGAACCCACTCAAGTCAAGTCAAGTCATGTTATTGGACAGACGCTCTACCAGTTGAGCTATGCTGTTGGCTGAGTTACAGGTTTCCTGGTGGTTTTAACTTGTTTTTCTAGAAGTTAGTCTGCAAAGGGAAGCATCACTAAGGATATCAGTCAATTTATCCGTTGCCCCAAGTCACCGGGGACACTTGACTCGAGTGGGAATCGAACCCACTCAAGTCAAGTCAAGTCATGTTATTGGACAGACGCTCTACCAGTTGAGCTATGCTGTTGGCTGAGAGTTACAGGTTTTCTGGTGGTTTTAACTTGTTTTTCTAGAAGTTAGTCTGCAAAGGGAAGCATCACAGTAAAGACACCAGTGGGATTTGAACTCATGGCCTCTGGATCATGTATACTGCGTCTCAACCCATTGAGTTAACAGATGGCTGACAAGTACAGCCTTCTGGTAGTTTTCAGTTGATCTTTTGGAAGCCAGTCTGCAAAGGAAAGAATCATAGGAAAGACATCAATGGGATTTGAACTCATGGCCTCTGGATCTTGAATACTGCGTCTCAACCCATTGAGCTAACAGATGGCTGACAAGTATAGCCTTCCTGGTAGTTTTCAGTTGATCTTCTGGAAGCCAGTCTGCAAAGGAAAGAATCATAGGAAAGACATCAATGGGATTTGAACTCATGGCCTCTGGATCATGAATACTGCGTCTCAACCCATTGAGCTAACAGATGGCTGACAAGTACAGACTTCCTGGTCGTTTTCAGTTGATCTTCTGGAAGCCAGTCTGCAAAGGAAAGAATCATAGGAAAGACATCAATGGGATTTGAACTCATGGCCTCTGGATCATGTATACTGCGTCTCAACCCATTGAGCTAACAGTTGGATGACAAATATAGCCTTCCTGGTAGTTTTCAGTTGATCTTCTGGAAGCCAGTCTGCAAAGGAAAGAATCATAGGAAAGACATCAATGGGATTTGAACTCATGGCCTCTGGATCATGAATACTGCGTCTCAACCCATTGAGCTAACAGATGGCTGACAAGTACAGCCTTCCTGATGCTTTGACTTGAACAACAAACAAGACAAATAACTTTAAAAAAATGTGTTACAGCATAAATATAAATCTTTTTCATGGGGGGCCCTGACACTACATCTTTTCACATTGGGGTCCACTGCCCAAATACATGTCAATTTGGGGGGTTGACAACAAAACGTTTCAGAACCGCAGATTCCAAGGAAACAGCTGTAGGTGAATGGATAGAGTCACTGACTAGTGAGCCGCAGGTAACAGGCTCCAAGGAAACAGCTGTAGGTGAATGGATAGAGTCACTGACTAGTGAGCCGCAGGAAACAGGTTCAAGCCTCAGCTACAGCAGCAAGTCAGGATGTCAAATCAAATAGGTATTATTAGGAGTGAAATGGTTGTGTTTCTTCACCCCAACTGCACATGACATCAGTTTACATGTACGTTATTTTCAGCGATGAAGACAAACCGCACAGACGTTCACTGTACTTTAGTACATTTTGTAAACTTATGACTCTGAGTAGAGTATAGCCTGACTTAAACAAACAAATAACAACTTAGTATAGTCAGATTATTTTTTACACAACTTACATTTTGTAATCAAACTACCGAAACGAAAGTTGGTCACCACCGAAACGAAAGTTAAATCCGAAATAATCACTAAGTGTGGAGGCCAAAATCGTCCCCCCAAAAACCTGTTAGGAGTACGTTTCAGGCAATTTAGAGTTGATTGGTAGTACTTTGTAGTGACTTTTTTGGTCCCTAACACCACAAATGGTTTACATACTCTTTACGAATGTCTTACGCATCATTTGCTTAACATGAATGATAATTCTAGTAATTGTTTGGTGTCTGCATTCATGAAAGCCAGGTAGTTTGCAACAGGTAAGGAGAAAGTCCACATTAACAGACAGTCATAAATGATGAACTGTCTTCACTTTACTGTAGGGCACATAATAACATGTACAAAGGATTTATAGATATTTTAGGAATGTTTTACAAAGCATGTTAAACATGAACAAACACATTAACAGACAGTTGTAAATGATGAACTGTCTTCACTTTACTATAGGGCACATAATAACATGTACTAAGGATTTATAGATACTTTAGGAATGTTTAACAAAGCATATGTTAAACATGAACAAGCTACCAATAGCTTGTATATATTATGTAACATCAGTTACAAATGATTTAATAATCATTTACAGATGTATTATTACATGGCTTATTCATGAATAGTTACTAATACCTTTATAGATGATTTGTAACCGTAGTTATAAAGGTTTTAGTAATCATTTACGAATGTCAATAAACAGGTTGTTAATGATTTGTTAATAGTCTACAAACTGCTTATAAACGTTTATAAATGCTTTAGAATGGGTCGTTACAAATGATTTAATAATCTTTTACAGATGTATATAAATGGCTTATTCATGAATAGTTCACTACTTACTAATACTTTACAAATTATTTGTAACTGTAGTTATAAAGGTTTTAGTAATCATTTACGAATGTCAACAAACAGGTTGTTAATGATTTGTTAATAGTTTACAAACTACTTATAAACGTTTATAAATGCTTTATAACGGGTCATTATTGTAAAGTGCTACCCAATTTTGAAATAATTGTATAAAAAAACAAAAACACATGGTGAGTATATTCAGATAATAGTGCATGTATGGTTCATTAACAGGTCCTTCACAGCACATTGACCAGGCCAAAGAGTATGGCTGTTGATTGGGTGGGAGGTAACCTGTACTGGTGTGACAGTGACACCATAGAGGTGTCCAAACTAAACGGGTCGTACAGAACAGTCCTGGTCAACACCGGTCTGGACCAGCCATACTCCATAGCTGTGGATGTACGCTACGGGTAAGAGCACTGTGGTGACATCATGAACCTCACACTGAATTTATCAACCATCCTGTGAAACACCACGGATACAAGAAGACTGAATTACATCTAAACATAAAACTGATGACATTGCATCGCATTATAAAGTCACTAATAAGAATCATATACATAGTTTAAACCGCATGAGGACAATTTAAATAGTATCATGTAAGTTGTTACTCACCGAAAAGTGCACTAAATTGAGTGTGGAATATTGTGATTGACTGTGCTTTCTGGAGCTCCTATGAGGTAAACTCCAAACATGTGACCCCTAAGTAGACTAAAACAAATCATACAAACCTGTACATGCTTTTTGCACCAAGACAACATTTTGATTTATCATTTCTCGTTTATCATTCGTTTAAATTTCAAGTAATGTTCATTTGTTTCAAAGCTTGTGTGGTAGTTTAGTTTTGAACTTTCAGTTTGATTTTTATCATTTTTGTAATATTTTTTATTGTAATATGGGGTAGACGGGCGAGATTATAAAAGCTAAGAAAAATCCTGAAAATAGCCAATCTACAAGCTTACAACATGTCAAGCTGTGAGCTTGTAGAACTGCTATTTTCTTAAATATTATATATTGGCTAGTTCTTTTTTTGTAAAGACTTGTTTTTATTTTTAATTCAGTTAACTAAGATGTTTTTATTCTATTCCCTTATTTTGTTCGATTTATTTCACTTCCTGTTATGAACTCTTTATCGTATTGTATGCCCACTAGTACTGTACAGTACTGTATGTGTGATTAGTTGTGAATAGTGACCCTGACACAGTGTCTCCCTGACAGATACTTGTACTGGTCAGACATAAGTGACAACAATCCCCACATAGAGTGGATGGGAATGGACGGCACCAACAGGACAGTCATTGTGAAGGATAAGATCTCCAAGCCCTACGGCCTGACGTTAGACTACACCAACGATCATATCTACTGGACCAACGAGGAGAAATACATTGAGTTTGCCAACCTGGATGGAACCAACAGACACACAGGTAACACACACACACACACACACACACACACACACACACACACACACACACACACACACACACACACACACACACACACACACACATACACGCACGCACGCACGCACAGGCGCGCACGCACGCGCACACACACACACACACTTACTGTACTGACGCACACACGCACGCACGCACGCACGCACGCACGCACGCACGCACACACACACACACACACACACACACACACACACACACACACACACACACACACACACACACACACACAGACACAGACACAGACAGTAGCTTTACCCTTTAACTATCTTTTGGTTAATTTCTAGTCTTTAGTATCTGTTTTAAATAGTTCAGTGTAAGAAAAAGCAAGGACAGCAACAAGAGCATTAGTTACTTTTTTATACTGATACTTCGCATTCTTTATAATATTTTGACTCTTTTGGTTTTGTGTGTCCTTTTGTGTGTCCATAGTTATGAGTCAGAACAACGTCTATGCTATTACTATATTTGAGGATCACATCTACTGGATAGACAAGACCTACTATGGCTCCATCTACAGAGCCAACAAGATTCAGGGAACCAACAAGATCAGTCTCATCAGCAACCTGTGCGAACCACATGACATCCACATGTACCACCCCTATCGACAACCTGAGGGTCTGTACAACCTACTGCATACAACACTCTCATCATTACTCTTCATGACGTTTTATTTATTTTGTATCAGTGTATCTTGATCAGTTTTCTATAAAAAAAGAACTGGCATATAAAACAACCTGGTATCCATATTCTGGCAATTTTGTTATAAGCAAAAATATAGATTTGATATATTTCCCCCCCACAAATAAAATAATACAATAGTGAAAACAACAGATGTACAAGCTCATATTGCATCGCAATGCAGAATTTTGTGAGCCTGTAGATCGACTATTTTCGTAAAGAAAATAAGATGTGCCTTAACATTTTGACTTGCTCATTGGTGTCTCTTGGGCACAGTCTTAAAAGCTCTGTTGTAACATGTGTGTTCTCATAGTCACTACATGTGTGCAATTGTTCTCCACCCTGCAGTGTCTGGTCATCCGTGTCAGACCAACAATGGAGGCTGCAGTAACCTGTGTCTGCTCTCACCTGGAGGGGGCTACAAGTGTTCCTGTCCCACAGACTTCTACTTATTAGCTGACAACAAGCAGTGCATGTCCAACTGCTCTGCCAGCCAGGTGATTCACCTCAGCTTCACTTGTGTTACTCTGTATGACATGTCTCATGTGTGCTTTAGATCAGTGGTTCTCAACATGTGGCTCGGGAGTCCCCACATGATGTTATGGGGTCCCCAGATACCATTATATTTTTTTATTACCATTACTGCATCAAAAGTAATCAACAAACTATACTATAAAAACTGTTCAAACATTGGCCAAATTGTCAAATAGTGTCAGTTCAGTTCAGTATGTTTATTTCCAGCTCTTTTGGACAACAGAAAAGGATACATATATACAAGTGCATTAGTGCAAATTGAATCACAAGAAAAGAATATAGCTGCAAGCAGCGATAATACGGGGCCAGTGAGAGAGAGACAGACAGACATGGAATCTGGAGAGAGAGAGAGAGAGAGAGAGAGAGAGAGAGAGAGAGAGAGAGAGAGAGAGATGGAAACTGGAGAGAGAGAGAGAGAGAGAGAGAGAGAGAGAGAGAGAGAGAGAGCCATGGAAACAGAATAGATTGAAGAGAGACATGGAAACGGAATAGATTGATGAGAGAGAGAGAGATGGAAACGGAATGGATAGATTGGACATCTCAACCTATTGCCATTAACAGGAATCGAACTCTCAACCTTCGGACTAGGATAAGGATAATTCCTTTTAACAGGTCGTTCATGAAAGTCCTTGTGGTCTTGTTTCCAATGAGAACCTGTGAGCAATTAGGGGTTAAGAGTCTTGCTCAGGGACAAATTTAATTTCATCGACGCATATGCTGGGATGGCCTGGAATCGAACCTGGGGCAACCAGGGCCTCTGGTTCCCTAGGCGTGCTCACTAACCACCCAGCTATGGCCACCCCATGATAGGCTAATAGGCTGCAACACTACCTATAGTGCTATAGCTTTGTCCAGGCTGATGTTGTCTGTTGAAGATCATAAACTCTTGCCTTCTGTCATGAACCAAGCCAACACTAAGATCACTCTTTCAGAAACCATTTACCAATAGAGAAATTGTATGTCTCCTCGCTACCGAAAACAGTGAAAGCAGCCGATCTACAAGCTCAGAAACACGTTGCTATCTGAAAAGTTTTGAGATTGTAGATCGGCTATTTTCAGAATGAAGTATGTCATACATTGAGAAATCGTACTCTCAAATAAGCATTTCAGGTTATCTTTACCATTTGCACATGTATTCATTGATACAGTCATGTTGTTTGCAATTCAACTTAAATTAAGTCTGCATCAAGTGAGGCTTGAACTGGTGCGACCTTGAGATTGTGAGGCACTCATTTAAGGGAGACGCCATTGGACCAACAGACAAGGAACTATGAAAAAGGAGATTACAGAGATGATACAGTTTCACGCAAATAGCTGAAAAATCCTGGGTTTAAGTGTTTTTCAAACTGCTCAAAATTGCGGACAATCTACGGGCGGAGCTTACTGGTCAAAGCGATAGATGTGTTCCTCATGAGTCAAGGAACATGTGTAAGCAAGTTTCACGACTTTCGGCCAAACGAGGCATGACTTATGCCTGTTTAAAGTCTGCCTTTTCAAAAAATTGCTATAGCGCCCCCTTTTGGCCAATTGGAGTAAGATTGGTTTCAGTGATATTTGGAATGACCCTGTACATTTCTGCAAAGTTTCAAAGAAATGTGAGTCTGCATGTATGTTTTAGGCACAGATGAATAATTTTCATAAAACTGTAATAGTTAAAATCTATCTCCTCCTGGGATTTTTGAGCAATCTGCACGAAACGTTTAACACTTGAACTATGGACCTCTGCCTACAAAAATTTCCAACGGATTTTCCATAAGTGAAAAAATGCAGAAGTTATGAGCCAATGGCTGTTTTTCATATAATTCAAAATTGGGCGGCGATCTAAAGGTCAAAGGTCAAAAGTCAGACCACGAAAGTTGTCGGGCATGAAGAGACGCATGTGTGTATCGAAGTTTCATGGTTGTAGGTCAAACAGGGCATGAGTTGTACCTGTTCAAAGTTGACACTTTCAATTGAGTGCTATAGCGCCACCCTTTGACGAATGAGTGTGAGAATTATTTCTTGGTAGTTTTTCATGAGCATCTACCATATGGCCGAGTTTCGTAAAAAGCGTATGCACGGTTAAGCCAGAACTGGCAAAAACAAGTATTTTTCAAACTGCTCAAAATTGCGGAAAATCTAAGGGCGGAGCTTAATGGTCAAATCGATACGTGTGTTCCTCATGAGTCAAGGCACATGTGTAAGCAAGTTTCACGACTTTCGGCCAAACGAGGCATGACTTATGCCTGTTTAAAGTCTGCCTTTTCAAAAAATTGCTATAGCGCCCCCTTTTGGCCAATTGGAGTAAGATTGGTTTCAGTGATATTTGGAATGACCCTGTACATTTCTGCAAAGTTTCAAAGAAATGTGAGTCTGCATGTATGTTTTAGGCACAGATGAATCATTTTCATAAAACTGTAATAGTTCAAATCTATCTCCTCCTGGGATTTTTGAGCAATCTGCACGAAACGTTTCACACTTGAACTTTGGACCTCTGCCTACAAAAATTTCCAACGGATTTTCCATAAGTGAAAAAATGCAGAAGTTAGGAGCCAATGACTGTTTTTCATATAATTCAAAATGGTGGGAGATCTAAAGGTCAGAGGTCAAAAGTCAGAGGGTGAAAGTTGTTCAGCATGAGGAGACGCATATGTGTATCCAAGTTTCATGGCTGTAGGTCAAACAGGGCATGAGTTGTACCTGTTCAAAGTTGGCATTTTCAATTGAGTGCTATAGCGCCACCTTTTGACGAAAGATTGTGAGAATTATTTTTTTATCGTTTTAAGAAGAAGAGACAGAATACTGCCAATAACAATACGGTTCCAGAGCAGAGCTCTGGCCCCGTAAAAAAAAGGAGGTCCAGGGCACAAGTTTGTATATATGGTGAAGTGTCCAAGAAGCTGGAAAAGGGGACAGGAAAAAGCATTATGCTTATCGAGCCCTACCCCTGACTCAGTTTGCAAAAGGAAATAAATAAGAAATAAGGTGTAAATAAGGTGAAATACAGTGTTTACAAAACACAATTCAAATGAAAATAATAATATATGTATACAATATATAATATACCGTAAATATATACATAAAAAATATGTTATATTTACATTAATTGATACAATTATTTATACAGCACGCTCACACTCAGAACTCTCTCTCTCATGTGATTGTTAAGACAGCAAAGAGCATCGGAGTGTCACCGTGGAACGGGCGGCGCAGGTCTCATTGAAATTATGCTAATAATTGTAATCATTTCATAATATATATTATCATCATAATGGTATGCTAATACCAGTATTTTTTGTTGTTTATACATGTCAATGAAAATTTGTTTTACTTTTCTTTTGAATAGGTTGATGTTGGGACTTTTTTGTACATCATCAGCTAGCCCATTCCACAGTGACACTCCACAGGACGAAAGACACATGAACTTGAGTGTAGTACTGACTAGCGGTTGTTCAAAGTCTGATGGGTTTCTTAGGTTATAGTAATTGTCTGGAAATCTGTTTTGTATATTGGATGGGAGTGTTTTATGTTTTGCTCTGTACATGACTTAGTATAAAATCAAAACATTTGAAAATAGCCGATCTACAAGCTCACAACACCTCGCAACGAAAGGCGTTGTGAGCTTGTAGATCGGCTATTTTCAAATTCTAAACAATAATCCTCTGTCTCCCCCATCAGTTTGTTTGTAAGAACTACAAGTGCATTCCATTGTCATGGAAATGTGACACAGTAGATGACTGTGGGGACCGGTCAGATGAACCTGCAGATTGCTGTGAGTACAGACTGAATAATTACCTCCATATTCATATTCATGCTTTATTATTACTGTGTTTACAGTGTTTACTATTATTTATGTGTACTCCAATGTCCTTTGATACTTTCCAACATCTGTATAAATATAACAATCACAAGGTTTATCATGATTGGACAGACACTCACTCATCACCTCACTATGAAATAAGAGGCTGTGGTGCTCTGATCCCATTTCACTGCAGAGAGTGGAGAATAATCGTGTCTTGAGTGGCCAGGACTTGATGTAATAGGGCCTGCAAAGTTTGCTTGGGTGGGGGTGTGATTTGGGGGGCGGATTAGGGGCTGGCTGCTTTTTTCTCTCGCAAAATTTGGCAACACAACAACTTTCACTTTTACATAATGCTGCGCAAACAGATCTGATCTACAAGCATAGAACGTGTCACACACCGGCTGTTTTATGCTTGTAGATCAGATATTTTGCGCAGCAGTAGAGCAGGATTGAGGCTCAATCCTCGATATTTGAGCGCATGTGAAATACCGTTGTGTTCACTTGTTGCGCTGAGATAGAAGGAGGAGAGGAGGTGCTTAGGCAACTAATGTGTATTATTATTATGAATATAATAATATTGGAGATATCCATGTGTTTTGGACAATGGAGACAGTCACATAATTAGACAGAGGCTACAGAGGTTCATATATGCTATCCATGTTTCACTCAAGAGTTTAATGTACCGCTACAGCGATTGTGCTGTTTTATACATTTTTTTCATAAATATTACCATGAAGTTACCATTACACTGTTAGCCTATAGTATAATGTTTCTGCCTGCATGTAGTCTGACAACATATGTGAGCTCACTGAGCTGAGTGGGATTGAAATGTTAATAGATATAAAAGCCAATGGTACCCCCGCAGCACGGGGGAGAAGGTGTGAGATCGTCTGGAGCGCAGAGGGGAGAGACTAGCCAATGGAATAGCTGGAACGAACGGTCATTTTGATTTCGGTCACTTAGCTTAGGCTGCATAGGGCAAGGGCGTATCGTCATAAAGGCCAACGGGGCCATGGCCCGGTCTATAAAAATCTGGCCCGGTCCACGTTAGAACCCACCGTACGCTACTGGCATAGGGGATGAGCTGGCTGGAGTCATGTGAGTGTTAACAGGTGAGGCATCATCATCGGGATTATTAGTTATATTTGCATTGAATGAAAGCACCGCATAATGATATTATAGGCCTATGTATTTTAACCATGTGAAAGAATGCGGTTCTATTTGCATATACATTATGCAAAAACAACTCCATTCTGTCAACCTCACATGTTGAATGTGTCCTTTATTTGAAAACATTTACACGACGCGACGGTTGTTTTCAGCTGAGCGTAGCAGAGCAACACGTGCCTCTTTCCAAACCTTAGGACATCTGCGGAGGTGCAACTGGACTGAAGGAACAGCCAATTCACTTTCCTGGGAGGGAGACAACGGTGGCTCATAGCCTAAAGAGGCTTCAAACGAAGACAGTCCTGTGGCAGCGCTGGTTAAAGAATTATGAGAATACTCCACCCAAGCCAGATGTGAACTCCACGATACAGGTTTTGTGGAAGCAGTAACACACCGTATGGCAGCCTCCAAATGGGGTGCTCCTTCCATTCCGACATCTCGCCACTCCGACTAGTGGCTTCCGCGTGCGGTTAGGGTTAGGGTTAGGGTTAGGTATAGGGTTTGTTAACGTCGGAAAGGCGACATGTCGGAAAGGCGAAATGCACCCCCTCCAAATCTTGGTCAGCCCCCTCTGTCTGCGCCGTTGGACTGAGGATGGAAACCAGAAGATAAACTCACAGTTGCACCCAATGCTTTACAGAATGATTTCCAAACCTGAGATATAAATTGGGGGCCACTGTCTGAAACAATGTCCAATGGAATACCATGAGGGCGGCAAACATGATGCAACAAATCAGAAGTTTCATAGGCTGTAGGGAGATTTGGAAGGGCCACAAAATGAACTGGCTTTGAAAAACGGTCAACAATGGTGAGTATGACAGTGTTACCTTGGGAGGTGGGTAACCCAGTGACAAAGTCAAGGGCTATATGGGACCTTGGACGAGTTGGAACGGGTAATGGATGCAGCAGACCAGCAAGTGGACGATGTGAAGATTTTCCTTGGGCACAGACGGAGCAGGCGGAGACGAATGCCCGGACATCTGCCTCCATGGCAGGCCACCAAAAGCGACGTCTGAGGAGTGACACAGTGTGGTTCCTTCCCGGATGACAGGCAAGGTTGGAGTTTTGTGTCCATTGAAGAACCTGAGAACGAGCTGAATCAGGAACAAACAGGCAGTTAGGTGGACCATTCCCTGGGTCTGGCTGTGTTAGCTGAGCCTCCCTTATTGCCGACTCAATCTCCCAGGAAACAGCTGCCACCACACAGGAGGGGGAGACGATGGTGTCTGGACTGGTAGAATGCTCCTCAGGAGTATGCTGGCGGGACAGAGCATCAGGCTTGACATTCTTAGACCCAGGATAGACCCTTGACATTCTTTAGAAGTTTAAACCTTTAAACTTTAAAGTTAAACCTCCCAAAAAATAAGGCCCAACGAGCCTGCCGAGAATTTAGACGTTTGGCTGATTGAATATAGGGTAAATTCTTATGGTCAGTCCACACAATAAAGGGGTGCTTAGATCCTTCTAACCAATGTCTCCACTCTTCCAATGCCAGTTTTACTAATAGTAGCTCCTTGTTACCAACATCATAGTTCCGCTCGGCCACAGTAGTCTGTCAGACTTTGTTTCCAAGACTTTTTTCTTCAGCTCTCTCCTGTTTTCAATGCACTGCCAGGTGTCTGTTGTAATCCAATCCTTCAAAAGGGTGATGCCACGCCAGTTGTTACAGTTGCTAAGGGCACCTTTCTTGGGGATCTTCACAATTATGCCTTTTGTCCAGTCATCCGGCACCTTCTTCCCCTCCCATATGGCTGTGAAGAGTGTCTTTAAAGCTTTAGCTGCCAGCTCCGGGTCTGCCTTGAACAGCTCAGCATTTAAGCTGTCCTGTCCAGGGGCCTTCCCATTCCTGAGGGATTTGATGGAGGAGATGATTTCTTCAATCTCTGGTGGTTCAATCTCAACATCAAGGTCAGCCTCTGCTTCTTGTATATCGGCCTCTAATGTTGGCGGTGGTCTGTTGAGGATTTCGCTGAAGTGTTCTGCCCATCGAGATTCTATTTCTGTTTCAGATGTAAGGAGTCGTCCATGTTTGTCTGTGATCTTGGTGTTTCGCCGATACTTTCCGCAGATTTTATTGATGATACAGTATACAGTCCCCTGTTCCCCTCTTATGGCTGCCTCTTCTGCCTGTTTTACCAGGTCCTCCATGTAGGCCCTCTTATCTGCTCTAACCATCCTCTTAACTTTTCGGTTTTCTGTTCCCATTTGTTATTGATGTTTTCTGGTTGTATGTGATCATCTTCGATGTTTGTCAGTGCTTGGAACCTGTTCTTCAACTTTAGGACGAAGGCATTCTTAACTCTGAGGTTACGCATTTTCCCCACATCGAAATGCTGACGACCTACTTCTGTTCGCTCAGTTCTCCTCAGCTTGAGCTTCAGTACTGCTGTTACCAGGTGACGATCGCTGTTGACATCGGCCCCCCTCCTCACTCGTACATCCAGGAGTGAACGTCTCCGGGAGGCATGCGTTAATCCGACAGACCTTTTCTCCGACTATGTGGCATCCGCGTGCGGTTAGGGTTAGGGTGCGGGTTTGGTTCGGGTTTAGTATTGGAAACGTCGGAGCGCTGCGCTGTCGGAGGAATGCGCTGTCGGACTAACGTACTGCACCCAACGTCTCCAGGTGCCATTTACCATCAGGTGGTCGATCTGGTTCTTGTCTCTTCCATTGGGGGAACACCATGTCAATTTGTGTATGTCATGGTGTGGGAAGAGAGTTCCTCCAATAATGAATTCATAGGTGGTACACAGTTCCAGCAGCCGTTTCCGTTGTCGTTCATGATTCCGCAGCCCTCATTCCCCATTGCTCTTTCATAGTTGGTGTTAAAAATGTGCAAACCCCAAAAATCTTTGAAGAAGTTTACGGGTAGTAGGTGTAGGCCACTCTGCTACTGCTCTGACCTTCCCTGGATCTGCTCTCATCTGTCCTTTCTCCACAATGAAGCCCAAAAAACTGACCGTACTGACATGGAACTCACACTTCTCGGCTTTCGCATAGAGTTTATTCTCCAACAGCCTCTGGAGAACCTGGCGGACATGGGAAACGTGATCAGACATGTTCTTGGAAAAAAAATATATCATCAAGATATACCAACACAAAATGATTCAGGAAGTCCCTTAACACATCGTTTACCAAGGTTTGAAAAACCCCAGGAGCATTGGTGAGTCCAAAAGGCATTACCAGATATTCGAAATGTCCCAATGCAGTGTTAAAGGCAGTCTTCCACTCATCTCCTTTCTTAATCCTGACCAGATGATAGGCCTTCCTGAGATCCAACATAGTGAAACACCGTTGCTTCATGGAGAAAATCAAAAGCAGAGTTCATTCATGGCAGAGGATACTTGTTTGTAACGTTATGTGATAACCAGTCAATGTGAGGGTTATGTTGCTTTAACCAAGGAGAACCCAGCACAAGGGGTGTTTGAGGAGAAACAATTATCTTGAACTGAATCAACTCCCTATGATTACCAGATAGGATCAAAGACACAGGTGCAGTTTGATGAGTAACACGGGCCAATAATCTCCCATCCAATGCATTAAGCAGTGAGTGGCTTTTCCAGCTGAACTAAAGGAATCTTAACCTGTCGGGCAAAATTACTGTCCAAAAAACTGTCATCAGAGCCCGAATCAACTAGAGCCGAAAGCGGCAAGGACACCTGATTGACACATAAAGTGGCTTGGATCTGCATTCTGGTTTTGGATAGGGTTGAACTGCATGGCTCACCAGTAGGCTACCCCCACCTCTACTTCTTCTTCTTCTTTCATGTAACGTCAGAGGTCCAACTCGGTGTCGTGTAGCCATGCCCGCATCTCTGGTCCTAGGTCAAAGAGGCTGGCTTCCGAGGGTGGTCTATATAAGGGGCAGATGGTGATTATATGGTCGGCGGTCTGCTCAGGGTCACCGCACTCGCATGCCGCACTGTCCGCCAAGCCCCACGTCTTCATTGATGTTTTAAAGCGACCGACCCCAGTTCGTAGACGGTTCAGTGTGGTCCATTGCCGGCGTGGTAGGTCATCTCCTCCAATGGCGCCATCTCCTGGGTCCCAGATGTAACGGTGGATTCGGGAGGGCCCGGCTGACTCCCACTCCTCCTTCCAAGCTGCTGCCAACCATGCATCTCTGGAGATGTCCTCAGAGGTGGAGTTGAGCATCTCTTGTGCTGCCTTGTTGTAGGGGTGGCGGGACTTGAGTCTGCTTGGAGGTGCTGGTGTTATTGTGGTGTTGTGCAGGATGTGCCAGTCATACTTTTGTGCCTTCCTGGCCAGGGCGAGGGTGGCAGCCTCCCGTCGGAGGCCGGCCGGTGCTATTCCCGCGAGGACTGGCAAGAGGGACACAGGGGTAGGCTTTAAGCATCCAGTTATAATTCGGAGTGAGGTATTGATAGCCACGTCGACCTTTCTCGCATGTGGGCTTCTGCTCCAGACTGGGGCGCAGTATTCCGCTGCAGAGAAGACCAGGGCTTGGGTGGATATTCGCAGCGTCTTAGCGGAGGCTCCCCAGGTTGTTCCAGCGAGGCGGCGGATCAGCGCGACCCTGGATGTCACCTTGGCCTTGACTTCTTCCAGATGTTGTTTGAAGGATAATGTCCGATCCAGACGCACTCCAAGGTACTTCGGGGCTTGCTGGACCTCCAGACATTTGTTGTCGACGCGCACCTCAAGTTCCCTCCTGGCTTCTCTGGTGCTAAGGTGGTATGCCGCTGCGACTGTCTTTCCGACGCTGAGCTGTAGACGCCACCTTCGAAGGTATGCTACCAGTGTGCCCATGTCTTCGTTAAGACCCTCTTCCATCGCCTTCCACGTTGGTCGGCTCAGCATGATGGCAAGATCGTCTGCATAGCCATACTTTCTGGATGCTGTATCAGGTAGGTCATGGATATAAACATTGAACAGCATCGGTGAGAGAACAGACCCCTGCGGTACCCCGTTCCTCAGTCTTCTGAGCCTACTGCACTGGCCACTGCTGGTCTGGAGGATGAAGCTGCGGTTGGAAAGTGTCTCCATGATGAATTTCACCATGTGGCGGTCCGGTATTGTCCTCAGCAGCTTCAGGTGGAGTCCCCGGTGCCACACGGTGTCATACGCAGTCAGATCATCCTCTCCAAGATCTTAAATGGCACACCTCTACTGATGAGCCAGGTCTTTAGGTCGAATGGGGCAGGTAGCCCGCAGGTGACCCATTTGAGCACAATACAGGCACTAACCCGCCCTCAGCCGACGAGTGCGCTCAGCGAGGGACAAATGGGCCCAACCCAGCTCCATCGGCTCCTCCTCAGTGACACCTGATTGAGGCAAGGGATGAGGTCTCACAGCTGGCGGTGCAGAGCGAGAGGAAGGCAGAGGATGAGGACGGCTCACTTTCTCTCTGCGTCGTTCATGCAGCCTGTTATCCAACTTAATGACAAGGGTGAAAAGTGAAAAAATCAGTGGAATCATCACGGGAGGCTAGTTCATCCTTCATTTGTTCACTGAGAGCATTAATAAACACCCCACGTAGAGACTGATCACACCACCAGCATCTGCAGCCAAGATTCGGAAATCTACAGAGAAGTCTGCTACACTCTTGGAACCCTGACGAATATTTAGCAGACCTTTAGCAGTATCCCCACTGTGATCTGGGTGGTCCAAAAAAAAAAACGTTACTTTTGACACAAAATCATAGAAGGTGAGGAAGGTCATAGGTCGACTTGAATTAGCTGCCTCTTCCCAAGCCAAGGTCCTTCCTCTCAGTAACCCCATCACATAATGTACCTTAGATTGATCTGTAGGAAAGGGAAATGGTCTCTGCATAAACACCATGGAGCATTGGAGGAAAACCCCCCGACACTTATCCAGATCCCCGGAAAACGGCTCTGGGTCCGGAGCATATGAATCTCTGTCAGCCGGTGGAGCCACAGTGGTACAGGTTGCTGTGGGCCGGCAGGAGCGGGAGGTGCTGCTGGATTGAGTTGAGTGGTTAACAGGTTCATTGCAGTGGCTAATTGGCCAATCTGATTTACCAGGACTTGATTACTGTTAGACAGTTCTTGCAAGGCTTGATTGTGTCGTCCCAATAGTACTCCTTGGTTCTCAAGAACCTTACGTAAATCTGTCTCTGGCTGTTCTGGGTCCATATTGGCCAGACTATTCTGTTAGGGTGTGTTGTAATTAGGACCCAAAAGCAGAACTGGAGCTCATGTCTCACATACACATATATATATATATATATATATATATATATATATATATATATATATATACAGTCAAGCCACCTTCACTTGAAGTGACATGTAGGTTGATTAGGGCGTAGCCTATTCGTAATATTAAACACAAAATGTGTACATTTATCTTTTTTTCTATCTTTATTTAGACAGTAAGCAGGGAGAGAGAGTCAGGGAGTAACTGTCAGCAGATATCAGAGCCTATGTGGTTCACTCGATAACCTCATATAAATAAACAATAAGCAATAAACTCAATAATTTATTACATTTACATCTATCTGTTTTTACAGATTTGTAAGGGTCCATTTGGTTCCAACTGTAACTATCAGATGAGTCATGGCTTTCAGAGAGGACAGTCGCACTTTTTCTCCTCTCCCGCATTCCACGCATTCCACCCCGCGCTCCATTCTTCGGCGGCGAAAACAACATCTTCGCCTAAAGAGGATTATCACAGCCAGCAACTACCTGGTATTGTGCTACGCTGCTATATTGCAAGGATTAATTTTCATCGAATCCCACAATGTGCAGCTTCAACGGAGAGCGAGTGCAAACGGAGTTATACCACAAGACGCAGCGACGTTACTTTTGAAAGTTTTCGAGGCGCGTAAATCGGTACCAACACGGAGAAGAACCCCAAGCCAGCTTGACGGCCTTACAGTAAGAAAGATCATTTGGTTGAGTCTATTGCTATCGGGAAACGTACATCCAAATCCCGGCCCACCGACCGTGGACAGCACGGAGACTAGCTATGATCACAGCTACAATGGCCAAAACAACATCACAGCTGTTTACACACGCGACGGAAGCGCCCGACAAAGCCCGGTCCACAACATGCAGACAAATAACTTTGTTTGGCAACGGACCACCTCACCTGATAAGAATGAACCCCAGCAAAGAGCTGGAGAAACAAGGATGGATTATTTGTCCCGGTTAACGTCCGTGTTGGATCCAAGACATACGTTCCCGAGCAGACCACCGCCTGAAGGAATGTGGCCGGTGAGGACGAGACAAGGGCTTTCCCAACAACGTCATCAAGAGGATTTCCCCATGCGCCACATGGGTCACATGGGCCCAAGACAACCGCAGGGCTTCTCCCAGAGGGAAGCACATGAAAACGGTGTTTTTTCCTCTATCCCCTGGATGGATTACTGCTTGGCGTCGACGCGGGACAAAGGCTTCTCCCCTCCCCCACCCCCACACCACCTCCTCCTCCACCACCACCAGCCGATACCAGGACAAATGCATAGCATCCCACCGAGAGGAATGCTGGGAAATGGAGTTCTTTTCCCTGTATTTCAAGCGGTCACTGGTCATCCGCAAGGATTTCCCCTGTGGGATCGTCGTGGAAACAGAGATTTTTTTCTCTCTGAGTTTCCCAACAGTCCTTTGCCTGGGGGATATTGGTCGAGGTCGACTCAAGGGTTTCCCCACATCACCCCTCCCCCACATCCCCCTCCACCACCACCACCACCACCCCCACCTCCCCTCCCCCGAGACAGGTCCAAGGAAGGATATGCTGCCTCAAATCACATCCACAGCTCCCCTGCAGACATCACAAAGCATTTTATGACTTGATTGAGGAACATGTTGTGGGTTTAGGAAACACTGAGACGGTACTAATTGGTGACTTTAACACATGTGTTCTGAAGGAAGACTCAGCTACCTTTAAGTCCCTCAGAAAGTTCTGTGACCTGCACAGCTTTACCCAGCTGATAAAGCATTTTACAAGGGTGGGCATTGCTTCTCAATCAATCATAGACCTAGTGTTGACGACGGACCAGTCCAGAATTTCCAAGAGCGGTGTTATTGAGTGCAGTTTAAGTGATCACAATATCATTTTCTGCACTCGGAAGATTCACGGACCTAGAGCTCTGTCACAGGACAATCAGCTGCAGGTCTATGAAACACTACTCTAGTGATCTTCTAACAACAGCTCTTGAAAAAATGGACTGGTCCCATGTCCTAAATTGCACCTCTGTGGAGGAGTCCTGGTCCTGTTTCAAAAAAGCTTTTTTGTGTGTACTTGATAACATCGCACCCACAAAGGTGGTGAGGGTCAAAGCAAGCACAGAACCTTGGATGAAGGGTGATATTTTGAATAGGGTTAGGCCATCAAACTCAGGAACAAAAGCTTCTCCGAGTTCAGAAAAAACAAAAGTGAGGAGCTACTTGAAAAGTGCAGAAAACTACGAAACGTAGTTACTAATTTGATCAGAAATGCCAAAAAGAATTTCTTAAATGAGAACATAGAGGCTAACAAAAGCCACCCACAAAAACTGTGGGAGGCACTAAAACAATTAGGCTGCAACGGAAAAATTCAGACAAAATCTACAAACATTTGCATTATTTCAAGTGGCTCGCTCACTACCGACAAGCAATTGGTAGCGGACTGTTTTAACAGTTTCTTCACCACAGTTGCAACCCAGTTGGTAAGCAAACTCCCTCAGCATTCAGGTCTGTATGGCCCCGACCACATTCAAGCTCACTATGAGAAACTAGGGGCTAAAAAGGATTCTTTCTCTTTCAAACCTGTTTTGACTGTTGATGTGCAAAAAAAACTCCTCGCCCTACAGCCAAACAAGGCCACCGGCCTTGACAACATCCCCACCAGATTCCTCAGAGACGCAGCGGTCTCCATTGCTCCCTTAGTAGCCCATATTACAAACTTATCCATAAGTCAGTGTCATGTCCCACAATAATTCAAGTTGGCAAGAGTAATCCCTCTATTTAAAAAAGGAAGCAAACTAGATCCTGGCAACTATAGGCCTGTTTCCATCCTTTGTTCCATCTCAAAGGTTATAGAGCGATCAATCCAAGAACAAATCAACAGCTACCTCAGCGAGCGTAAGCTGTTGTTTGAATTCCAATCGGGCTTCAGAACATCCCACTCCACTGACACATGCCTACTGTACTTGACCGATCACATCAAACGTGAGGTAGACTCGGGCAAATACTGCGGCATGGTCATGCTGGACCTCCAAAAGGCATTTGACACTGTAAACCACGAAATTCTACTCGATAAGCTGAGGGCGATTGGTTTTGATTGCACATCACTAAATTGGATGATCTTACTTGGAGGGTAGAGAACAAGTGGTTGACATCAACGGAACCATGTCCCCATCCCTCCCGGTGAGCTGCGGGGTTCCTCAAGGCAGCATTCTAGGGCCGTTACTGTTTCTTCTATACATTAACGACATGAATGCTGCCTGTAACTGCAAACTGTTCCTGTTCGCTGATGACTCGGCACTCCTGATTTCGGGTGAGGACAAGTTGCAAGTCGAGGAAGCTCTCAGCTCTGAACTCTCAAAAATCCGTACCTGGCTTACCGATAACAAACTGTCACTACACCTTGGGAAAACCGAATCCATCCTATTTGGGACCAAACATTCCCTCAGTAAAATGAAGGTAAATGACTTCAAGGTCAAAGTCGATGACACAATCATCACTAGCAAAGAAGAGATTACCTATTTGGGATGTATTCTTGACAAACACCTGACAGGTGAAAGCATGGCAACAAAGGTGTTCAAAGGAGTAAACCAGAGAACCAGATTTATGGGCAGAGTTTCCTCTTTTGTCAACCCTCAGGCACTCAGGACCCTCTCTGGGGCCCTGATTCAGCCCCTTTTTGACTATGCTAGCTCCTCTTGGTACTCCAACACCTCAGTGTCACTGAAGACTAAGCTTCAAACCTCCCAAAACAAACTGATTCGACTACTTCTCGGACTGGGGCCCATGACCCACCTCTCTCCCACTCACTTTGCCAGCCTAGGCTGGCTCAGGGTGGAAGACAGGGTTATACAATTAAAAATGGGACTGGTCTTCAAAATTGTAAATGCAGATTTGCCCGAAATGCCCCCTATACCTGCATATCTCTATAAGTACCTCGAAAAAGTTAGTGACACCCACAGTCACAAAACTAGAGGGAGCGTAAACAACAATCTGGTAACACCCACCCATAAAACAAACATGGGCAAATTCTCCTTCTATACCAAGGAATGGAATAGTCTAACCCCATCCCTCAAAAAATGCAGTTCGCTGGGCTCCTTCAAAACAGCCCTAAAAACTCATCTTTCTGGAGGCCTAAAGAGGAGCTAGTACCAGTTTCCCTGTAGACAGACGACCCCCCCCCCTCCCCCTTTTTTTGTACATACTTTTTATTTTATTTTGCTAATGTTTTTTTTGTATATATTTCATTATTTTCTCATGCCTTTTTTGTACATAATGGTATATATTTATTTTCCCTCTGTATTCTTATGTTGATTTTTGAACTGTTTGGTTGCTACTATATATGTCTATGAAATTAATTCAAGGACCCCAATGGAAACAAGCCCGCAAGGACTTTTTTGGCCGGACCTTTTAGACAAAAGCATTATAAATGTAACTGTGTTGTTTTACATTCTTTTGCCTAATACAAATTTCAATCAATCAATCAATCAATCAATAATTTAGCTGGGGGTATGTGTGGTTCATCATGGTACACAGACAGGGCACATATATTATACACAGCAGTATGCAGTCTAATATAATAATATTCCAATATTCCAGCCAATATATCCAGGTGGGGCTCATATAGGATAAATACAGGCTGAAATGATGCTATCCAAGTGGGCTTGTCTGCAGGTTCCACTGTTTATGACTGACAGTGCATTTGATTCAAATAGACTGGCTGTGGCTGTGATCGCCCTCCTTTTGAAAATCTATACATCCACACGGCGTAGTGTCATCAGTGGGTTGTACCGAGGGGGCGGAGTTGCACTCGGGGGAAAACACAGATTTCCCCCAGCTGGTATAGACGGAGGGATGTGGGGTTTTCAAACTCATATGCTGTAAAAGTATACTGATCTAAAAGCAGGCGTCATGGCTTGCCAGATTACAGGCACAGAACCTTGTTGCCACTCGACAAGGAATGCTACATTAGCAAATTAAACAAGAGTCCGATTGGAATGTTGTCCTGACTGGACAGAGGATCCAACACAACACAATGGCCCGAGGTTATCGGATTTAATCACCTGGTAAGAGACACTATTACATGTTCTATAGATATGATCAACTAAACTTATCATAATATCAAAAAGCAAAAGCCATTCATTCATCAATGATGTTTATAGAACACGTTTTAGTGAATTCCTACTACAGGAGACATCGACGCCATTACAGTTTGGAAACGCAACATGCAGCGACTTGCACACAAAACAAGCCAAACCCTAGCCTATCCTCGTTTAAAAGCCTACAGAAAACACAATTGTTAATCTGGCAATGAACATGGAGCTAAAGCAGTGTGTAAATCCTGCATGATATTAAATGACGCACGTCGCCAAATGATAATGGCGTCGGTACGTGCCGTTCACAAAACTGTCTCTAAACTGTTCTTCAAATTCACTATAAACATTATTGATGACTTAATGGCTGTTGGGTTTTGATATTATTGTAAGTTTAATTGATCATATCTTGTAATAGTGTCTCTACCAGGCGATTAAACACGGTGCATATGTAAACATGTTTTGTAACAAGGAGCGAGACGAGAGGTAACCAGAAGACTCGCACCAAAACACGCTCGCCCCCATGTTTCTCACCGACCAGCGGTTCTTGTATTCTTGTATTTGTTTTACGGTTTGAAATAAGTTCAGGGTTAGACATAGTTTTACTGAGGTTCCGTTTAGGAATGAGGTTATGTTTAGCTGTTTAGCAGTTTAGGCATAGTTTTACTGAGTTTAGGAATACCAGGTGAATACCGGCGGGTTTGCCCCGGGGCGACTGTGTTTTGGGACGAGTGTTTTGATATTCAGACGGAGATGGAAAGAGGGAAACAGATCTTCGGTCTCAGTGGTGCTTGTGCTGAAGATATCATAATCTGATAAACCACATGAACCCCAGTTTACGTATTCTGGGGGGAACATAAACCAAACATTGCCAATCTAGCTCACAGTTACAACGCGTCACGTTCCGACGCGCTGTGAGCTCATAGATTGTCAATGTTTGGTCTTTTTAGTCACATATATCTTAATAAGTCAACTTTTCCGAGGGCGAGTGGACGATTGTGTTCCAGCTGTCCTTCTGATGGATTTTTCTTGGCTGACAATGTCTCTATCGTCCATAAAATAGCTCTGAAAGTGATCCAAACGATCGTGTATGATGTAACTCTATGAGGCAGATCGTTCTGTTTTCCCCCGGGACAAAATCGAATGGGCGTTCCTGGGCGTTCCCGTCTATCTCCATGTGTATCTATACGTTTATCAGTGAGATTTGAGATTTTAGAAGTCTTTACTTTAATGTGTGACAGTGATTAGAGGCAGACCAGATCAAAGTTGTTTTTCAGTAGATTCTTGACAGCCCAAATTAAAATGACCAGGACAAACTTCCACCCTACCCCACGTCACTTCTCCTACTTAAAACTCTACTGCTTGCTGATTGGCTCAGAATCAATGGCTAGTCGACGGCCAACATTAAGAACTGTATTGAATTGGTTACATTCATGCGAACATGCTGTAATAATGTTTTTTTTTTTTTTTTTTTAATCAGCCCCATGGTGGCCCTATAACAGTCCGCTTTATATTTTTCCCTATAACTCTTGAACTGTAGTGGGTACGATAGATTCTGCCTGACAGGATTTTTTGCCATTTTACATTTTCTTCAAAACTCCCTTTTTTGCTACTAGTCTGCTACAAGATTTATCCACTAGATTTTTCTGATTCTATTCTGATTGGCTACGATTACCTTTGAAGGTTTGTGGGAGGGGCCCATTTTTGCACAAAATGTCACCGATCATGAACACAGCGCCCCATCAGCTCCAAATGTGAATCACACATTTAGGAGCCTTTAAACAACACAGAGCCAAAAGTGATTGTACTTACACCCATAGGGGACGCTACACATGCTAGACAGCTACACCTCACGACTGACACAGCCCTGGGTCGAAAACCTGGCCTGGCGGGGATCTTGTTTTATGTGAGTTCTGATATAAATCATAGTGTTTTATGTTTCTCATCAGCTCTCCAGGCCGAACCAACACACATTACAACAGGTAAGTCTGTCTCTCTGCCTTCGTGACCGTCTGTCTGCCTGTTTGCCTGCCTATCTGTCTATTTGCCTATCTGTCTGTCTGCCTGTCTGTCTGTCTGAAAAGAGAAAGAGCTCTATTCGTCACATACTCACAGTGAAATATTGTAATGAGACAGTCTTGATTTGCGGGTGTGTGGGTTTTTAAATGTAAACCAACTGAAATGTAATGTGTCACTTTCTTTCCCAGAGGTGGAGCCCTTCCTCATCGTAGCCAACACATTCAACCTGATGAAGATCAACTTGAACGGCTCCAGCTCCACAGAGCTCAAACAGGTGAAAACCATTAGACATAACATCACATCCTACGTAATGGTGGAAAGTAACTAAGTACATTACTCAAGTACTGTATGTAGGTACAATTTTGATTACTTTACTTGAGTATTTGCAATTTTCAATAATGTTACTTCTACACCACTACATTAAGGCAAATTATGTATTTATGACTCCACTACAATATTACTATAACACAGATTACTACACAGATTACTATATTACAAACATCACTGCAAAAAAAACTAGGTTTCCGGCTATGAAAACCGATGAATATGAGATGTAAATTCAGAGAATTTACAAGAATTTACAAGAGTTTTCCACTCGGAAAACTCAAAGTTTTGTGAGTCGGTAAACTCCTGTATGGTACCAAATTAAGTATGCGTGACCCCCTGCTGGGGTTGCTGCCAGAAAATCACACCTTCAGCCCTAACCTGGATTTCCACAATTTGGGAGGGGGGAGATCCCACATGGCCTACATGAAATAATGCAGCACAGACATTAACTCCATTGTTATGGTATTTATTAGAAAAGGAAGGCACAGAAATAATAATCCTAAAATACAAATGTATCACTTTAAAATGGCAGACAGTGAGAAAAGTATTCCACATAAAAGTATCAATGCTGTAATAATATGTGTGAAGTCAGACTGGTAATCAATAGCCTACTTAAAGTAACAAAACAAGTAAACATACCCATTGAGCAGAATGTCAAGTAAAAGATGCATAAGAATATTAAAAAATAGGAGATCTATGGTCCACTTGTACACTCAGAGTTGCAGACCTGTAAGGGTCCATTTGGTTCCGTGTGTTACCGCTGTAGTTTGTCCTGGTGTATGTGTTTCTAGTTAACATGCCACACACTCAGAGCCATATCAAAGCTACTGGAATGAATACAAAATGGGCCACTGTTCATTTAATTCAATTTTGGGTTCCGTGTGCTGGTGTCTGTCGCCCGCCTCTTCTAGTCCTCTTCTTCCAAAGCCAATGGAGTTCCTTCATGTGGAACGCGTCACGTGAGCCACCCAACGAACGCCAACTGAGAGGGAGAGAAAGGAAATAAATTAGACAACGGTGGAGTTGGTACTTTAATAAGGACCCCCAATTTAACATGCATTAGGTCTACAGACCCTGTTAATGGCATGTCTATCTCTGAGACCCCAATTTATATAGTGAAATGTATGTTAATTTAACTCAGTGTGTAGAAACCCTTGATACATTGATCAGTTCCCCTCTTCTAATGCCTCACTAAATTTCCACACCAACACCAGGCCTACAATGTAACTTGTAATTTTCACATAATGTTCAACTATCATGACAGAGATTACAAGAGGGTTCAGGGATTTGTGGTAAAATAAATGTGACGTGCTGTGAGCTTGTAGATTGGCTATTTTTGGATAACTGTGTAGTCACACCCTTACCTTGCAAAACGTGAGGTCCAAGAGGTTCTTGAATGTGGTCACTGCCCTCACCAGGTCAAACAGCGCTGCGTCTGGAACATACAGACACAGGGAGAGTGTGTAAGTAATCGAACCGTTTTTTTTTTAGTCAGGCTCTACTTTATACTGTACATTACTTCTAGACTCATGTTAAACCTACCATGGTTTTATAAGCTTGGTCATCACAGACGCTCCTCGATCTCTTCATCCCCACTGCTGTGACGCAGGAAATGACAAGCAGAAACATCTGAGAAAGAAAGAAAATTAAAAAGAAAAGGAGAAGGGTTAGACACAATCAAAGTATCATGCTCCATCGCACAACTGCTTGTAGATTGGTACAAAACAGATGGATTAGACTAGTTAATACCTGGTAGAGAGAATGTGGACACACAAAGTGTTCTCATACTCCACAGGGAGGGTTGGACAGTTACAATTATAAGCACAGCAGCAACCCAGAACGCCACCTGAGAGAGAGAAGGGAGATATATTAGACAGTCAATAAAAGTAATATTCTAAGCATGACTGTGATGTTGTCATTTTAATGTCAGACACCCAGTTATGCATTTAAGCCCTAATTTAGTGGCAATTCTATCCGAGATGTTTTGTATCGAGTTGCATCGAGTCTGTGTGTCATGCAGATAAGGCGTGAACGGCCCAGTTTTAGCATTACTGTAGCTATAGAAATGTGTTGACGATCCAAGCGCCATTGTCCCATGGTGAATTTATTTTCTTTGTTAGGGGGAAAACTAGTCAGGAAAAAACTACAAACAGTAACATACTAATATTAATGCAGGGTCTTAACATTTTCTGGGGCCTGCATTTAGCTGCTAACCAGTGTTTAATAAAGTCATGTTTGTTGTTTTATTTTATGTAAAGGCTCAGCAACATCAGAACTCCACAATGAAAATATATAAACGTTGCCTTCATACCTGAGGAGAACTCCTGTTGTCAAAAATGGTACAGCTGGGTTCCATGATGCTAACCTGGAGGTTATGCTGTATAGAAAAATAGGGAAAAATACATTTAAGATTTCGGCTGTGGCATAAGATTGTAGATTGGCTATTTTCAGCCTTATTCTAGCCTTCAGCTAACATGAGCTCGGCGATCTATATAAATAAAATAAGTACAAGTATCCATAACACAGATTTGCCTACCAATCCATCGATCAACAGTTAGTATCATAACTCTGTGACGTGATTAAAAGTAATGTGGGTAGCAACCAAGAAAAGTCTAGTCAGTTAGCTACAGTAGGCTAGCCAAGCTAGCACGCTAACATGTAAACAAACATGTCAAACATTTCTAAAACGACATATTTAGACTACACACAGCAGGCATACATCCACACAGATACAAAATAATAGTAGGTTAATATACTAACCTTTAAATTACATTTCCCCGGAGGAAAATGATCGATATATCAGCTGTGATTTTTCCCTCCGTCGAGAGAAGGGTCAGGGTGCTGGCTTGGTAGCAACCGGATGTCCTATCGTTGCTCACGGAACGGACAGTGTTGCCATGTCTGCTTATTATAAGCGACTTTGGGTTTGTTTGAAGACGCTTTGTGAGCTTGTACATCGGCTATTTTCAATATATATATATATATATATATATATATATATATATATATATATATATATATATATATATATATATATATATATATATATATATATACATATATGTATATAGGCCATGTGGCCTATTAGTCGCCACATGACTATAGCCAATACACAGTTTTGGGCTTGTTTTCATAGACCTGGCTGCTTATTTCTCTCGCAAAATATGGCAACACTCTGGTCAGTCATTTGATGTAAGCATCCGTTGCGTATATCCGGTGTATACCGCCACCTACTGAACTGGAGTATATTGAGTCCCTGTAAGGCCTAAATAAAGCATGTTTAGTGCTAATAATGAATTATACTACTTGATAATAATAATAATAATAATAATAATAATAATAATAATAATAATAATAATGATATTGATAATAATAACAAGACACTTCATTGTATAGATGTTGTTTTAAATAAGCAAATACATCAACTCTAAATTAGAATTAACAATGCAAGGAATAAATATAATAGCAACAGAATAAGAATAATAAAAACAACAAAGCTAAAAAAAACAACAACTGAGGAGCAATTAATCCTTGGAATTATTCAGTAGTACTATTATCAGTATTATTACTGAGGTCACCTTATTTTGTTTTGAACACTAAATAACATTAATATACACGATTACAAATGGCTTCAGGTTTAGGGGGGAAAATGGCAAAAAAAAAACAACCTTTTTTATAGTTTTACTTGTTGACTTTTTTGATAGTGTTTAATTTGGACTACTTTTTTATATAGTTTTACTTGTTGACTTTTTTGATAATGTCATTTGTATATTTGGATTATCTCTGTGCCTTTTTCTAATAAAAAAAAAAGTCTTTACTGCATTATTTCATGTACATCAGGGGTCAGCATACTCAGATACAGCAGGGAAGCTGCCAAAATGTTCTTATTTCTTATTTGTGCAACTGTCATACGACTGTAGCAAAAATAAAGCTTTACAGACCCATACAGACAGACAGGCAGACAGACAGAGTTTATATAAATAGTTTTACGTTTCACTTTTTTAATGGTGTTGAATTTGTATATCTGGATTATTTCTGTGCTGTGATAGCAGTGAAAATGAAGTGATAGCAGTGATGATAGCAGTGATGTTCACCCAGTTTAATTTCAGGGACCCCAGTCCAATGGCATTTCTATCTTTGGGACCCAAATTCATCTTTATCTTTAATTCAAATCATTGTTAATGTAACTCTGAAACACGTACAACATACACGTTTCACAGGTCCATTTGGTTCCATGTCTATACACTTTTACTTACAGACCCATAAGGGTCCATTTGGTTCCTTCCTATCATTTAGCTGGGGACCCCCTGGAACGCCCTCAAGACCCATGGTGGTCCCTGGACCCCACTTCGAGAACCAATGGTTACAGAATGTATAGGGAACTTTTTTTTTTAAGCCCTTAACAAAAACATTGAAAAGTATAGTTTTGTTTTGTTCCATTTTTGCTTTGGTAATGGGGAAAGGGAGAGAGAGACCCCCTCTTTAAACAAAGAGTGAATTTGGATGTCAAAGGAAATGGCCAGTCTCCTGCTGGGTCTTTGTCTGGCAGAGGAACGGTAAATCACTGATTTCCAAAGTATATAGACGAATTTCACAGTAAACATTTTCAACTGTAAATTTCCAATGACGTACAAAAACACCAGCAAACTGCGGGTTCACTGAGCAACTGTAAATGCCCAAAAATGCCCGTTAATGCCTCTTTTCTTGCAGTGCATGCATTAACCAGTTACGCCCTATTTCATACATAGGCTATTAAAAAATAGCCGATCTTGTTGTGAGATTGTAGATCGGCTATTATCGTAAAGTTTGAAAAAATAAAAAAAGGAAAAAAATACATTTTACTTTCGGTAAGTATAATTTGTATAACTTCTGTACTTTTACTCCAGTATTTCTTTTAATACAGGACTTGTACTTACTTAACGTAACAGAGTATTTCTACATTGTGGTATTGAACTTTTAGTTAAGTAAAAAATAATCTGAGTACGGCCTCAGATTATTGAGGACGGACCTTTTAGACAAAGTATTATAAATGTAATTGTGTTGTTTTACATTCCTTTGCCTAATACAAATTTCAATCAATCAATCAAAGTACTTCTTCCACAACTGGTAATCCTTCACTATATTCTAGAGTAGACACTGCTTTTGACATGCTGGAATGTATTCCTGTCTAAGACTAACACAACTGCTGTGGTGTGACAGGGCTTTTGGCAGACATATGCTCTAGACTTTGACTATCAGCAGCAGATGATCTACTTGACACAAAAGAGCCCCCACAGGATCAGTCGCATGCACATCAGTGGCAGTGACGTCCAGGTCAGTGTGATAATGACAACGATGAGGATGAATGACAGGGAAGGGAAACCAAATGAGCAATACTTAATATCTTTGTAACGTAATACTTTGTGATATCAGTGTTAAATATCAAACAATAGAACAGGGTGCCTGGTGGCTCAGACACTTAGTGTAGTGTTTCCGGGCCCCATTTTTGGGTTAGGGTAAATATCCTACATGTTTTATTAATTATTATTTCAAAACATTTCTTTAGAAAAATCTTCAAAGCATAAACAAAAGTACAAACATAAGTACACAATCGAATATATGTATGTGATGATGAATAGATGTATGTGAGCTCGTAGATCGTCTGCTTTCACTAGTTTGGGTTCCGACTCCGAGGAGACATGAACTGTATCTAAGCTAAAACGTTTGGCAACCACTGAATTAGTGTACAGTGTGAGAAAAAAACAAGAAAAGAAAATAGCTGATCTACAAGCTCACAATGTATTGCATCGCAACACATTGTGAGCTTGTAGATCTGCTATTTTCTTTTCTTGTTTTTTTCATACAAATGTTGAAATAATTGTATAAAAAATAAATAAAAAATAAGTGAGTGCATGTATGGTTCTTGACAGATCCTTCACAACATCGGTCCAGATGGTCTGGCTGTTGATTGGGTAGGAGGTAACCTGTACTGGTGTGACGGTGACACCATAGAGGTGTCCAAACTAAACGGGTCGTACAGAACAGTCCTGGTCAACACCGGTCTGGACTGGCCATACTCCATGGCTGTGGATGTACGCTACGGGTAAGAGCACTGTGGTGACATCATGAACCTCACACTGAATGTATCAACCATCCTGTGAAACACCACGGATACAAGAAGACTGAATTACATCTAAACATAACACTGATGACGTTGCATCATATTCTCTTTCTCTTGCTAATGTAATTTAAAAAGTTACTAAAAAGTTGGACAATTTAAAAATAGTATCATGTAAGTTGTGACTCTCTGAAAAGTGCACTAAATTGAGTGTGGAATACTTCCGTGTGATTGGCTGTGCTTTCTGGAGCTCCTGTGAGGTAATGCTAATAACACAATGTATTTGTAGCACTTTTCCAAAACAAGTTTACAACGTTTTTCACAACACAAACCACAACAAACAGACTGTGGGGGGAAAAAAAACACAGGGAGTTCAATTTAAAGGACAACTCTGTTTTTTTACAACCAAGGTTTATGTTTTAGCTTGTAATTAAAGTAAATAAAAGATGAGCGTTATTATTATTATTTTTTACTGCTTTCTATAGTTTTAGCAATTTTCGCCATCTTTTTTACAGTGGGCGGGGGCATTCTGTCCGGTGGCTAAATATGTCTTTTTTTACACAATAATCCGGCGCATATGGCCATCAAAGACCACAGGACCTTTTTTATTGTGTAAAAAAGACATATTTAGCCACCGGACAGAATGCCCCCGCCCACTGTAAAAAAGATTGTTAAAATTGCTAAAACTATAGAAAGCAGTAAATGAAAATAAATAAATAAATAACAATCACCTTTTATTTACTTTAATTACAAGCTAAAATATAAACCGTGGTTGTAAAAAAACAAAGTTGTCCTTTAAGCAAAAAAACAAATGAACACAGAGTCTCTAGTTAAAAGCCTTTCTGTTGAAGTGAGTCTTTAGAAAGAGTTTTAAAAGTGACAAGTGAGGTAGCCTGTCTAACTAGTTTAAACCACAAATGTGGAGCCTTTAGAGTAAATGCGGTGAGGTAAACTCCAAACATATGACACATAAGCAATGGTGTAAAGTAACTAAGTACATGTACTCAAGTACTGTACAATTTGGAGGTATTTTTACTTTAGTGGAGCATTTCCAATTTTGAATAATTTTACTTCTACTCCACTACATCTCAGAGGCAAATATTATACTTTTACTCCACTACAATTATTTGAAAAATTTAGTAGTTACCAGTTACTTCGATGTTGATTATTACAAAACATACAGTAAACACTTCAACCCTATAAATATATATATTTGCCATTTGAAAATAGCCGATCTACAAGCTCGCAATGTGTCTCGAGCTTGTAGATCTGCTATTTTCAAGAGATTCAAAACTTGAAATGGGAGGTTCTACATAATGAGTACTTTTACTTTTGGTACTTTAAGTACACTTGTAACAGAGTATTTCTATGTTGCAGTATTGATACTTTTACTTTAAAAAAAACTTTGGGTCATTTTATCGTCTACTCAGGCTTATGTGAGCCCCCCAGACCGTTTTTAAGTTGCTTGATTCAGTATTAAGATATTTGATATTCATTTTATCAGACGCGCCCCCTTCCTATACAAACCCATTATAACTTCAAACTCAATTTTACTGAATCAAGCAACTTAAAAACGGTCTGGGGGCTCACAAAAGCCTGAGTAGACGATAAAATGACCCAAAGTTTTTTTGAAAGTGAAATATCCCTTTAAATAAAACATTTGAGTACTTTTTCCACCATTGCACTAGCAGACTAAAGCAAATCATACTAAAACATGTTTTTGCATCATGAACCAAGGTTATTATAGTTTTGCATTTTTCATTCGATTTGATTCCTATTTCGTTTTGATTTTCTTTTTTTATTAGTTTTCCAAGCAGGTTTCTTAAATTAGTTTTTAAAATGTCAAAATGCTCCATTTTCTATTAGTTTTAGTTTTTAATTGTAATATGGGGTTGACAGGGCAATATTTAAAAAAAATCTATGACAAATAGTGTACTAGCCACTCTACAAGTTCTATGTCAAGATGTGACACATTGTGAGCTTTTACATCTGCTATTTTAACTATTTATTCAATCAAATATATTAGCTGTTGACAAAGACTAAAACTAAACACATTTTCTTTATGATTTTAGTTAGTTTCAGTTAGTTTAGTAAACCCACAATACATTTACTGCTACTTATCGTTCTGTCTGTTAAACCTTGTTTTAATTCACATTTCAGTTTACACATGTTTTTTGTTTTTAAATTCAAATGTTCCTTATTTTGTTAGATCTAGTTCACTATAATAACCCTGGTATGAACTCTTCATCATATTGTATGTCCACTAGTACTGTACAGTACTGTATGTGTGATTAGTTGTGAATAGTGACCCTGACACAGTGTCTCCCTGACAGATACTTGTACTGGTCAGACATAAGTAACAACAACCCCCACATAGAGAGGATGGGGATGGACGGCACCAACAGGACAGTCATCGTGAAGGATAAGATCTCCAAGCCCTACGGCCTGACGTTAGACTACATCAACGATCACATCTACTGGAGCAACGAGGAGAAATACATTGAGTTTGCCAACCTGGATGGATCCAACAGACACACAGGTAACACGCACGCACGCACGCGCGCGCGCGCTCGCACACACACACACACACACACACACACACACACACACACACACACACACACACACACACACACACACACACACACACACAGCTGCTTCTTCTTCTTCTTCTTCTTCTTCTTCTTCTTCTTCTTCTTCTTCTTCTTCTTCTTCTTCTTCTTCTCCGGTTCATTTCTAGTTTTTGATCTGGTTTAAATAGTTTAGTGCAGGGGGCTTTGTGAGCTTGTAGATCTGCATATTTTTGTTTAAAGTTTTCTTCAGAAAAAAATGCTATTGGGAATGTAAAAATTAAATAAAGAACCCTGGTTTAGGGTAATAAATAAAGCAGTGAGAACATTATTTACTTTTATATAATGTACGGATTTATGTAAACTCTTGTTATAAAAAACTTTATAATACTTTGTTCATTTATTTCATAATATTGTGACTTTTGGTTTTGTGTGTCTGTAGTTGTGAGTCAGGACAACATCAGGGCTATTACTCTGTTTGAGGATCACATCTACTGGACAGACATAGAGACCAGCTCCATCTACAGAGCCAACAAGACTGAAGGAACCAACAAGATCAGACTCATCAGCAACCTGTTCCTTCCATATGACATCCACATGTACCACCCCTATCGACAACCTGAGGGTCTGTACAACCTACTGTATACAACACTCTATTACTCTTCATGATGTTTTATTACTTTTATTTATTTTGTATTAAGGATATCAGTGAATATTCCGAATTCAAATGTTCAACTATAAAAAATAAGGTTCTAATTAAAATCAAATTTAAAAACAAATAATCTTCTGCGTGAGTCCTTTTGAGACTCTGGCCGCATGTAAATTTAAACGGCAGCCTGTCTCGTGAGATCACAGAGCCGTCAGTCTGAGAGACCGCAAACAGAATGTTATACTTCATCGTATGACGGTGTTGCGCCCGAACGTGAGCCAAGTCCTCAATGCTTCGCTGATGCAACACGGTCAGACATTTAACCACTTAAAACTGTCAATAATTTGTTAACTTGACCTTTCACTCTGTACTTGGCAGTGGTGGAAAAAGTAAATTTTTCTTTTGTGAAGTAAAAGTATCAATACTGCAGTGTATAAATACTGCAGTGTAGAAAATAGTAAAAGTAAGGTATGCAAAATTTACTTGAGTAAAAGTACAAAAGTATTGGTATAAAAATGTACTTAAAGTACCAAAAGTAAAAGTACTCATTGTGCAGAATGTCCCATTTCACAAGTTTAAAATGTATAACATGTGAGCTTGTAGATTGGCTATTTTCAAATGGCAGAAATGTATAAAGGGCTGAAGTGGTTAATGTATGTTTTGTAATAATAATCTAAATCTTCAAATTAACTAGTAACCCTAGGTTACAACTGTAACCCAGGTTTTATTAGTAATGTAAGTATGGTACTTACTATGGGATAGCATCGCCCTCTAGCGATGCCACAGAGCAAACACACCGGATTCCCGAAATTCCAATCCTCGTTGATGATTGGAGCAGGGCTGGTGTGACGCAAAACACCGGCGACCGGTGGGGTATAAATGCCCTTGTGTCACACAGGCTCGACCTCGGAACTTCCACTCTGCATGCTTGATTGCACACAGAGGGGGTTTAAACGTAAGTACCATACTTACATTACTAATAAAACCTGGGTTACAGTTGTAACCTAGGGTTATTATTTTGTAAGTTCCAGTATGGTACTTACTATGGGACACATACACGTCCCCCGGGGGAGCCCATGTTTACACCAACCCCACCCAAACGCCCACCCAGGGCCATAGGTCAAGTTTCAAACATGACCTTGGTCCACAGGCAACCCATGGCCCCACAGGATCATGGTGCAAAAGGATTTATAGGGCAAGACCTTGACGGACTCAAATCCTGTCCCTAGCCACAAATCCAGACAGACCCCAGTCTGACCGATTCATGGCAGGGAAACCAAGGCCTCCTCCTCTCTGAATCCTGTCTATCAGGTTCTGAGAGGGCATGGAAGGCCAGCCAGACTACAAGAGAGAGAACATGCCCTCCAGGCCTGTCACACATTCTGTACGTCTGAAACCAGCCACTGCTTAAGAGCAGGAGGAAAAACATGCCCACAGGCATCACTATTCCGACCTACCGTAGCACAGCCACTACACCCATGACCGTGCGCGTCATTCCTGATGCCGCCACGTCCAGGCTGTTCAAAGACACGAATGTCACAGGAGACGACCAGTCGGCTGCCGAGCATACCACCTGCAACAACGCCCCTTCATGAAGAGGGCCCAAGATGCAGACACACCCCGAGTATAAAGGCCTGCATTCTTCTCAGGACAGCAGTGCCACTACTCCCATAGGCCAACCGAATCGCCTCCATGATCCCTCAGGACCGAGTTGGTTCAGCCACCTTCGTTCTCCGGCCTCGGCCTCAGGAGACGAAAAGCTGGGTCGACTCACGGCCAGCCTCCTTATCTGACAGTAAAGCCACAAGGCCCTTACTGGACAGAGACAAAGTTACCGTCTATCTACTGCCGAAGTTAACGGCGGTGGATGAAAAACCCCTAGCCCCGCCGGAGCTCTGGCGACCGCACCAGTCTCGGACACAAATGCCAAATTGGGTTCCTTGGCCACTCGTCCGAGAACCGCATGCAATCCTCACTCACCGAGAGCGCTTGCATGCCCCCTAGGAAGCAGAAAGACTGCTCACTAGCCTAGCACGCCTGACGCCGTCCGTGAACTGCGCCGGCAAGTGCTCACCCACCAATATGCCATTGAATTGTCATGGCAAGCGGGGCCAGGTACACCTTTACCGTGGAGAAAACCAAGTCCCGATCTAATCTGTCCCGCAGATAAGTCAGGACGTTCACCACCGAAGCCTGAGAAGCCTCCACCCGAGGCGACTGCACCAGGCACCAATTCTTGAACACAGTCTACCTGATGTCAACTGACTGCAGGTAGACACCGTCCTAACCCCCTGTATGGTAGCCACCACTGCAGGGGCAGGTCTAGTGAGAGTAGACTCGACCTTCCACGGGGTAAACCCACAGGTCTAGGTCTTTGGGGTTCTCGTGGAACACTTCGTTCCCGCCCTGCCTCAGGAGGTCCCTGAGCGGGGGGACCGGCCACGGCTCGTCGTAGAGGAGGGGATCTATCTCCGACCTCCACGTGCCCCATGCTGGTGCCACCAGCAGGACTTTCCCTCCTTGAGTCCTGACCCGTTCCAAGGTCGGACGGATCAGCTCCAGAGGCGGGAAGGCGTAAAGTAGAACGCTCGGCCAAACGTGAGCCAGAGCGTCTACCCCAAGGACTGGTCCTGCATCCTTAGAGAGAAGAACTTCGAACATTTCGTGTTCTCCCTGGATGCAAACAGATCGATCAGGGCCCGGCCAAACCGGGCCCAAATCAGATCCACAGTCTTCTGGCAAAGCGACCATTCCCCGCACCGGGGTCCCCCTCTGGACAGCAGGTCCGCCCCGCTGTTCAGATGGCCCGGCACATGAACAGCGCGTAAAAGGGCCAAGCGCTGTACGCTCCAAAGCGTCAGTTCGCGCGCCAGTCTGTCCAACACAAAGCAGCCTAAGCCACCTTGTTTGTTGACATAACACATAGTTGTGGTATTGTCCGTCCTTACCAGGACATGACACCCTCTGATGCGGCTCTCGAAGTGCTTGAGAGCGAGGAAGACCCCCAGCAGCTCCAGGTAGTTGATGTGGGCTCCCCTCTGGGAGGAGTCCCACACCCCCGGGCTGAGTAGCCCTCGTGAACAGCCCCCCATCCTGAGAGGCTGGCGTCCGTGGTGATCACCTTCCAGGACGTCACAGCGCCTATCTTGACCCCTTTGGACAAGAAGGTCGCCTGCGCCCACGGTCGGAGTGACGACACACACTGTGGTGACACTACCACCTTCCGAGAGCCCATGGAGTGCGTCTATATATCGTCTATATACGTCGCAGCGGGGCTATCGCCGCCTCCGTGCATTTCACGAACACCCTGGGGCTCAGTGACATGCCAAACGGGAGCACCGTGTACTCGTATACCCGGCCTTCGAAGCCGAAGCGCAGGAACTTGCGGTGCGGCGGGTAGATTGGGACGTGAAAGTAAGCATCCTTGAGATCTATACTCGTCCACCAATCTCCTTGACATACTTTGACGTCTTTGTTGTGAGCATACGAAAGTTAAACACCATCAGAAACCTATTCAGACCCTTGAGGTTGAGGATAGGTCTCACACCCCTGTTCCACACAAGACATTTGGCACATTTGATTCATTAGCAAATGTTTCTCTACCTGCGTGTGATACATCATATGTACGGCATGCACAGTGTTCGTTCCTACAGTGTTTGGAATGTCGCCCCGACTCTTTGGGGGACATGGCAAACACTGAGGACTCATGAAATGATTAGGAGGACAATGTTTCCCACCGGGAAACATGTCACTCTGACTTTTCATGGCACGGGAAGAAATGAGCGTTTGTGTTTCAGGCAATAGTTTTATTCCACACACAGGCGGCACATTATGTACAACAGGCATTTGTGACTTGATCAGAGGACACAATTGACTTTGAACCGTATTCATTGTCTTTAGCGTCTTTCTTAGTCTCTTTGCACCGGTGGACTGGTCCTCGACTCTGTCCGCTTGGGCAAGGAAAGCGCCAGTTCGACCCCTTTAGTGGGGTTCCATGTCAATGTAAAAAATAATTTTCATTTACGATTCATGTAAAAGTTTCGTTTTCACTACTAATTTGAAGGTAAGGGTCTATAGAACAATTCTGGTCGAAGATTTTTTCACCCAGATAAAAAATTGGCCTCTAGGGGGCGCCGGCAGTTGCCAGCCCTAGCAAAATATGTTAACTGTTGTAACTTTTGATTGGATTATCCGATCTGAACATATGAGATATGTATGGATACAGGATCAGGAGAAGCATATTACACATATAATTTTTCTTTTCAGTATTGGTGCACATCCACGAAAATAGAAAGATGATCATATATCTAGTGAAATAAAACAGTTATTACACTCAGATACAGTTACATTTTTATTTATGTTTTAATGTACAACAATATGGTGCCATTGGCTTTAACAACTACTGGTACAATAGTTTAATAAAGAAATAATGTCTAACACATACAGTCTTTGTTGTGAAATTGCTCTGGTCGAGCTAGTTCTCACAGTTACACTTGCACAGACGTGTGCACTTCAACTTTGCCTTCATGCAACTGCACCGAGAGTTAGGCATACAAGTACTTTTACAAGTGCACTTCACATCTATGTTTAATACATCCTTGGCGAGGGGCAGTGTGGTCCAAATGGGAAGCAGCATGCCGCCCCCTTCCTTCCACCCATAATCGGTGGGGTTGTGGACAGGCATCATGGACCTGAATGAATGAATGATTGAATTAATTAAATTCATTAATTAAATTGACATTGTCATAACATTGAATTACAATACACAAATTCATACAGATACATACATATGGGCTGTCGTCCAGACGCTTGCTTGGAAGACGCTCCTTTTTAGATGTTGATCCAAAGCATCACTAGTTGGGGGAATTCTCTCCACGTCCCTAGTTTTCTGTGAGAATTGCCTCATTCGGATTCGGACACGATCAACATCATTGTCCTCGTTTGAGTCATCAGTGTACAGCCTACAGGCAAAGTTTGTCGCCACTTCTTTCAGCCTTGGAGATGCTTGATATGGAGTGTCGACAAGAGTTGCAAATTCCTCCATCAGGGATGGCACTTTGTGCATCACCTTGCAGCAGGATCGCTTACCCTTGAATTTGAATGACGATGTGCTGTCTGATCCAGTGAATGCATGGAAGAGAGCCATGGCCTTGCATGTCGTCATGCCCAGGTTTGTGGCGATGGTATTCAGCAAATCATTTTAGTGGTCTTTCCAGCTTTGAAGGAGATCCAAATTTCCGCTGCCGCATTCAGAGCCTGGATGTGATGGAAATTACACAGAAGCATTACGACAACGTCCGTGTCTCCAGTATGCACCATCCCAAGTGATGATGTTTGGAGGGTGTGGAGAAGATGTACCAGGACACGAGTGACAGCTTCCTCATGGTTGCATTGATCCATTGGTGGACTGTTTCCAACGTGGTGGACTTGATCACCTGCAGTGATGTAGACATCCTTTTCATCTGGAAACTGTCCATCTGTTAACACCTTACTTGAAAGGAATGAGAACAGCTCATTCTTGTTGTCAACGTTTGCCAAAAACTTTTGCCAATCTGCTGGGATTTTGGCAGTACCAGATACACGTTGCCGGGTGCCTGTTCCTCGTTTTTCCCTTGTGCCTCCTTTGATTGTTAGTTCCCGATACTGGTCCCAGACAATGTCCACTCTTGTTGATCGTTTCAAGTCATGCTGAACTCTTGGGCAGACTACCTTGTCAAAATAGGAATCAAAGGTCTTCCCAAGGACAGTTGTACCAGGAAGTGAGTGTATCAGTACTCCACCATCAATAACATTTACGTCGTAAACATCTGGCGCAACTAACTCCTCATCGCCAGAAATGTCGGTACTCGTACTGGCTTCCATGATGTATGCCAACAAATCTGACTTGGTGCAAGAGTTGAGGGCTCCCTCAGATGACAATGCAGGTGGGTATGGGGAAGATTTGTGACAAAAAAAAACTTCCAAATCTCCCCCGCGGCTGTCTAGCACAATAAAAGCTTTCCCATAGAGCTCTGCATGATGTTTAAAGTGCTGCATTCTCAGCTTATTTGCTGTCTTCCTCTGTGCTTTCTTCGCATGGAACAACAATAAGTTGTTTCTCTTGATCGGTGCTGTCAGAAGTGTGTCATGTGATTCAAGCACACTCTTCCTGTAGTTGTTATACTGGTCTTGTCCCCTAGACTCAAGTTGATGTACAGATACGGCAGCAGCCGCAGACTCACACACCTTGTTTTCTAATGTAACCAGGTCTTTACTGCCCTCCTCAAAGGGATTCCCATTGCTCAGCAACACCTCCATCAGGTCTTTGGCATGGCGTTGAAATCGGTGTTGAGATGCAGAGCCTTCCTCGTGATGAGGAAGTTCTTCCCAATCATCATTGTCGTTTGTAGTGGTAAATTCCTCAACGACACGGCTGATTTCTGGGCCAGTCACGATCCAGCGTTCCAACATGCCAGGGTTCTCTGTCAGACCAATTATCCTACCAACCCCTTTCACCCTTTTGTTGGCTTTTTTTTTTTTTTAAAGATTTGTTTTTGGTATTTTTTTATTGTTTTTATTGGAGAGGGACAGGGAAAGTAGTCTGACAGGAAGAATGGGGAGAGAGATGGGGGGAAGACATGCAGGAAAGGCCGACGGGAACGGGACGCGAACCCGCGGCACACTGCTATTAAGGATTTGCAACCAGGGTGCCTAGACCGCGACGCCACGGTCTAGGCCCCCTTTTGTTGGCTTGCTCGTGTGCCTGATCGATTGGTATGGATGAGAAACGCAGATTGCTTCGAGTTATCGTCCAGTGTCCATTCTCAAACTCTGCCTTGATGCTATCTGGGAGACGTTCCATGTCTCTGATAAAGATTGGAATCCACCTGGCGTAATTCTGGTGATCAAGAGCAAAGAACAAAGGCACAAGCATCCGTAGGGTACTGACCATGAGTTCGAACTTCCGTTCCCGATGTGCTCGAATAAACATGAATATGATCTGTTGGTACTTGTGTACAAGCAGCCAAAATTTGAATGTTGGACTTTCTTGGGAAACTACCACGGCCCAATCGTCAAGGGCTATCTCAGTTCCACTGCCCTCATAGGCTTGCTTCAGAAGGCTGTTGAGTACCACAACAGTAACTTGATGGGCATATCTTGTTCTCATTACATTGGATGCTTTCAGAAATGATGTGGCGGCTGCCTCTGACTTCACTAGCCCAGCTTCCTTCAAGGCTTCAGGCCATCCTGACCCACGCAGAAGATCTCCCATGGTGCTCCACAAAGCCATTTCAATGTGGAGCCCACCTAGCATCACCACAAACTTGTCTTCGCCAAAAATGTCAGGGAAGGTCCATTGCATTTTTTTT
Organism: Gymnoscopelus microlampas; assembly: GCF_963454915.1. NCBI lineage: Eukaryota > Metazoa > Chordata > Actinopteri > Myctophiformes > Myctophidae > Gymnoscopelus > Gymnoscopelus microlampas. Next base: position 1,506,797 of record NC_139949.1, on the reverse strand, counting down.
GCCAGGTCATAGAGTGGTTGGTCCACAACCAAAAGAGGGACTTGATGTGGGTTGAGGTGCTCAGTTGTCCTTCTAACCAGTTCCATTCCATGTCTAATCATTTCTGGGGTGGCTGCTTTCTCATGGAAAAGTAGAAGGAGGGCTTCAATGTTTTTTTCCGGTAGTCCAACAGCATCTGATCGGGCAGCATGGAATGAAGACCACATTGCTGGGGTGACGTTTTTTTCTGTATCAGTTCATGCCGTTTCTCCACATCAAATGAACTAGTTGCCTCTGGTTGCACAACTTTTACCTGGGGCTGGGTGACAAGATTTCGGCCCACAGGTGGTACAAATGTATACGAATGAGGCAGGATGGGTCCACTGCTACCTGCTCCTGTTTTCTGTGAGTTGATTCGTAGACATTCTTGGTTTATTCCAGGCTTCTGTGATGTAGGAAACTGAAAAAGTGAAATCCCAGTTCCATGGAAGGATGAGCTTGCAGTACATGATGTGGGATTATGATCCAAGTTATCTAGGGCTGCGACAGTGAAAATTTGCAGATGCAAATTTGTTGGACAGACTATATCTGCGTTGTTTCTTGTTCGTTGAGCAATAGCCTGTGCAAAACTAGCTTCAATGCTGAGGACGTTCTTATATGACACGCTAAAAGAATATTTGTGTAGGAATTCGACCAACTTCTTGCTTCTTGTTTGCGAGTGCAATTCGAGTGCCAGGAACACTGCAAGTGGAGGCTCACAATTCAAGTTTGCAGGTAGAGAAGACATATTTAGCATGGCCACCTGACTCACAGACAGGATTTCCCTAGAATTATCTTCTTCTGGCGATGATTTGGGTCCTGCGAGGAGATGACGGAAGAAATACTTCATACGTTGTGGAACAGATGATTTTTCGCAACTATTGGGAAATGAACCATCAAACCTGAATGGAGTGTTATGATCTATAACAGCTTTTATTAGAATTGATGTTGCCATTAGTAATGTAAGTACTTCCTCATCTGGTGTTTGAGTTGCATATGATATCATTTGTCTAGCCGCCTTTGAACAAACAATGAAAACTCGGTCACGGGTACCTTTCTCCTCTGTCATATCCGGGAAGTGTTTGAGAACCGTTCCCTTTAGCCATGTCCGGTTCACGGTCTTCTGAATTCCGTGTTGTTCCAATCTCTCTGTCATCATTTCTGTCAGATCTTGCAATGCAAAAACCATACGACCTCCAGCGACTTCTTCCATCATGAATTGGAGCAACTCATTTTCTGCTGTGGCCTCAAAGTTTTCACTAGCTGTGTCTTTAACAACATTGTGTAGCAATTGCGATGATACTTGGCTTCAATAGCGATTAGATCTCCTTCTGCAAGGAGTGCCACGATACGATGTTCTCCCAGTGCAACTGCCTTGTCGTGAATCTGTTGGGTGAGTTGTACCTTCTGGAACGAATGGTCTGCTGCATTTGTTACTTCACCACAAAAGAGACATTTATTCCGATTAACAGGTGCACCAGTCCGGCAGGATCTTCTTGTTGCAGGAATCAAACCTTCGGAATGCAGTTTTTTTGCACTGTCAAGTGCTGATGCCCTGTAGAGCCAACGACAAGTTTTATGCCAGGATGCACGATTTTGCTGCTTGGATTCTGCGTCTGGAAGTTCTATATCTGGGTGGGGAGCAGCACCAATTGCTCTGAACTGACTTGCAAGGCCTATGATTTCTGTGTAGGCTGCCTCTCTACGACTGGCAACTGGATTTGCATGAGGGCAAACAAGATTTTCCTTAGTTTCCTTTTGACACAAAATGCACAGCTTCCATTTGGTTGTCCCAGCCATCTTGTTAAAATAAATAATTTCGACAAACAATCCACAGCTTGTTGAACCTTTTCCGGGTTTTGTTTTCTGTTAGGGTCATGTCATGAAGACATAAGCATCATTAAGGTTTCGAGGCCAATAGGCTCGAAGCCTTATTACATCTGTAGGAATTCATGATCTTCCGCCGGTTTTGCCAGTTCTGGCCTAACCGCGTGGTCACTTTTTATCAAATTCGGCAATATGGTAGAGGGCCATGCCAAACGGCGAAAACCCGAAACTCACAAACATTGGCCAAAGGGTGGCGCTGTAGCACTCAATTGAAATATGCCAACTTTGAACAGGTACAACTCATGCCCTGTTTGACCCACAGCCATGAAACTTCGATGCACACATGCGTCTCCTCATGCCTAACAACTTTCACTGTTTGACTTTTGACCTCTGACCTTTAGATCTCCCACCATTTCGAATTCTATGAAAAGCAGTAAAAAGCAGTAAAAGTCCATAGCTTTCTTGGATCTTTGAGCAATCTGTACGAAACTGTCTACACATGAACTTTGGACCAATGCCGACAAACGTGAGCAAGCGGATTTTCCATAAATGAAAACGTTAAGCTTTTATAAGCCAATGAAAATTGCATGTTTTATGACAATTATTCATCTGCCCCTAACACATACATGCAGACTCACATTTGTTTGACACTTTGCAATATTGTAGAGGGTCCTTCCAAGTATCACTGAAACCAATCTTACTCCAATAGGTCAAAGGGGGGCGCTATAGCAATTTTTTGAAAATGCAAACTTTAAACAGGCAAAAGTCATGCCTCGTTTGGCCGACAGCCGTTAAACCTGCTTACACATGTGCCTTGACTCATGAGGAACACATGTATCACTTTGACCAGTAAGCTCTGCCCTTAGATTGTCTGCAATTTTGAGCAGTTTGAAAAACATTTAAATCCAGGATTTCTGAGCAATTTGCGTGAAACTGTGTCAAATACATGTTTGAGGCCCTTTTTCACAGGTTCAGGTGTGTTGGTTCAATAGCTTGATCGCTTAATCATCTGCCTTGAAACCATAGGGTAGCCGGTTCGAATCCCACCTCAGGTAGACTTCATTATAATTGCATTGCACACAACATGACTATATCAATGAATACATGTGCAATTGTTAAAGATGACGAGAAATGCATACTTGAAAGTAGTTATTTTCAATGTATGACGTACTTCATTCGCCCTTTTGTTTTGTTTTGTTTTGTTGGATTCTCCCTTTTCACTATCTAAGGCTGTGTATTGGATAGCTCCACCAGTAGAGTGTGAGTCTCATGTGCCGAAGGTCCCTGGTTCAAATCCCACTTATTACAGTTCACATTTAAATTGCATTGTACAAAACATGACCCTGTTAATTCAGACATGTGCAATGTTTAGACAATAACACAAAATGCTTTTGAGAGTAGTTGTTTTTTATGTATGACATACTTTCTTGTGAAAATAGCCGATCTACAATCTCACACCTTTTTAGATAGCAACGCGTTGTGAGCTTGTAGATCGACTATTTTCCACTAGTTTCCATTCCGAAATATATTGAGCAGTTTGAAAAACATTTAAACCAAGGATTTCTGAGCAATTTGCGTGAAAGTGTATCATGTGTGTGAACTCCCTTTTCACTAGTACAGGTCTGTTGGCCCAATGGCTTAATCATCTGCCTTGATACCGCAGAGTCGCTGGTTCAAATCCCACGTCATGCAGACTTCAACTCAATTGCATTGCACACAACATGATTGTATCAATGAATAAACATGCAATTGATAAATGAAATGCTTATTGAGAGTAGTTATTTTCAATGTATGACGTACTTCATTCCCTCTTTTGTTTTGTTGGATTCTCCTTTTTCACTGACTAAGGCTGTGCATTGAATAGCTTGATCAATACACTGTTAGTCTCATGTGCCAGAGGTCCATGGTTCAAACCCCACTCGTCACAGTTTACATTTAAATTGCATTGTACAAAACATGACCCTGTTAATTCAGACATGTGCAATTTTTAAACAATAACATGAAATGCTTTTGAGAGTAGTTGTTTTTTATGTATGACATACTTTCTTGTGAAAATAGCTGATCTACAATCTCACACCGGAAGAACATATAGGACGGAAAAACCTATAGATATCAACAGACACCATCAGGGAGGCCATATCTTTAGCTCAATGAGAAGAGAGGCAGCCTGTGAATCCATAGGTCGCTGGTTCGATCCCTGTCCCCAACAATGCGTTGAGGTGATCATCATTTGGAATTCCCCCTATTCCCATGGATTGGATCCACCCCTCTCACCTGCTCTCACTCATCACCAATCACACCTGCCACATGCACAGTACAATTTTTAGGTACTTTTACTTTACTACTCTACTCTACTACAATTACAGCAGATGACAGCTTTAGTTACTTGTTACTTTGCAGATGTAATTATTAATACAACACCTACAGTAACCACATACAGCCGATCTACAATGTGACGCGTTATGAGCTTGTATGTATATAATAAGCAACCCATGCTGTATGATAACTTACCACATATGAAATCCAATTCTGTCTATCCAATGGCTCAGTCTGTACTGTGGCCATAGCTGAGTGGTTAGTGAGCCCACCTAGGGAGCCAGAGGCCCTGGTTGCCCCAGGTACGATTCCAGGCCAGGCCAGCAAATGTGTCGATGAAATGAAATATGTCCCTGAGCAAGACTCTTAACCCCTAATTGCTCACAGGCCCTCATTGGAAACAAGACCGCAAGGACTTTCATGAACGGACCTGGAATTATCCTTATCCTTTACACTGTCTACCCACAAGTCTATAGGTCCCTGATTCAAACCCCAATTTAACCGGTCCAAATATAATTTACTGAACAAAAATCATGACTTTGTTAATTAATGCATGTTCACTTCTTCTCTCTCGCTCTCTCTCTTACTGCCTCTCTTTCTCACTGCCTCTCTCTCTCTCCCTCCCTCTCTCTCTCTCTCCCTCTCTCTCTCTCTTTCTTTTCTCTCCCTCTCTCTCTCTCTCTCTCTCTCTCTCTCTTTCCTCTCTCTCTCTCTCTCTCTCTCTCTCTCTCTCTCTCTCTCTCTCTCTCTCTCTCTCTCTCTCTCTCTCTCTCTCTCTCTCTCTCACTCTGTCACTGTCTGTCTGTCTGTCTGCCAGTCTGCCACTCTGTCACTGTCTGTCTGTCTGCCAGTCTGCCACTCTGTCACTGTCTGTCTGTCTGCCAGTCTGCCACTCTGTCACTGTCTGTCTGTCTGCCAGTCTGCCACTCTATCACTGTCTGTCTGTCTGTCTGCCAGTCTGCCACTCTGTCACTGTCTGTCTGTCTGCCAGTCTGCCACTCTGTCACAGTCTGTCTGTCTGCCAGTCTGCCACTCTGTCACAGTCTGCCAGTCTGCCAGTCTGCCACTCTGTCACAGTCTGCCAGTCTGCCAGTCTGCCAGGCTGCCACTCTGTCACAGTCTGCCAGTCTGCCACTCTGTCACTGTCTGTCTGTCTGCCAGTCTGCCAGTCTGCCACAGTCTGTCTGTCTGCCAGTCTGCCAGTCTGCCACTGTCTGTCACAGTCTGTCACAGTCTGCCAGTCTGCCACTCTGTCACAGTCTGCCAGTCTGCCACTCTGTCACAGTCTGCCAGTCTGCCACTCTGTCACAGTCTGCCAGTCTGCCATTATTCTCGAAACCGCTCATTGCTGCTTGCAGCTATATTTACTTTTGTATTTGTTGTACTTTTTACATTTTGCCTCAATATATCAATAGCTAGCCTATAGTTTTAGCCAGTGCTAGCATACACTTTGGTTAATGCTAGATCTTACTGTTGGGATTTATTACCTAGGCCACTTATCCCACTTGACTGTCTATATTCATAAAACACTTTAGGATACTTCCTGACATGTTTAACTTTGTTTGCTTACCTTCAAAATAGCAGCAATCAGTACAGCTCCTGTATGCTCAGTCTGATAACTAACAAGGTACCAAGTCTGAACGATTAAGAAACACCTGCTAGCCTGCCCTTTAGTGGCAGTAGATAGTATAACTAATTGTACATTATAAAATGTATGTACAATATAAAACACAGGCGTGTGGCATTTATTCTCATATCTAACTCTAATTCCCCACATATTTCCTGTATTGTCTCATTTGTGTGAAATATCATATTAGATGTGCTCCAATCATATTTATTTTATTTGTATACAATTACTCATTCATGATAACATAGGTATAGATACCAACATAATAAGGTTACATAGGATAGAAGTTAGGTGTAATTTGAAGTAATTCGATGTAAATTGGCAAACATCTTTATGTGTTTTCCGTACCAGAATATTCAAAACATCGATATTTTAACTCCAGTTGATTCCTCACACAGCATTGACTTGATATAGCAATAAAAAAAAATATTACACAGCAATTGTGGGAAAATTAAGAAAATGTATCAAAACATCATAATTCCGATTTTGGCCATTTTGGAAATGGGGCAAAAACAATATTTTCTTTTTTCAATCTGGTTCATATATCTTCGAGCCAAATTGTTCTATAGACCATCTATCTATATATACATTTCTAAACCCAAAACCCAAAAGAAAACCCTGCCACTGTGTGGGACTAAACACAAAAACAACATATCAATGTCACTAACAAGACACGCCACAACGTGCAGAATTACTACGCGCAGTCTGTAGGCCACTTCATACTGCTCAGCACACATCTGCCCCCTCGCAGCATAATTAATTGCGGCCAACACAAACTCACAACATTACAGTCGGCCATGTTGTTCCTTAGCGTCATCGCCGACCACCGCCCAACGAGACCCAAGTGAGGTCAGACAACACACTCCATATTTGGGCATAGCTCCATTGGGAACATCTCCTATTATGGCTTTATATAACCGCCCAACGAGACCCAAGTGAGGTCAGACAACACACTCCATATTTGGGCATAGCTCCATTGGGAACATCTCCTATTATGGCTTTATATATTATAGAGACCAACAAACACAAAGCCCCGCGCAGCGGCTAGGGGGGAGGGGCGCGCAGCGCCCCGACCCTCTAGTTATCTACAAATTAGAAGTGAAAAATAAACTTTTACATGAATTTGAAATGACTGAGTGTCCTGGCACCCCACTACTTTTAAGAGGGGGCCGCCCCCCCATGATTTCAGAGGAGCCGAGGGGGGGCTGAGCGCCCGAGAAAACGGGCGGTGAATGTGACATTCTGCTGCTTCCCTTTACGACCAGGCCCGCTGCTGTCCTTGCGTTGGGGCCTGGGCGAAGGTGGAGGAGGAGGTTGAGCGCGCTCTCTATCCTTCAGCCTGACATCTTGAGCACCGAAGGAGCCTTGAGGACGTTCCCATGAACTGGCTCTGGTGCTGGATGCTCCGGACGCCCCACGTTTGCGTCCGGACTGGCGTCTGCCACCCGCTGCTCCCTGCTGCTGTGGCCTGGCCGAAGTGGAGGTAGCGGGTGCGGAGATGAGGCTTGCGGCTGTCTCCTCCAGCTGTTTCTCCGCAGCCTGGGCCTTGGTGATGAGGTCCGCTGCGGTGTGAAACAGGTTCGTGGCGGTCAGAGGGAGGCCTTTGAGACCCGTCGTCACGATGGCCTTGGACTCCGACGCCAGGTCGAGCCACTGGGCCCTTTCCAGGTCCGCTGTGAGGGCCATGGCCCGACCCTTCCACGTCAGCGCGTTGCATGTGCAGAGGATTGCCAGCTGGACCAACTTGGCGAGCTCCAACGCGTCGTCGACCGAGGTGGCGTGCAGGTCCGCTGCCGTGTCCGTCTCCAGCAGAGGCCGGGCCACTAGGTCCTTTAGCTTCGCCGCGGCCGATCCCTGGAGCAACGACCCCACGTTCATCGCCTTCACAGCCGATGCGGAGGCCTTGTAGAGCACGCCGTGTGCGTTGGAGAGGGCCCTTTTCTTGGAGTTGGCGAACACCGGGCCACTCCTGTGGCTCAGTCTCACCTGACTCGGTTTGGCCCTCTCGATGGCGGTTGCGAGGTCATTGTCCATTGGTGGAAGACCCGCGACCCCCAACTCAGCCCCCGTGATGATGTCAGAGTTGAAGCCGAGGGGAATCGGCTCCCTCCTGACCTTCCAGGTGAACTGCACCGCGCCCCTGACGCCGCAGGCCTCTGGAAGCATCTTGGACTCGACCACCCGAGGGGGGAGGGGCGCCAGCCCCTGGAACCCCGGTATGGGGACCCCGACCGACGACCTTGCTGGCTCCATGGGCTGCGCCAGGCCGCACCTGGCCAAAGCCCGACGGAACACGACATTTACCGTCTCATCGGACACTCTTGCCGCCTGGCTAGGCTCCGGGGAGATAGTCGTCGTCTCTGGTTCAGGGACAGGAGGACTCGGGCTGGTTATCGATACCTCTTGTCCCTGGTAGGAGGTGAGGCCTTCGTCCTCGTCATCCGCCACCGGGACGCGGTCGCAGGCCTCTGGTTCGTCCTCCTCGCTGCCACCCTCGAAGTCGTCTGGGAGCGCCGTGTCTCCCCAGGCGACGATGGAGGAGGTGGGGGAGAAGGCAAGGTCGTCGCTTTCCTGGGAAGGCCCGACGGCCTCGTCAGCGACGATCAGGATCGGGGAAGAAGAAGCTGCTCGCGAGGCCTCCTCGTACCTGATCTTCGGTATGGCTCCACTGGCACGATGTTGTTGTTTAGCTCCGTGTGCAATCAGCTGATGCAGAGTGGAAGAAGAGGTCGAGCCTGTGTGACGCGAGGGCATTTATACCCCACCGGTCACCGGTGTTTTGCGTCACACTAGCCCTGCTCCAATCATCAACGAGGATTGGAATTTCGGGAGTCCGGTGTGTTTGCTCTGTGGCATCGCTAGAGGGCGATGATATCCCATAGTAAGTACCATACTGGAACTTACGAAATAATAACTAAAGTTATCAAGTACTTGTAGTGGAGTAAAAGAACAATATTTGCTTCTGAGATGTAATGGAGTAGAAGTAAAAGTACTGCAAATGGGAAATACTCCAGTATAGTAAAAAGTCCTCAAAAGTGTACTTACGTACAGTAAGTAAATGTGCTTAGTTACTTTACACAACTGGTACTTGGTCTGCTCTTTTTCACTCTACACCAAACCTCTTTGCTGAAAATAGCCGATCTACAAGCTCACAGGCGTTGTGAGCTTGTAGATCGGCTATTTTTGGCTGAAGTGCTCCTCAGAATAGGGATGCTAGGGTGGTTAACGTAAAAAACTAAATCCTATATAACAAAGATTTGGCGGCCCCCCTGTAGTAACTCTGAGGACCCCCTATTTGTCCCGGACCCCCTGTTAAAGACCCCTGATCTAAAACATTACATTTGTATTAAAAAGTGTCATTTGATCTCTCAAGAGAGTGTGTTTCTCAGCACCAACCGTGTAGAGAAAGAAAGATACTTTTGCTGTGTTTGAATTAAGTTTTAAAAAGGAATATTCAAAAGTCATTTTTGGCCAATTCTGACAGCTCTATTTTGTAAATTGTATTATTTGATCTGCTACATACGCAACCTTGTCCCTATTCTGGGCATGGCATTATAGGCAGAATTTTGTATCACAGTGCATGTAAAAATACAATCAAAAATAAAATAGTGAAACAGCAGATCCACAAGCTCACAAAGCATTGCGATGCAAAATGTTGTGAGCTTGTAGATCCGCTACTTCATTGCAAGTATACAGGTGCGCGTTAACATTTAGACATTTGGAAGGTCTTGAGCACAAACAGTTTGAAAAGCTCTGTTGTAACATATACTGTAGGTGTGTGTTCTCATATTCATTACATGTGTGCATGTTTTCTCCACCCTGCAGTGTCTGGTCATCCATGTCAGACCAACAATGGAGGCTGCAGTAACCTGTGTCTGCTCTCACCTGGTGGGGGCTACAAGTGTTCCTGTCCCACAGACTTCTACTTGACAGCTGGCAACAAGCAGTGCATGTCCAGCTGCACTGCCAGCCAGGTGATTCACCTCAGCCTCACTTGTGTTACGCCTTATGACTTTATTAGCCTGGTAAATCATCCCGGTCGTGGAATTCACATTTCATTTTCATTCAGCAGAAGACACATGGAAATGTGAGTTCCGAGACCGGGATGGTTTACCAGTTTATGACTTAATGTCTCATGTCTGCTTTTGATACATTACTCATTCTAAACATAATCCTCTGTCCCCTTCAGTTTGTTTGTCAGAATGAAACGTGCATTCCGTTCTCGTGGAAATGTGACACAGTAGATGACTGTGGGGACCGGTCAGATGAATCTGCTGACTGTCGTGAGTAGAGACTGAAAATTACCTCAACTAGACCATACCCGGTGAAGGGCGCAGGCGAAAGTAGTTGCAAAGGTGGGGTTAATGCACGTCCTTTCGCGCGGTTTCTCCCCCGCGCGCGTCCCGTCGTGGCCCCCCCCCCCCCCTCCTCCCCGTCGTGGCTTCCCACCTCCTCCCCCCTGTCGCTCCCGTCGCGGCACCCCCCGGCCCGCGATCACCCCTCCCCACGGGCGGATATATATATATATATATATATATATATCAGCACGGAGAATGGCGTAGGCATGTTACTCGCCCGCCCCGGGTCCGTCTGGTGTGTTTACTTTCCACAGAAAGAATTGTACTCTGAGAGTGGGCGGGGTCTCGGTGTTGCCATGTCGGCGTACTGTAAGCGCTGTAGGGGCAATGTTGGTGGTATAAGGTTTGTTTGGTTTGGCCTCGTTTTCATAGACCTTGCTGCTTGTTTCTCTAGCGAAACCTGGCAACGACGCATGCGCAGTTTGATCAAGAGTCCCCCCAAGACACAGGCTACCACCGTGAGGTTACTAGAATTATAGTAGGATATTCATGATGTATTATTGCTGTTTACAGTGATTACTTCTATATATTCCACAAAAACTCATAGATGCTCATAATGCTTTATCAATAATAATGACACATTTTGAGTATGAATACATACTAATAATTATAATCTACTTATAATACAGCATAATTAAAGCTATAAGAACTAATACATTATCAGAATGCTTAATTGAAATAATCATAACAGAACAGATTTTATAATTACCTTTAAGTTCACATACTATAAAACTTCATAATTGCTGAACAGACCTTTTTATTTTGGCCAGTATCATAGCGTGTTACAATTTTCATAGTTAAAATACATGATAATAACATGATTTTTCTCGTCAGCTCTCCAAATTAAACCAACACACAACTCAACAGGTAAACAAAGATGAAATCATTCATTCAAACTGATTAGAGATGAGATCTTCCCGTTCTTGTACATAAAGTAACACATTTAGTTTTACTGCATATTACTCTCTGTACAGAGTCTGATGATGTCAGGTTGGTTGGAGGAACCAGTAGCTGTACTGGTAGACTGGAGATGAAACACCAGGAAGAGTGGAGACCAGTGTTGGCTTGGTTTGACTGGAACAGGATGTCATCATCTGTAGTGTGTAGACAACTGGACTGTGGCTCTGCTGTTTCAACAGAATTGACTAGTTCTACACGTCAACCTGGGTGGATGATTCCATCTTCCTGTGTCGGCTCTGAGTCTTCACTGATGGAGTGTGGACCAGTTAAGTCTTATGATTCCAATCTCACACTGAAGATAAACTGTTCAGGTAAAACAATAACATCAACAATGTAAACGTTTTGCGATCATCAACATGCTTTTACAATGTACCATTTTTGTTCATGTGAAATCATAATAAGAGTAAGCAATAAACAATGTAAATGATCACATTAGCATCTGTCGAAACAACATGATATCTAAATAACAGTTTATACACTTAAAACTATGGATACCAGGTAAACAATGAACTAAGCAATAAAAGTCTCTACATTTGTAGTAACAAATAGGAGGTTTAGAAAAACGAATCTATGAAACAAAAACATGAGAACAAGTGCCACTTGTTGTCATGTCTGCATTGTATGTGCTGTTTAGGTACCATTAACTATTACACACTCATCTCATGCCTCAAATCCACCCTTGGAATCACTGACACTGCCCTCTCCTGGTTCAAATTATACTTTTCTGACATCAGTTCATCTCCACTATTAACTTCCTGACCATGTGACTGAGTCAGGTGCAGTGGGTGCAGCATTCACCCAGATTCCCATATTATAGTCATTCCTCTGTCACAATATTATGCCAGAGATGGGACCTTTTTATTTGATAAAGTACCAATCTTTCTGTCTGTGTGTTTAGGGATTCATTAAAACAACTTTAATCTGATATTTTCAGATTCCCGTATGCATCTATAAAGAAGATAACAGTAGCGGTATCGCCTTAGCGATCCCACAATTATTCCTCTCACATTTTCATGCAAGAGATTGGACACTGTTTAAGAGGCCTACATTTTCTTATGAATAATCTCTCTCTCTCTCTCTCTCTCTCTCTCTCTCTCTCTCTCTCTCTCTCTCTCTCTCTCTCTCTCTCTCTCTCTCTCTCTCTCTCTCTCTCTCTCTCCAGAGTCAGTGAGGTTGGTGAATGGGACCAGTTTGTGTTCAGGCAGAGTGGAGGTGAAGGCTAATCAGTCGTGGGTCTCAGTGTATGAAGGTGACTTTGACCAGCAGGATGCAGAGGTGGTCTGTAGGGAGCTTGGCTGTGGGGGCATTCAGTCCTCCACGGGATGCTCGATGGAGAAGTTAAGGCTCCAATGTGGAACGAAGAGTTCCAGTGTGAAGGTATTGAGTCTGTTCTCCTAGACTGTGAAACCTCAAATTCAACTAGAAACACCAGCTCACCTGACAAGACTGTTGTACTCACCTGCTCAGGTAAAAGGCAAACTATACTTTTGCATTTATATTGTATTATATTAAAAGTCATATTGCTCTTAAAACATGTACTCTCTTGACTCTTTACAGTGGTTGATGATGTCAGGTTGATGGGAGGAACCAGTAACTGTACTGGTACACTGGAGATTAAACACCAGGGGGATTGGAGACCAGTGGATGGTGGATTTCACTGGAACCTGAAGTCATCATCTGTAGTGTGTAGACAGCTGGACTGTGGCTCTGCTGTTTCAACAGAAAGGAGTTCTTGGTTTACACATGAACCTGTTTGGAGGATTACACCTTACTGTGCTGGTTCTGAGTCTTCACTGAGCGACTGTGTCATAATGGAGACTTCTCATATCACACGGAAAGGTTTGATTACAGGCAGACCCACAGTCATCTGTTCAGGTAACTCAGCAATTACTTGAACAACACCAATCTTTTCAGTCTCTCATCTGTCTGTCTGTCTGTCTGTCTGTCTGTCTAGACAGACAGACAGACAGACAGACAGACAGACAGACAGACAGACAGACAGACAGACAGACAGACAGACAGGTGTATTCCTGTACATCCGTCCATCTATCAGTGCGCATGTGTTTGTAGGGATTTGTGGAGACTTTTGCTCTACTGTAAGCTCTTGAGGGAGATCTGATGATGATGATTATCATTGTTTTCAGTTCTGCTCCTTTGTATTTGATAAACTACCAATGTTTCACTCTGTGTGTTTAGGGATTCAGTAAAACAACTTGAATCTGATATTTTTTTATTTCCATTTGCATCCATAATGAAGATAAAAGTAGCGTGATCGCCTTAGCGATTCCGCAATTATTCCTCTCTCATATTATCATGCTCTCTCTCTCTCTCTCTCTCTCTCTCTCTCTCTCTCTCTCTCTCTCTCTCTCTCTCTCTCTCTCTCTCTCTCTCTCTCTCTCTCTCTTCAGAGTCTGTGAGGTTGCTGAATGGGACAAGTTCGTGTTCAGGTAGAGTGGAGGTGAAGTCTGATCAGTCGTGGGTCTCAGTGTATGAAGGTGACTTTGACCAGCAGGATGCAGAGGTGGTCTGTAGGGAGCTTGGCTGCGGGGCTCCTAAAGTCCTTCAGGGTGTGCTCTATGGAGAAGTCAATGCTCCAATGTGGACCGAACAGTTCCAATGTGCAGGTAATGAGTCTGTTCTCCTGGACTGTGAAACCTCAAACTCAACAAGAAACACCAGCTCACGTGACAAGACTGTCAGACTCAGCTGCTCAGGTAAAAGACAAACTATACCTTTTAGTTTTAGTTGTAATTTTGTAATGAAAGTAATGGTGTTTTTTTATGTTTCCTTACTTGTCTCTGTGCAGAGTCTGATAATGTCAGGTTGGTGGGAGGAAGCAGCAACTGTACTGGTATATTGGAGATGAAACATCAGGGAGACTGGAGACCAGTGGATGGTTGGTCTGACTGGAACCAAGACTCATCATCTGTAGTGTGCAGACAGCTGGACTGTGGCTCTGCTGTTTCAACAGAAAGGAGTTCTGGTTCTACACATAAACCGGCCTGGAGGATTACATCGTCCTGTGTTGGGTCTGAGTCTTCACTGAAGGAGTGTGGAACAAGGATGTCAGCTACTTCCTTCTACATACTAGAGGTGATCTGTTCAGGTAACAAACTATTTCAACAATAGTAATAATTACAGTGTCTTACAAAGCCTCGGGAAACACTTCTGCCTGATCGATGAAGTCATTGGAGTCCTGCCCCCCCCCCCCTGCTTTGAAACGATAAAATGATCTTGACTCACTGTGTGTGGAACGGCTGCATATTGATACTAATGTAACTGTCAAAGACATGATCTTATATTGGTTTCTCACTGCATATATATGTTTCATTATTGTCGGCCTGGCGGAGACAGACGTCCGTCCATCTGTCTGTCAGACGTCCGTCCGTCTGTCTGTCAGACGTCCGTCCGTCTGTCTGCGGAGACAGACGTCCGTCCGTCTGTCTGTCTGTCCGTCCGTCCGTCCGTCTGTGACCAGCTAATCTCAGGCACCATTGGCTTGATCGCAGCGAAACTGTGCACACACACTCCCTGGATACCAATTCAGAACATCTGCCCCAAAAAATGTACATGGGCCTGTTATAGCGCCACCAGGAGGCCGCTTTTTGCAAAACGTTTTTTTTGACAGTACTCCTACAGATTTTGTCCAAACGTCACGCAAATCAGTACACAGTATCTCTATAGTCATTAAACAAAACGGGTCTTTCAGATTTGTCATATTCCATCCTGATTGGCTAAGAATAGCTTCCAAAGTTTGCAGGAGTGCTTCGTTTTCAACAAAATGCCTCAATTCATGAACACAGCATGCAATTTCCGTGAAATTTTGCACAAACATTCCCACTAGGCCGAGGAAGAAATGCCACTTGACATTTTTTTAATCAGCCTCATGGTGGCGCTATAACAGGCCGATTCGTATTTTTACCTATAATGGCCCCGATCTGTGTAAAACTTTGTATGTGCACTCCCTAGAGGCCAAGGAAACACGTTTGCCCTGCATTTTTCATATCTGCCTTTTATAGCGCCACCAGGAGGCTGGCTTATGTAAAACACATTTTTGGATATTACTCCTTCAGATTTTATCCAAATCTCACACAAATCGGTACACATGATCTCTATAGTCATGTGATCAAAATGGATCCCTTAGATTTTTCATATTCCATCCCGATTGGCTAAGATTGACATCTAAAGCTTGCAGGAGTGGCCCGTTTTCAACAAAATAGCGCAAATCCTGAACGCGGGGTCCGATTGCGGTGAAAGTTTGCTCACACATTTGCACTACAATGAGGAAGAAATGCCACCCTTCCACATTGCCTTGTTATAGGGCCATCAACAGGTCTATCAAAACACATTTTTGGAACAAAATGCCTCAAATCATGAATGCAGTGTCCGATTGCCATCAAAGGCCTAAGAAGAAGTGCCACTCTTTTCACATTATAGCGCCACCAGGAGGCCACGATAACCTACCTGACCTGGCGGAGACCTGTGTTCCGAGGAGCACTTTTTCTAGTTATATATTTTTTTCATCTCATACTCGATATTGTTACATCTAGGAAGTTGCAAAAGGTTTTTTTGCGCAACAAGTTCCAACAGCATTTAGCCTCTTACTAATTTGTACTTGTACAAGTTAGTGAAAAATAAAACCTTTATTCTTTATTCTTGAATGATTTTTGTGTAAATAACACGTCCAGTTTATTATCAAGCAACATGTTATGTTCTGATGGGGTGCTATGCCCTACCGTTGTGTTTAATGTGTAATACATTGTAACGTGTATCTTGAACAGAATGCATGGTGTAAGGATAAAGGATAATTCCTTTTAACAGGTTGTTCATGAAAGTCCTTGCGGTCTTGTTTCCAATGAGAACCTGTGAGCAATTAGGGGTTAAGAGTCTTGCTCAGGGACAAATTTCATTTCATCGACACATATGCTGACATGGCCTGGAATCGAACCTGGGGCAACCAGGGCCTCTGGCACCCTAGGCTAGCTCACTAACCATTCAGCTATGGCCGCCCCTGGTCTTACTCTTTTTTCCATTTAAATATTTGTCATCAGCCAGTCTCTCTCTCTCTCTCTCTCTCTCTCTCTCTCTCTCTCTCTCTCTCTCTCTCTCTCTCTCTCTCTCTCTCTCTCTCTCTCTCTCTCTCTCTCTCTCTCTCTCTCTCTCCCTTCCAGAGTCTGTGAGGTTGGTGAATGGGACTAGTTTGTGTTCAGGCAGAGTGGAGGTGAAGTCTGATCAGTCGTGGGTCTCAGTGTATGAAGGTGACTTTGACCAGCAGGATGCAGAGGTGGTCTGTAAGCAGCTTGGCTGTGGGGCTGCCTCAGTCCTTCAGGGGGCGCTCTTTGGAGTAGTCAAGGCTCCAATGTGGACCGAACAGTTCCAATGTGCAGGTAATGAGTCTGCTCTCCTGGACTGTGAAACCTCAAACTCAACTAGAAACACCAGCTCACCTGACAAAACTGTTGAACTCACCTGCTCAGGTAAAATAAACTACACATTTCAGTTTGGATTGTTATTTCATAATGAAAGTTGTTATCTTTTTTACTGGTTATTCTCTTGTCTCTGTACAGAATCTGATGATGTCAGGTTGGTGGGAGGAACCAGTAAGTGTATTGGTATACTGGAGATGAATCACCAGGGAGAGTGGAGACCAGTGGATGGTTGGTCTGACTGGAACTTGAAGTCATCCTTTGTAGTGTGTAGACAGCTGGACTGTGGTTCTGCTGTTTCAAGAGAAAGGACTTCAGGTGTTACACATGAACGTGTTTGGTGGATTTCATCTTCCTGTGTTGGATCTGAGTCTTCAATGAGTGAGTGTGGAACAAAGGAGTCTGGTAATTCCACTGCCAGACTGGAGGTGATATGTTCAGGTAAAGAAATACCTAAATAATGACATATTTAATGTATCTTATCTATCCGTCCGTCCGTCTCTCTGTTGTGTTATAAATCTGCTGTTTAAGCCAATCACATCTGTCTTGTTACAGATATGCTGTTTAAGCCAATCATCACCTTTGTACCCTCCATAAATGGGGGTTCTGAGGGACAGCAGCAGGGGCTGCAGGTGATGAAAAGCTCCAGCTTTACCATCAGATGCTCCATTCAGCCACAGTACCCAGGAGGCTTTTTCCACCTCACCTTCACTGGATCAAACACAACACACACCTACATCCAGCCAGCTGTCAATAACTCTGACAAATTCCTGTTTCCTGCAGCAAACCTCACTGGATTCAACACAACACACGACCCCACTGAATCCAACACAACACACAACCTCACTGGACTCAACACAACACACAACCCTACTGAATCCAACACAACACACAATCTCACTGGACTCAACACAACACACAACCCCACTGAATCCAACACAACACACAACCTCACTGGATCCAACACAACACACGACCCCACTGAATCCAACACAACACACAACCCCACTGAATCCAACACAACACACAACCCCACTGAATTCAACACAACACACAACCCCACTGAATCCAACACAACAGACAATCAGACTGGATCCAACACAACACAAAACTACACCCAGACAGCTGCCAATCACTCTGATACCTTCCTGTTTCCTGCAAAAGACCACACCCACCAAGGGAACTACAGCACATCCAACACAACACAAAACCACACCCAGCCAGCTGTCAATCACGCGATCCCTTTTTCTACCCCTTGTTTTTCAGTAGCGGGGGGCGGGGGCGGGGGGCGGGGGGCGCCCTAGTCCCTACGTCACATCCTAGACGGATAGCTCCGCCCACACTGGGCGAGCGCTGTCAGTGCAGCGGAAGTCGATGCGCAGACGGCTTTGTTGTTGAAGCCCGACTGACGCACGCTCATGAGAAACAGCAGAAATGAAATCTGGCGAAAACAGTTGCGTGCATTGAAAACAGTTGCGTGCATTAAACTTTAAAGGAAACATGCAGTCTAAATATATAATAAATATCCATTTGCCTAATTCACCACTACTTTTGCGACTGTGTCTCAACGTGTTTTTACTGGTTAAATAAAGGTTAAGTAAAAAATAAAATTTGCGTTTGAAACTTAGTATTTCTCTAAATATTACACTTTCACGACAGCCTAAGTATAAACTGTTATATTAGATGAGTGAAACAGCTGTCTCACCACTACTTTTGCGACTGTGTCTCAACGTGGTTTTACTGGTTAAATTAAAAATAAGATTTGCGTTTGAAACTTAGAATTTCTCTAAATATTACACTTTCACGACAGCCTAAGTATAAACTGTTATATTAGATGAGTGAAACAGCTGTCGATACAGTCAATATAAGTAAAGCATTATATATGATGATAGGGGACATGATTTTGGGACATTTTGTTAATGTGCACAACACCTTTGTTTGCACTTTTTTGTAAAGAATGCGGTTCTATGAATTGGTCCATCATCATCAAGATGATCAAAAAAGCCACGCAAACAATGTGGTTCTATTAAGTGGGCCATATCATCACGATGATCAAAAAGCCATGCAAAGAATGTGGTTCTATGAATTGGTCCATCATCATCAAGATGATCAAAAAGCCACGCAAAGAAGAATTCAAAGTTTTTATTTTTTACTTAACCTTTATTTAACCAGTAAAAACACGTTGAGACACAGTCGCAAAAGTAGTGGTGAATTAGGCAAATGGATATTTATTATATATTTAGACTGCATGTTTCCTTTAAAGTTTAATGCACGCAACTGTTTTCGCCAGATTTCATTTCTGCTGTTTCTCATGAGCGTGCGTCAGTCGGGCTTCAACAACAAAGCCGTCTGCGCATCGACTTCCGCTGCACTGACAGCGCTCGCCCAGTGTGGGCGGAGCTATCCGTCTAGGATGTGACGTAGGGACTAGGGCGCCCCCCGCTCCCCGCCCCCCCGCCCCCCGCTACTGAAAAACAAGGGGTAGAAAAAGGGATCGCGTCAATCACTCAGACTACTTCCTGTTTGCCAACTTCCTGTTTCCTCCGGCAAACCACACCCACCACGGAAACTACAGTTGTAGTTATCACATCAATGTTTTTAATCATAACTTCTCGTCTAAGAGCGAGGTCCTCTCTGTCACTGTCACAGGTATGGACTTTTCAAGTCACAATATAAAAGCTGTATTTAATCAGAGATGTTGAGCAAATTAAATCAAATGCTGTTTTTTTAATTAGAGCTGTTCTTGACATGATTTTGATGTTCTAACATATTTCTCTTACAGCTTCTCATCTGATATCTAACATCATCAAATGTACAGTCACAGTGCTGGTCCTGTTGATACTTATAATTAGTGGCCTCTATCGTCTCTGGAAGGTAATTATACATCTTTATTCAACACAAGCATAGCATGTAAATTCAGTAGTTACACTGTTTGTATTTAAGAGAGCCACATCTGATCCAGTAAATCAAAGTTGGGTACTGCTGTGTTTCTCCAGGTCATCAGAGGACGTTGTGCAGGAGCCCAGAACAATGAGGTGGTTTATTATAATATAAGACGGGGGAACGTTGAGATAGTTTATTATAACGTTGCTGGTTCTGATGCTGAAGCTGCTGGACCCAGTGAAGAGACAGAATACCACCAGTATGAGGAGGTGGGTGTACAAGGAGGTGCTGAAGCAGCTGGACCCAGTGAACAGACAGAATACCACCAGTATGAGGAGATAGACCTCCTTGGAGGTTCTGAAGTGGCTGGAAGAGGCAGGAGACCACCTGTGTATGAGGTGGATCTCTAAGGAGTTCATGTCACATCCATCACATAACTGTCCATCACCTCAGGCAAGGTTTGAACATTTACACTGAACACAATGTACTCCGGTTTCCAGTTATCCTCTCTTAGGCTGCATGTGGAGATGGGGAGGTGGAGTCACACACCACCTGAGCAGCGTATGTGTCAATGTGAGACCACTGCCTCACGCTGGAGCCAGTGGCTCAGGAGGTAGAGTGGGCGCTAACCCCTAACTGCTCCCAATGAGCAGCCGCCTGTGGGTGAATAATGCACATTATAAAGCGCAAAATATGCGAGTGAAGTATGGACATGAGTTAATTCAGCTCACTCTGTGTGGGCACTAACAGAGGAACACTGATATTGTGTATGTTACATGCTTTTCTGTCACTTTTGGAGGAACAGAAAGCTTCTATTGTATGAGTCAAGGGATGTTTTGTGTTGTGTATTGCATCTTGTAATGTATTGTACCTTTTTTTGTTTTCATTCATGGGTTTCGTGATTATTGTTTTCTGGATCAGGGCCCACTTTAAAATCTTGAAAGCGCGGTCCACCCATCTGACCACTGGGTGGGCCGCGTGCATTTTCAGAGCATGTTTATTTTAATGATCAATCAATCGATTTTGTTCCAGCTTGGATCAATGGAACTCTTTGTTTCTATGTATCAGTGTCACAATGAAAACACATTTTCAAGGTTTTAAAGAAAAAAAAATGTTTTTACATTATTCTTTTACTTATATTAGTGTTATATGATTGCCAATTGTCTTTTGTCAATTATTTGGGGGCCCAATTGCATTATCCAATAATGGATCATTTGTCATTCAGGTCACAGTGAACCATCACAGTCTGAGCTACACAACTATTGATCTCTGTATGGATCTGGTTGTAACCAAGCCTAATCCCCGCCCATCAGTATCGCTCCTCTGTGGTGGTGTAATGTAACTTAAGTACATTTACTCAAGTATTGTACTTAAGTACAATTTTGAGGTATTTTTACTTTACTGGACTAATATCCACTGGGTGAATATTCAACCTGAGGCTGAAACTAACGTCACCACTGTGGGAAGAAGCGCCGAAGCGGCCAGTATTGCGTTAGTCTTTTTCGGGACCGGATCTAGTTGTATAATCAATATAACATTGTAGCGAACACAGCAGCTGTGAGGGCAGCCCTAGCTAAACAACAGGCCGCTCGACGTTCGTATGGAAGTATTTCACCGAAGATGGCTGAACGTACACTTGGTGTTTGCATTTCTCCATTTACAACTCGTACATCTACATAAACGTTCAGATTTAAATCTAAAAAATAGATCTGTTTGTCATGTGGGGACCCCCCACAAACAGAATAACATGAATACAACAAACCTTGATTTTGATCGTGGCTGTGCGTGAGACAGCCTGTCAGTCAGTAGATTATCAGGCTGAACCTCTTGTGTTGTTTCAACCTCCAGGCTACATAGGTTGAACTCTGATAGGGACTGGGACAGAGGTCATATATTGATGAGGACGACAAAGTCTAATATTTAGTTTTATGCCTACTTTCTTGCCTCTGTACAGAAGCTGGTGATGTCAGGTTGGTGGGAGGAACCAGTCACTGTAATGGTATAGTGGAGATGAAACACCGAGGACAGTGGAGACTAGTTGACCGTGGCCCTTTCTGCACAGGGGTGTCATCAAATATAATGTGTAGACAGGTGAACTGTGGCACTGCTAGTTCAACAGAAATACAGAGTGTTCGCAGGCAACCTGCATGGAGCATTTCATCTCGGTGTGATGGGTCTGAACCTTCACTGAGGGAGTGTGGGCGATTCAACCACTACTAAAATTGAGGTGACCTGTAAAGGTAACAAAAACAACGAGTTCAGAAGGCTTCTCTCCATATCATATGTTCTATTCAGTCTGTATGTGTGAATGTATAAGGGAAAAGGGAGTCTTTTCTGGTCCATGAGAGAGGGGAAATTGCTTTTACTGCTTCACCCATCAAGATGGCTGCTCAGATGGTGTCAATCTAAATATCTAAATATCTCTCAACTCACCCCCCACCCCTCTGATGGTGATTATTTATTTTCTCATGTACTTATTAATACAATCTCTCTCCACATCAAGATTTTCTCTACTCCTCCACAGCCGTCTCTTCACACTCACCTCCATTTAGTCGCTCTCTCTCTCTCTCTCTCTCTCTCTCTCTCTCTCTCTCTCTCTCTCTCTCTCTCTATCTACCCCCCCCCCCCCCCCCCCAGAGTCTGTGAGGCTGGTGGATAAGGACGAGTTGCCATATCCGTGGTCTAGGGCTAGTTTGTGTTCAGGCAGACTGGAAGTGAAGTCTAATCAGTCTTGGGTCTCAGTGTGTAAAGATGACTTTGACCAGCAGGATGCAGAGGTGGTCTGTAGGGAGCTTGGCTGTGGAGCTCCTTCGTGGTTCCAGGGGTAGCCTCGATCTCCAGGCTTTTATTGTTTAGTTTTGCTAAAAAAGAAAAGCCTGGACCAACCATAGCCTGTCCTGGGTCTAAGGAAGTGGGATTTCCCCAACCAACCAGAGTGCAGTGGGCGTCGCCCGTAATGTTGTGTTAACGGGGCGGGGGTTGACGGACAGATCGGTGAACCAATGGGATCAGGCGCAGTCTCTCTGCGCCTCTATACACCCGCCCCTCTAGACACGAAATCAGGAGCGTTGGAGCAGGCTATTCCAGGGGGAGCTCTTTGACGAAGTGAAGGGTCCAATGTGGGCCAAAGAGTTCCAGTGTAAAGGCAATGAGTCTGCTCTCATGGATTGTGGAACATCAAGCTCAACTAGAAACACCTGCTCACCTGATAATACTGTTAGACTCACCTGCTCAGGTAAAAGATAAATTACAGTGTTGGTTTGGATTATTATTTTATAATGAAATTATATTTTACATTTAATTATCTACCCATGGCTTGTATGTGTTGCAAATCGGTTATCCATGCCTAAATTATTGAGAAACATTGAGCCTCATTCACAAAGCCAAATTTTGACTATATTTTAGTGTAGTTTTGTGACTTAGTAAAGACACACGTTTGATTTATGGAAATGTGCGGATAACGTGTATCAAATGATGAATCTCAAATGTTCCCAAATCAAATGCACGTTCACATGTGCCCCATTTGCATTGTTCCACACCCCATTTAACACTGATAGCTGATAGCAGAGCCATGTCATTGGTGCCTGATTATGGATCCCACCAACGCTCCAGGATTTAGACCCGCCTTACCTGTCTGATTGGCTCCCTGGCAGGCATAGTTTTACTGAGGTTAGGGTTAGGGTTAAGGTTAGGTTCAGGCATAGTCTTACTGAGGTTAGGGTCAGGGTTAGGGTTAGGTTTAGGTATAGTTTTACTGAGGTTAGGGTTAGGGTTAAGGTTAGGTATAGGCATAGTTGCAAAAACGAGAACTGTCACAGCGACTACTGACCAATCACAGCGGGTTTGCCAGGACCTGGCGTGGGATCCATAATAACGCGTCATTGGTTGATACGAATACAGAATAAATGTGGGCGAGACACAAATATTTGATAAACAAATAGAATAATAATAGAGCACCAAAGTCTGACGTAATTTACACATCCTACCTGGGTCGCGTTTTTTCACCCCCGTTCTGAATTCCCATAGACGTGTTTATTTCCGCGTCAAATAAGAACTGTGTTAAATAAATAAACAAATGACCCCGGCGGTTTTACTCTTATGGATATGAAGCATCAACTGACGGTGAGAAAACGCTAATGTTACTTCTGCCGAATTAGTTACATTTTCGCCAGAAACAGAATGTATCAAATATGAGTGACTGACTATCATAAACGATACAGAGGCTCCTCCCTGACAATTTCACAGAGACAGTTTGTTTATTTTTGGACCCCAATTCTTATATGAGACGATTCTAAAATGACCCAATGTTATTCTCCATAGAGAAATGACTTTACGACCCAGAGGATGAACGAGTGACGTCAGGATTTCTGTACTCTATAGTAATGACAATATTTCATTGGACTACCCAGGTAAACTAGGGGTGGGACGATATATCGATATATTGATATATCGATATATCGCGATACTTTCTCCCGCGATAAATAATCGATATACTGCCGGAAAAAAAATCGATATTATTATTTGTATTCTTTTTAAAGTTTGTGATACGTAGTTTTTCCTACTCTGTATTTGTGTAGTGAGGACTTTGAACTGTTTGGTGCTATTTTATGTGTTTATGAATTGAATACAAGGACTATCGTGATATATCGTTGGTGAATTCTCATGCAATATATCGTGATATCGCAATATATCGATATTTTCAGATATTGTGATATATCGTTGGTGAAATTTCTTGCAACATATGTCGAATATCGTGATATCGCAATATATCGAATATCGTCGAATATCGTGATATATATTGTTATCGTGGGCCTAATATCGTGATATATATCGTATTGTGAGGTACCCATATCATCCCACCCCTAAGGTAAACCTCAATTTCAACCCTGACCAATTCTGTTATTTTGTGGTAAAAATATGATATAGGCTACAATACCAGCTAAGTAAAAAAAAGAAAAAAAGGATAATTTTTATATCATGGTGATCTCTTGCAACATTAAGCGTGATAGGCAAATCGATTCGCCAAATTATGGTCACGCTTGTATAAATGGCAAGCAGAACATACTGTAATAATTATCAACTAAAAACACTTAGAAATAGGCTGGAATTTGCCTCATGTCATTATGCTCATGCATCCTCACTTCAAAAACAAGCAATAGATAGTATACCTCGTTTTGTTTTCTTTTAAATATGTTTTGACAAAATGTTGGACATTGTTGGAGGTAATTGGCACTATGGGAATTGATTTTGCATTAAGAATAAGGCATGCTAATAACAGCTATGCATGTTGTATCCCACATACGAGTGCCCAACATCAGCAGACGTAGGTTTGTGTGTGTGCACCTACCGAACTAATCACACTGGGAATAACAATGATGAATTAGACTGGAAACACTTGTATTTATTTATACGGCCTATTGTCTTTATACGGTATGTAACTAACTGACTGACTGACTGACTACCATATCATATCATGATGCATTATATCAGAAAGTAATATTACTTGTGATATGGATAGTGATATTTCGCTCTCAACTTGAATACAATTGACACAATCAGCACATTAAATCAATTGTTTTAAGTGCTTTGTTTCTGTCACAAGCATGGTATTGTACCTCACACCAGGTGGAATTGTGTTCTGGTCGCTAAGATTCCGGTCTGCCAAGGACATTTTTAACTCTGGTCATTTGTAGTGTGACTTACTCTCTTGTCTCTGTGCAGAGTCTAATGATGTCAGGTTGGTGGCAGGAACCAGTCACTGCAATGGTATACTGGAGATGAAATACCTGGGACAGTGGAGAAAAGTGGATGATTGGTCCTGGAACCAGAAGTCATCTGCTATAGTGTGCAGACAGCTGGGCTGCGGCTATGTTGAAGCAACAGAAACGTTTTCTGATCCAAGATATATGAGTCTATGGTGGATTAAATCTAACTGTCATGGGTCTGAGTCTTCATTCTGGGAGTGTATAAAATGGCATCGTAATTCTGATGTTACATCTACTAATGGCGGTGACCAACGGCAGCTGAATTGTTCAAGTAAGAGTAACAGACAGTAACATTGAATCCCTTTTCTGTTATTTTCTTTTCTTTAAGCTGGCTACAGTAGTAGCTAGATATCGTAGATATCAATCTCTCTCTGTGTGTGTGTGTGTGTGTGTGTGTGTGTGTGTGTGTGTGTGTGTGTGTGTGTGTGTGTGTGTGTGTGTGTGCGTGCGTGCGTGCGTGTGTGCGTGTGCGTGTGTGCGCGTGTTTGTGTTTGTGTGTGTGTGTGTGTGTGTGTGTGTGTGTGTGTGTGTGTGTGTGTGTGTGTGTATATATATATATATATATATATATATATATATATATATATATATATATATATATATATATATATATAAATGGACTGTTCCCAATTTCCCAAAGCTGAAGGATATGTCTTTATTCTCTGCATCAGGATGCAAACTAATTTAACAATTATGGCATTGCCCACTGCCCATATGGGCAATGCCATTATATTATATTATATATTTTATTATATTTTACAGCTTGATTTATGCATATGCATAACATACATAAACAGGTTTGAATGATTTTGGAGAGGGACCACATTGTCACATGGCAAGACACCAAATTCCAAAGGCACACAGCACAAAGACAGGGCAAAGGTCAGAAATTAATTCCGAGCTTCCACTGCAGCTCCGATTTTAAAGAAAACCCATTGTTTGTCTGATACACCCTTAAAACCGAATTGAGCCCTATCATAACTTTAGCTAAATTTCATTGTCTGCTTTGTAAGTATCTGCTGTTTCAGCCAATCACCTGTTTTGTAACAGATCTGTTTAAGCCAAACACCACCTCCATAAACGGGGTTTCCGACGGCCAGCAGCAGGGGCTACAGATGTCCGAGGGTTCCATCTTCTCCATCACCTGCTCCATCCAGCCACAGTACCCAGGAGGCTCCTTCCACCTCACCTTCACTGGATCCAAGGCAACACACGACCACACCCAGCCAGCTGTCAATCACTCTGCCAACTTCCTCTTTCCTGCTGCAGACCACACCCACCAGGGGAACTACAGCTGTGTTTATGACATCTCTGTGTTTTCTCATAACTTCTCCTCTGAGAGCGAGCCCCTCTCTCTCACTGTAACAAGCAAGCTGACATAAATGGACTAAGTCCAGCTCTGTTTGCACTTCTCTCTCCCATACAAACTCACTGTCAGGTGAAAAGAAGTGACTTCACCAGTGGTTCTCAACCTGTGGGTCGACAGTAAACAAACCAACATACAGTATAAGTGTAACTGTATGTGCTCATTTCTAAAGTGAGAGTTTAAGGACTTTGAAGTCCCTTTTAATACAGAAACATAACACCATCGCTGCGTCAAAAGTATTCAACAAACCTGTACAAAACATGGTCAAACATTGGCCAAATTTTAAATATTACCTGAGTCGCCAGCTCAAATATGATTATTTTGGGGTCGCAGCCAGGTTGAGAACCACTGGTCTACACTAGTGGTTCTCAAAATGGGATTCCTAGGGGCATTTCAAGGGGGTCCCCATTTGTTTAACTACTTTAACTCTAGCTCACTACGCGTCACTTTGTGTGAGCTTGAAGATATGCTACTTTTTTTAACGCTCGAAAAAGATGTGAAAAATAGGGAATAGTTTTTGAAAGATTTTAACAATACAAATATTTGTATGGGGATCTCTGGCACAAAATATTTTCAAATGGGGGTCCACGACCATTTTGGGGGTGATTGACATTATAGAACCACTGGTCTACAACCACCCCAGCACAACAGTGGGGATGGGAAGTGACAGGGAACACAGTGATAGGCCAAACCATCCCATCCCACCACTTATGACTGTTTGTATCAATGTATTCACATATAATTATCCTAGGCTCCATGTGCAATAATTATGAATAGAAGTCCATTTGTTTGTCGTATTGTTGTGATATTAATTACCACATTTGGAATACATTGTTTTAATAAATGAATGTGTCATCCCAATTAAAGACCATATCATATTATTGTTACGCTATTTCTCACTAAACTAAACTTAACTAAACAAAACTATTGCATTTGAATGTAACTATTGCAATTTGACTAGATAGGCTACTGGATATTAAAGGGATTCACTTTTAAACATTTTTGGGGTCATTTTAACGTCTACTTGGGCTTTTTTGAACACCCCAGACAGTTTTAAGTTGATATTTGATATTCATTTTAACAGACACGACCCTTTCCCATACAAACCCATTATACTGTAACTTCAAACTCCATTTTAACCATGTTAGATTAATTGAAAACACCCGTCCTTGATTCTGGTGACTGATATTGTCCTTCTAACCAGGTCCAGCAGAAGGTACCACATCACTCCAGTGCTGGCCTCTTTGCACTGGCTTCCTGTTAATTTCAGGGTCCAGTTCAAGGTCAATAGGGTTCAAGAGCTAATCTTGCAAACCGTTCAGCACCAAATTGCTTGTGCACATTGTCAATAGGTCACAGACGTATCTCCACAATTTATCTTATGTTTTTTAAATATCTAACTGTAATTGTATTTATCATGTAATTATTTCCACTGTGGTAAAAGTGCATTTAATCTGTGGGGCTATTTGCCTCTATCGAGATGAATGAAAGAGTCCAGGCATGGCTTCTACTTGGTTACTTTATTAAGGAAAATAAGGAGGTAACATCACATGGCAGCTTCGGCAGGAAAGAGACAGAGTTAAACACAGCATTGATAATTATACCCTGTTTTCTATAGAATTGTGCACGAGGCGTGTGTGTTAAGATCTAGATGTCCAAACAGTGTGTATCCTATGTGTGTGTATGGGCATGCAAGGATGCACTTCAGTGTGCACGTAGGTGCGTGTCTTACAAATACTAAAACGGTGTGTAAATGTGTGTGTGCTAAATTAACTTTAGGTGGGTGTGTGTGAGTCCATTGTACATAAGACAATGTAGTGGTCAACTAAGGTCAGAAGGTCCATGAGAGCTGGACCCCTTGGACACCCCATGGAATGTGTCCTTTATTCCTGGTGAAAAGGCCTGCTGGAATCTCTACCTACTCAGCTAATATCAGTTATAAGGCTGACCAGAGTAGGCCTTCATTAATAATGTGCATGGTTACATTGTAGTGTAAGTGCATTACAATATGGATACTGGTATATTTGCGAACGCGGAAGGAGGCGCGGCGAAGCCGCGCCTCCGCCCAAGTGGAGCATACTATGAAACTCTGCTCGGCTTGTGTCTCTGTCTGTGTGTGTGTGTGCAGTATGTGTGCACTGCCTGCACTGCCTGTGTGCAACCAACAGAGTGCGCCAGAGTGCAGTCAAAACACACACACACACACACACACACACACACACACACACACACACACACACACACACACACACACACACACAGTCCGTAAATACACAATATTTTCGAGCTGCGTTCGCTTCCAGCGTTCGCGCGTCTTACTTGTAGTATACTGGTATATGATATTATGTATGGATACATGTATGTAAGTACAAAACCATGTGTTGCCCTAGATCACTGTTAGTCATTGACCATAGGAGCCTCCAGTGTGTGGCATCCTGCGGGGGATGTGTGTCTCTAAATCTGTTCTTTGTGTGGTTCAAATCAGTCATGTGAGTCCTTATGTGTGTTCATCTTAGATATTGCTAGAACTATGCTATTTCAATATACTACACCACAAATGTGTTCAAATAAGCAAAATATTTCATTAAATCTGCACAATGCCAAAATGGATTCTAATGGTAAAAACACCTTGGGGTCAACTGTTTATAAGACCATTGGTTTCCAACAAGTATTGTCTAGAAGTAATATAAAGTACTCACACAAACAGTTTTATATGGGGGTAGGTTTATTTAGAGAGTGATAACCGTGTCATTAAGCTATTAGTTGCGGGGGGGGGGGGGGTCGTCCCTTATTTCTCCAAGCAGGTCCTGTCACAGGAAGTTGTCCCCCCCCCCCTCTTTGAGGCAGCGTTGAAATGCCAATGACTTTTGGCAGCTTTACATGGTCCGACATCCTTGGGCTCCTTACAGCAGACGTGGCTTATGGCGTATGAAGCAGACCTAGATCTTCAAGCACCCGTCTGAAACCTTTATTAAAAAAAGAGTATTTCTTGTTTCTGAGAATGCCAAATTATAACATACGTAGTGTTTTGTTTTTACATTGTTTGAATATAATAATAATAATAATAATAAAAAGGGTAAGGGTAATAATAATAATAATGATAATGATAATAATATAATATTTATATTAATATCAATCAATTACCAATAATACAATCATATCAAGCATATTTTAAAGTATTTGTTGCCCTCCTTTTAACTAATTATGCTGACCCCCTCAAGGACACCAGGGGGTCCGTAGATCACACTTTGAGAATCACTGGCTTCGAATATGTTAATGCCTACCGTTCCAAAGCTGTGGAGTGTGTGTGTGTGTGTGTGTGTGTGTGTGTGTGTGTGTGTGTGTGTGTGTGTGTGTGTGTGTGTGTGTGTGTGTGTGTGTGTGTGTGTGTGTGTGTGTGTGTGTGTGTGTCTGTGTGTGTGTGTGTGTGTGTGTGTGTGTGTGTGTGTGTGTACATGTATTTAAGTGGCGCGTGTCTTGCACTGTCTCCCGTTGGTGCTTAAAAAGTGTAACTGGTTGCATCTTTGTGTTGCAATCAACTGTTGAGGCCATGCTCATACAGACTTACATAGGCCTACGGACAAACACACTGGTCACTTATGTTGGAGCAGCCGGCACCGCTCAAAAACCTTGCAAACCACTGCTCTATACGCACCAGGTGTGAGAGGAGACAGGTGACCACATGCATTGGCACACGCTTGTCTGGTGAGGAAGTTGTTCCTCTTGGCGTAACAGCCTCCATACATGAACAGTTCACACTTCTCTGAGTAAGTGTTGAAATGCCAGCGAGGAATGGAAGAGTTACATGCTCCCACCTTCTTGGGAACAAAACACCAACTAGTTTCTGATGGAGATAAACAACATGACAATGACATTTTATGTTGGACAACATGACCATCACTGATGGAAGTACTAATATTTTTTTACTTAGTATCAATACCATAATGAAGAAATACTCTGTTACACATAAAAGTCCGACCAACAGTAAAATTACCAACAGTAAAATTACTCAATATGCAGAATGTCCCATTTCACAAGCATTACAAATGTATACACATCTTTTGAAAATAGCAGATCTACAAGCACACAGCTTGTAGATCGGCTAATTTCAAATAGCCAAAGTAGTGATGAAGTGGTTAATGATTGTTTTGTAGTAATAATCAAAATCTACAAAGTAACAAGTAACTAAATAAAAGTGTTCAACTAATTGTGGTAAAAGTACAATATTTGCCTCTGAGATGAAGTAGAGTAGAAGGAAAAGGATTGAAAATTGAAAATACTCCTGTAAAGTGATGATACTCAAAATACCTTGAAGTTGTACTTAAAGTTATACAATGCAGGTCCACAAATAACGATTTTTAGCAGCCTCTGCTGGTCATTACAGTCACTGTAGGCCGTTCGTTTATTCCTCTGTTACCCAGAATTCCATTTGTTTTCACCGGAAGACGGAAGCGTTTCAAAAAGCGTTCTTCTAATTGTTTTATACGATCTGTGGATCGTTTCTCTTAGCCAGTGGAGCTTTAGTTACCGTGAGCTGTGTTTTCCTTTTCTGTTGTTTTTCGATCTTCAAATCATACAATCTCTTAAAATCAGCGTGAGTTTCCTTTTTGTTATTAGCGCGGTAGTTCCTGGCCAAACAGGAAACCGGTGCGGTAGTTCCTGGCCAAACAGGAAACTGGTGCATTTCTGCTTCCGTTTTCCGGCCAGATGACGTTATTTTCGCGGAAATTCATGGAGTGGTGTTGTGAAACATTTGCCACTCACAAAAGATATACAATTTAACTTTAGTTTTATTGAAAAACGTACCTAGTATTACTTTAAGTACAGTACTTGAGTAGCCTACATTTACTTGGTCATTGTTGCACATTGTTTATTTTTATCAGACAAGCATTTATAATATAATGTTTTTTAAACACTTTGACTTCCTATTATTACAAAATATAAAATTAACAAGTATCTCAGTATCGCAGCCTGCTTGCATTTTCACCAGACACTTTCTTACTCTTACTCAAGTCATTACTTGCATAACTACTTTTACTTCTACTCGAGTCACCATTAACATGAAAGTAACTTGAATGCAGCTTATTTTGCTACTCAACGCCAACGCTTGCACATTTGCTGTATAAATCTTCTCTTCCGGGGGTCCTGGGCACAAGACCTTCTCAGATGTGGGGTCTGCGGCCAAATACATAATCAACTTGACATAGGCTCTATGCACAGCAGCCATATTGGGAATGAATTGGGCCCCTTCCTTACTTCCTTCACAGGTGTTACCAATAATACTAATTAAGGCTCTGTTCCATTTGTTGTCGCACAGTGGTCTCTTATTTTCAAGGACCCCCATAACTCTGAGAGTGTACAAATGGAACCAAATGGAACCAAATGGACCCTCACGGGTCCATTTGGTTCCATTTGTACACTCTCAGAGTTACACACCCACCATAAGGGGCCATTTGGGAACCAAATTGGAGTGTTTCTAGTGAGCCAACATGCACAATATCAGCACCCTGACCAGAATGGAACAGAGCCTTCATTAGTATCATTGGTAAAACCTGTGAAGGAAGTAAGAAGAGGCCCAATTTCTTTCCAATATGGCTGCTGTGCATAGAGCCTATTGACAAAAGTTTGAGAACCACTGCTCTATACGCACCAGGTACGGTGGGATCGCGAACGCATCTCTTGGCACACTCTTGTCTGGTCAGGAAGTTGTTCCGGTTGACGTAACAGCCTCCATATAAGAACAGTTCACACTTCTCCGAGTCAGCGTTGTAATGGAAGCGAGGAATGGAAGAGTTACATGGTCCCACATCCTTGGGATCAAAACAGGGCCCAGGGTCTGATGGAGATAAACAACATGACAATGACATTTTCTGTTGGACAACATGACAATTACTGGTGGAAGAAGTACTCATATTTTTTTCTTAGTATCGATACTATAATGAAGAAATACTTTGTTATAGGTAAAAGTCTGGTATTCAATATTTACTTAGCACTAAGTACATAAGTATCACAATCGAAATAAATTACTAGCCGTAAAAGTACTCTTTATGCAGAATGTCCCATTTCACAAGCGTTTCGAAATGTATAAAAATATAAATATGTTTTATTCAGGGGCGCTGCAATTTGTAAAAATGTATCTACTAATCAATTTTATTTTATTTTATTTTAATAGTTTTCCAGTTCCAATTTTGTATGCTCAATTCTTTGTGTCATCCCTTCCAATTTCACTTATTTAATCTATATCCTGTCTGAGTTCTCTATCCTGATTGGCTAAAATTGGTATCCTGACCAAAAAATGCAATTTCTGTTTACTAAAGAGCTGGAGAGACATGGAGACTCCCGTTACTGAACTAACACTCTATAGCAGGGGTTCTCAAACTTTTTTAAACCACGACCCGATGTTATGAGGTACTTCTTTTGATGGAGATGTGCGGAGATGTGTGTGTATGCGTAGTCTGTTGGCCGTCCTCTTCACGTTGGTCGAGACCACCTCACTTTCTTTTTTTACCGTTTCTTGAAAATATATATATTGTTTGGTTGCCAATGCGCGACCCCAACGGAACCTTGACCCATAGTTTAAGAACCGCTGCTCTATAGCAATGAGGACTATCAGAATATAAAGCTATTTAATGCTTATTTAAAAAAAGAAACATTTGACTTACCCTACCTTTAACTTTGCGAACCACTACAAAAAAACGACCTGCATAGACCAGCTTAAAATGGTTTCTGGTTTTAGATGGCAATACTATACTCAGGCAGGATTTCAGATAATGTGCTTATTTAAAGTGCTGAAGGCAAATTGTGTTAATTTATGGCACACATGTTTTTTAGGGGTATTAAGGTGTGCTGAATCCAAATCTGCTGTGTGCCAAGCTCAAAAATGGCCGCTAAGCCCTCAAAATGGACCATTTAAAGATGGCGGCCGCCACTATGCTGGAATATATTACAAAGCATCTTTTGACTAAAGAAGGTAGAAACTTGATTGATTTTCTTTTTTTTTTGTTTTTCATTTATGAGGAATCCAATTAAATATTTTGATTTGAAATCAAGTGTGAGGAAACTGCTTAAAACTCATATATTGTGAAAATTGTCATTTATTGGTGAATATTATTCACCAATAACTGTTCCCAATAATGATGTACATAAATGTGTCATTATATAAAGGTAACCAAGTTCATAATACTTGTGAAGAAACTGCTGAAAGAGCATATTGCAAGCCTGTGGTATAAAGTGATGGCCTAACTCAAATATCAGCCACAAACACCTTGCTCAGCGGACCAAAGTAGAGAATGGCTAAATGCTACAGGAAAGAAGAGTGGAGGCTTAGTAGGTATTACCAGAATAGGGTCTGCACTGAGTAGATGGACATTGTCATATAATCTGAGGACACACATAGTTTATCAGACAGCAGCTTTGCTAGGAATGACATCAGGCAATGAAGATGATGAGTACACACACAATGAGTGCACAAAAAAAGAAAAAGACGACTCTGATGAAGGCAGAATAGTTGTGTCATTGAAACAGCATGGTGTGTTTCAAGATGGTGGCGACACATTGAAAAACATGATCAACAAGGATGTAGTCACATCTGAGATTCAGGAATCTCTGCTTAATGCAGAAGAACTTGGACAAGTACAAATGAAAGTCTTTGTTGAGAAACGTCTGTGTGAGCCTCCAGATAGTGACCAGCACCTGGCTCTGAAACCACCTATTCGAAAGAATAAGGCCAAGACATTTGCCTCTTCATATGAAGTTGTGCAACTTTCCAAGGGAAAGCAAAACACTATCAAAGTGGATCTTCTTCTTGCGTATGTCATCAGATCCTCATCTCCGTTGCAGCAAGCCAGTCCAGCAACATTGTAGACACGGTCTTGTCCACACTGAGCTTGAGGCGCCAGTCCTTCAGGTACGAGGACAGGATGCTCATGTCCTCCGAGAGGCCCTCCTCCACTGGCTGCCAGGATGGTTTGCTGGTTAGGATGGCCAGGTCATCTGCATAACCGTACTTCCTTGATGTTGTTGGGGGTAGGTCATGGATGTAGATGTTAAACAGCGTGGGTGCCAGCACCGAACCCTGTGGGACACCGTTCTTGAGCTTTCTCACCCTGCTGCTCTGGCCGTTGCTGGTCAGTAACGGCGGTGCGGTTGCTCAGCGTCTCCATTATAAAGCTCACCATGTGCTTATCTGGGATGGTTTCCAGAAGCTTCATGTGTAGCCCACGTAGCCAGACCGTGTCGTAGGCAGCTGTGAGGTCCAGAAAGACGGCACCGGCCTTCTCTCCTGCCTGGAAGCTGTCCTCTATGTCTTGGCACAGGAGGGTTACCTGGTCTGTTGTTGACCTGCCACTTCGGAACCCTGCTTGTTCTTTGGGTAGCTGGGGGTCGATCACTGGGGTGATGCGGGCCAGAATGAGGCGTTCCAGGAGCTTGAATGGGATGCTCAACAGTGAGATGGGCCGGTATCCCTTGGGGTCATCGCTCGGCTTGTTAGGCTTCAGCAGGGCGATCACCTTAGCACGACGCCAGATCTTCGGCAGCTTTGAGTGGTGAAGACATGCGGAGAGGAAGGAGCAAAGCCAGTAGTTTGCCTTCTTGCCTTGATGTTTAATATATTCCACATGGATACCATCTATGCCTGGCGCCTTACCGGTCTTCATGCATTGGATGGCCTGCTCGATTTCCTGAGCCGTATAGTCGGTGGATAGGTTTAAGTCACATCCTGGGTTCCTGAGCAGCTCATGGACTCTTGCTGATGTTTTTCTGGTGAAGTCCTTATCTGCATTAGGGAACCGGCCATTACTCAGCAGAAGCGACGCAATGGAGTTTGCTGTGATGGGACATTGTGCTGGGGTTGTTGACCTTCCAGTCAGCTTGTTCAGGGTCTGCCACGCCCGGCGGCTGGAGTGTGTGAAGTCGATTGACTCCACAGTCTCAGTCCATCTTTGCCTGCAATTCTCGTCCAGCCTGCTGAAGAGCTCATCTGCTGCTTTGTCCCTGTCCTCGATGTTTTGAGCTTCTGCGTGGGCGCGAAGTAGATGTTCACATTCGTCGTCCCAGCAGGGGACATAGGCTTTGCGGATGCCGCGGGGGATGTTCTTC
The DNA here is from genome assembly GCF_963454915.1 of Gymnoscopelus microlampas. Lineage (NCBI taxonomy): Eukaryota > Metazoa > Chordata > Actinopteri > Myctophiformes > Myctophidae > Gymnoscopelus > Gymnoscopelus microlampas. The sequence goes on along the minus strand of NC_139949.1, from coordinate 1,471,152 downwards.
TTGGCAGCATTCAGAAGCATCTTACGGTATGACTCGTAGGCATCGTTCAGGTTGTTGGGGCACGGGGCTGGCAGACCAGCGGCTGCCCTGTTCACTTCTTTAGAGAAACCTTCCCAGATCAAAGTAGATAGGAACATTCTACAAAGGCTCATTACTGCTTACAGAGCAGGGCGCCAGGTAAACCTTGAAAACATCCTTACGCATGAACTCATGACCATCCCACTACCTTTGGCCAAGTAAACATACTGACAGAACAAGTCCATCCCCTGCAAAAGTTACACTTGATGATTCCAGCTGACTGCTCATTGATGGCCAAGCACTCGTGATGGCACTAGGAAAGCAACCTGGAACATTTGGTGAATATGCCAACATGTTTGCTGGAGCTGTGTTTAGAATGGGAGAAAACCGCCAGAGAATTGATGTAGTCTTTGACAGGTATCAAGAGAAAACGATCAAAGCAGGCACAAGGATTAAACGCAAGCAGCGCCACCGACCAATACATGTAAAATAGAGAACAAGTCAGTTCCTCTTCCACCAGACTGGTCTAGCTTCATGGCACTTGAGGAAAATAAAGCAGACCTTGCTCAATTGCTTTCAAACCATCTGATTAAACACAGCCCTAATAATCTAAGTTGTATCAGGGGGGTTTGCCGAAGGATTTGTCATCGGATCCAGATCTTGAAGTCTCTTCTCTAAGTGCTGACCATGAGGAAGCTGACACACAACTGATTTTGCATTGCATCCATGCTCAAATGGAAACACTAGTTGTGTCAGCACGTGATACAGCTTCTTCTACTTCTGGCACACTATGTCAGAATGCAATGTAAGCGTCTCTACATGAAAGCTGGGACATCAAAGGCGCCGAAGTATCTTCCAGTACATGAACTTTGCATGTTGCTTTCTGCTGATCAAGTTGACACACTACTTGCCTTCCATGCTGTCACTGGATGTGACAGCATGTCATAGTTCAGTGGCCACAGTAAGAAATCAGCCTGGCAGGTGTTCCAGCAACATCACACAGGTCTCATTGGGCTTGGAAAAGGCCCTCTCACAGTAGACATAGCGAGGTCAACAGAGAAATTCATCTGTAAGATATACGGTGTGCCTGAAGTTGATACATGCAATGAAGCAAGAGTCAAGTTGTTTTGTATAGGTCGTGCACAAGAGACTCTGCCACCAATCTCAGATGCAGCAGTTTACATCATGAGTTCCCACTATCAAGCTCTTGTCTGGAACCAAGCTCACTTGCCACATCCTGGTCTTCCTCCAGTGACCGAAATAGGATGGATGCACCTGAATGGTCAGTTGGTGCCACGGCTGCTTTCCCTGCACCTATGCCAAAAGCATGCAGGGAGATCACGTCATGCAGTTGCACAAAGGGATGTCTGAGCCAACGCTGCGGCTGCAGGAAAGTAGGCATGGAGTGCATTGAAGTGTGCAATTGCAAGAAACCTGCCAGAACACTGAGCAAATACAAGTCAGAAACACAAATTAAGGCAATTATACATCTTAAAGCAATTATTCATTACCACCCCCCCCCCCAAAAAAAAACATTATTCATTACCAAAGAGGCCAATTTTCACAATATAAATTATATAAAAGTGGTTCCTTCACAATTTATCTTAAATCAGAATTTGCATTGTATTCCCTATATATGTAAACATAAAAAAGGACATTTCAGTCTATTTTCTACCTTGTTTAATAACAAACATATAGCGTTTTATTATGTTTCAGCATAGTGGTGGCCGCCATCTTTAAATGGTCCATTTTGAGGGCTTAGTGGCCATTTTTGGGCTTGGCACACAGCAGATTTGGATTCAGCACACCTTAATACCCCTAGAAAACATGTGTGCCATAAATTAACACGATTTGCCTTCAGGGTTAAGATTTTTGGAAAACTGACCTAGTCTACCACATCCAGGAACATACGCTGACTTTTTAATGTTTATGTATTAGTACCTATGCTGCTACCAACATCTGTGCTTTCTTTCTTTTTTATTTTTTTAATCCCACAATGTTCTAACCCTTTTTCACCCGGTGACAATTTTCTAAGTGATCCTAGGTGCTACACTCCCCCCACCAGCCTAGGGAGCCCAGGGCCGAGCTCATGCCTCCTTCAATGCATGAGAGCCAACTGACCTTCTTGTCACCTGACAGGGGGGAGTTTCCCTGGTTGGACGTAGCGCGTGGAAGGAACACATTATTCAAACTAGTTCCCTTCCCCTCCATCAGGCTGTCATGGGGGAGGCGGTAGAGCGACCAGGATTACTACATGTTTTTGTGAGGGTATTAACTACCCTAGGAGACACGGGGAGAACATGCAAACTCCACACAGGGTAGGCCCTTTCGCCAACCCCACCTAGGGTATGGGCACTGATGACGCGGAGGAGTCATATGTGCTTTCTATTGCTCTTTTTTAATGGGATTGATGCATGCCATCATGATCATTTTGTTGTACACTTGTGTTCAATGACAAACTAAAATCATCCATCCATCCAATGGTCACAGAATTTTAGCCATTTGAAACACTGCTGTAACACTGCTGTTGTGCCCCATGTGCAATTTAGATTTTTGGTGTGATTATTGTCATGCCAGACCCCTGTTTGTGCCAGGTGCGCCTGTGGACCCTTGGGGTCTGGATGAGTTGTAAAAGCACAGTACAGTAAAAGCAAAAACTATGTGACCCTTTTTTAACTACGTATCTAGAGTGGTAGGCTATCTCTACACTGGCACATACCTGACGAATTATGTAAAGGGCAAGGTCAGAGATAGAAAATGACACAGGTCCCTCCCTGTCCACCACTAAAGCCAAGAAGAGACAGACATGGACCACCTGTAATCATGCCATGGACCACTAGTGCAAGGGTTCCCAACCTTTTCAGGCCTTGACCCACCCCCAAAATAATCATACATGAACTATAGGGACCCCCCCCCACCCTGACAAACTTGGAATTGTAGGAGTTGAGGCATTACATTTAGTTTGACTCGGTTCCACAGATACATATCGTGAGAATAGCCGAACAACTAGCTCACATCGCGTAGATTGGCTATTTCACAATTTCCCTCTACACCACGGGTTTTCAACGCGTGGTCCGTGCCAGCTATGGACGTGCACGGGACTTGAGAGAGACGTAAGCCTGGACCCGCCTCTGGAACCCAAACACCGCCCACGTCGGTTTCCATTGGCTGCATGTGGCGGCTCTCTCATTTCCTCAGTCAATGTTTTGGCCATTACTGTGGATAATCCTTGAATAAATACGGCAGGACTGTCTGAACTTGACCAGAATGGTGTAATCAATACTGGCATGTTTATTTTGGAGAAAGGCACCAGCGTTGAGAGGTCACGAAAACAGTTGCATTTATGAACAAAACAGTATGTATGTTATAATTTGGCATTCTCATAAACAAGAAATATTATATATTTTGTATAAAGGTTTCAAACGGGTGCTTGAAGGTCTGATTCATAAGCCATAAGCCATGGTCTGCTGTATGGAGCCCAAGGAGGTCGGACCATGTAAAGCTACCAAAAGTCATTGGCATTTCAACACTGCCTCAAGAAGGGGCGGGGGGGGGCAACGGGAACAACTTCCCGTCCGAAAACTAATGTGACAGGGCCTGCTTGGTGAAATAGGAAAGGGACGCCCCCCACTCTCACTCCTACTTCCTCTATCACTCTCTAAATAAACCTACCCCCAAATACTTCATATGACTTCTAGACAATACTTTTTGGGATCCAATGGTCTTATAAACAGTTGACCACAAGGCATTTTACCAGTATAATCCATTTTTGCTGAGAAAATGTTGGCATTGTGCATATTTAATGAGGTAATTTGCTTATTTGAACACATATTTATCATGTAATTATGTGGAAATAATTACATGATAAATACAATTAGTTACTGTAGATGTTTCAACAAGTGTAAAATATATGTGGTACTGAGATGAACAGTTATCCTCTTCCTCACACAACTCACACAGAGATAACCAGATAGGGCTGTGGTTCTCATTTTAATTCTTTGTTTGAATCCACACATTGAAATGAATTTACAGGGAAACAAATATAACGGGTTTGATAGTTCATGGGCACCTTCACACAGACAAACAGCCTATAACAGCTGAAACGGAGCAACATTTAGCAAGTTGTTTGGCTTTGCTCTTTGTCATGCCAGCGATTGACACAAGTTTCTGAATGCTTGAAAGGGCCCTTAAATGACCTTCCTTTCTTTAACTATAAATAGATGTAAATAATAAGCATACGTTTGAACAGAAGAGCTTAACTCTGTTTTTCTGTACCAATGTGGATCTGATTGAAAAGCTTACAATACAACCACAATTCTCTGTTAGTTTATGCAAGTGGATATGTAAATGAAAAACATATAACAATTGAACATGTAGAGCTTAACTCAGTTTTTCTGTTTTTGGGCGGTGTAGCCGCCCCTATATGTGAGGTTGGGACATTGACAAATGCTGCACTGTGATTGGCCACCCATTGTACCCCCCCAACCCTGCACTGTGATTGGCCACCATTGTACACCCCTTCCACCCACAATGAGTGGCCCCTGACCACCCATTTTACACCCCATTGACCCGCTGACTCTATTCAGCACTGTGATTGGCTAGCGAGACACATGATGAAATTATGATGAAATTAATAACCTATAAATAGGACTATGCACTTAAAAAAAATAACAAAAAATAAGTGAGCTTCCATCACTGTGATGACCACACCGCCCACTTCACACTGGGTGTGATTTTTTAGCGGCGCTAGCCGCTCTATACCTTTAGGTATAGAGCGGATATTAGCCCTCTATACCTGGCTTTTGCGTCAACGTTCTGATTGGTCAGGCTCGCCAAGGTTCTGATTGGTCAGGTCCGTCAACGTTCTGATTGGTCAGGTCCGTCAACGTTCTGATTGGTCAGGCCCGTCAAGGTTCTGATTGGTCAGGTCCGTCAACGTTCTGATTGGTCAGGCCCGTCGAGGTTCTGATTGGTCAGGTCCGTCAAGGTTCTGATTGGTCAGGCCCGTCAAGGTTCTGATTGGTCAGGCCCGTCAAGGTTCTGATTTGTCAGCCAAGGGGACTATTCATGACATCACTATGATGTCATGAATATAGAATTAGATGTCTATATAAACAATGACTAAATAAACAATGAGTAATATCTAGAAATATTTAGTAATTTCATTTTATTATTCATTTGGCTAAAGTCTCCTTCTAGGTAAGTTTTTAGCGGCGCTAGCTCTATCCTGCTCTATACCTGACTTTGTCCGTGTTCACCGTCAACGTTCTGATTGGTCAGACCTGTCAACGCTCTGATTGGTCAGACCCGTCAACGCTCTGATTGGTCAGACCCGTCAACGTTCTGATTGGTCAGACCCGTCAACGCTCTGATTGGTCAGACCCGTCAACAAAGTGATTGGTCAAGCTTCACATGACACGTGTGTTTATAAACACATTATAAACACATATCGATGACAAAATGTATCAAAGGCGCCGCTACCTTCACACAGGGTGTGATTTTGTATTAGCAATGGACCTATAGAGCGTGCCAACGACTCGTCACCACGAGGGGCGTGGCATAGTAGCTGCAGACATACTTGAGGGGGGGCAATGTTAAGTCAACCTGGTTTTTACCCCTCAAAGATGTCCGCCGCTACCAAAAGACACTTGTTGACGCCCCCTTCAGGATTTTTGGCACGCTCTATAGATGAAAATAACAAATGTTGAACACAGGAGATTCTCTCACTACTAGAAGTTCTTTCACTATCAATGCATCTACTAAAGGATAATAAACCGTGAAACACAGGGGATTATATCATCCTGTAATCATCAATTGGATCTAAAAAAATAACATAATACAACTGTTGAACAACAGAGATTATGAAGAAGTTTGTCTTACCACTTTGCATGGTTCTATACATTACTTTCTGACTGCATCTTGCAATGGTTCTATACGTGATGGACAGACACTTCAATGTCACTCTGTGTGGTTTGACACGGAGGAGATTCTGTTTTGCATATCAATTTGTTTCAATGGGAGGGGTAGATGGGAGCATCAGAGGAGTCCCTGTCAAAATCGGGGCCATGAAGAAAACAATATGATGAGGTGTGAAATGGGGGGGACAACAGGTTGGCATCAACTAAGTGCATACGACTAAGTATACACAATGTCCCTGATAAATGCACTTGAGTCTTTGATACGTCGGAATTTCTAGTGCCACCACCAGCACGTTTCCTGACCTGTTTACCCTGATGTATCCATCCTATCTCAACTTTCCTTGTGGTCTTCAACAGCCAGTTTGTTGGATCTCAGATAGCGTCTACACCAGGGGTGTCAAACTCAATTTGATGTCCGGGCAAGATTGGTCAAATTGTGACTTGAGGTGGGCAGGAACCAGTTGCGGACACACATGCGCACTCACGCATTCAGTTATACAGCATTGTTTTTCAATCTGTTGTCTGAACTTGTCTCAGAAAACAAACAACGCAATCTGTAACAATAATAATAATTATAATAATTATAATTATTATTATAAACCATTTTAAGTAGAATAATTCAATTTGAAGTTAAACAATACCTGGTAATTTGTGTGGGTTGTTAAATAATTACATTTATAGAACAGTGGTGTAAAGTAACTAATTACATTTACTCAAGTACTGTACCTAAGTAAAGATTTGAAGTAGTTTTACTTTATTAGAGTATTTCCAATTTCCAGAACTTTTACTTCTACTCCACTACATCTCATGGTAAATAGCTGTTCACCTGTGGCTCTTTTTATGCGGTATTTGACGACGTAGAAGAGGACACCTTATGTTAATTTACATCTTAAAATGACACAGATGCTTTCCCCAGATAGAATGTTAAATCCACTCCGAGTTCAATTAACACTGAGGATTTCACTGGGCAAGCTCCTGAGAAATAAAAGAAGCAGCTTTGATACATTTATTTTTAACACTTCTAAGTCACTTGCTGCTTCAGAGAGATCACTTGCTGCTTCAGAGAGAGAGAGAGAGAGAGAGAGAGAGAGAGAGAGAGAGAGAGAGAGAGAGAGAGAGAGTCTGACTCTTGTGTGAGGATCAAAGAGTATAGCCATTACTACTCGACTAGTAGTTGAATAGACTCTTAACGAGCCAATCAGCCACAACATTCCATAGCTGGGGAGAGACAAAGCGGGCCATCAAAGGTACTTGCTGGAGCCAAGGGGAGGCATGCGTTAACTAACGGAGCCAAGTAGCAGCGAGTGGGGGAGAGCAAGGCAATGTAAACTCCGAATCTATGTCTGTTAGATGTAGTATCAATTTACTATTTTTAAAAGTATTTCCTGGGCCGCCATGAACCTTTTCCTGGGCCGCAAAACGCCCGCGGGCCGCGAGTTTGACACCGCTGGTCTACACATTGATTGTGTACAATCGCTCTTTAAGAGACAAGTAAGCTCCCCGGAACGAGTGTCCCATGGCTGTTGTCACTTCTGCCTTTCCCTGGAAGAGATGGGAGGGTCCGCAAAGTGGAGGTCAAAACCACAAACCAGGGCTCTGCAAGCATAGATATAGAAACCTAGATACCTCATTGGTCTCTGCAGTTCATTGGTGAGACCTGTATCGCGGCCGCCATTTTGGAGAAGGCAAGCTTCCTGGCTACTGGCCAATCACAGTGTGTCTTTTCCGGGACTTGTCAGAATTTGGTTGTATAAAGATAACCCGTTATATTTTTCCAGTGGATAGACGAGACCCTCCCCCACCGCCCAGCCACTTTTTGTTTACATCGGCGTGCACGTTGTGGCTTCTGCATACAGGGAATGTGCGTGTGAAATTTCACGGAAATCGCAAGCTGCGTTCATGATTTGAGCCATTTTGTTCAAAACGTACCAACTTTGGAAGCCAACCTTAGCCAATGAGGATGGAATATGGGAAATTGGACAGATCCGTGTTGATCACATGACTATAGAGATACTGTGTACCAATTCGCATGACGTTTGAATACAATCTGTAGGAGTAATATTTAAAAAAATTGTGTTACAGAAATCGGCCTCCTGGTGGCGCTATAACAGGCCCATGTGAAAAAGAGGTTCTGAATTGGCATCTAGGGAGTGTGTGTGCACAGTTTCACAGCGACCGGGCCAACGGTGCCGGAGATTAGCTGGTAACGGACGGACAGGACACACGGATGGACACACACACACACACACACACACACACACACACACACACACACACACACACACACACACACACACACACACACCCACGCACACACACACACACACAAACACACGGGCGGACAGGGTGCAAAACATACTCTCTCGCCATGCCTTGCGTCCTGGCGGAGACAATAATACCTGGCAGTGAATGTGTTAATGGAAGTGTTTGAAGACAGACAGACAGACAGACAGACAGACAGACAGACTGACTGACTGACTGACTGACTGACTGACTGACTGACTGACTGACTGACTGACTGACTGATTGACTAGTCACTAGCTGTGAGGCCTCTTGACCCTAAACTCAAAACTTGTTTTTGAAATGTTTAATTGGGATTTGTCTAATTATAGGAAAATAATTGGTAATTATACATTCTTCCACACACACAACTTCTCAGAGCTCTAGATTACCTACCAACCACAGCCCTGTGTAAGTGTGTTGATTTTAAAATGAGGCTTGGTCTAGAACTCTCAGAGTGCAAAGCTATCTTCCCCACAGACGTTGCACTCCAACTTAAGACCAGCTTTGAGTTCATGTTATCTGTTGCGCTTCCACAAATTGCCAGCAAAATAACAAAAACAGCAGATCTACAAGCTCACAACGCATCACAATATAATGCTATCGTAGCTCCTTTATTGGTCCATTGTTACACTCTCTGAGTTGCATGAACTCTGAGGATGTTTCAGTGTAAACTAGATAAAGTGCTCCTCGGAGCACAGGTCTCCGCCAGGTCAGGAAGGTTATTATGGCCTCCTGGTGGCACTATAATAGGCCAATGTGAAAAGGGTACCATTTCTTCTTAGGACACTGCATTCATGATTTGAGGCATTTTGTTCCAAAAATGTGGTTTGCTAAATTAGACATGGTGGTGGCGCTGTAACAGGCCAATGTGAAAAGGGTGGCATTTGTTCCTCGGCCTAGTGGGAAAGTGCATGCAAAATGTCATGAAAATCGCACACTGCGTTCATGATTTGAGGAATTTTGTTCAAAACGGACCTACTGTATCCTTTGGAAGCCAATGTTTGCCAAGTAGGATGGAATATGAAATATCGCACACATCCATCTTGATCACATGACTATAGAGATACTGTGTACCGATTTGCGTATTTTTTTAACAGAATCTGAAGAAGAGGAAAAAAATCACACCCTGTGTGAAGGAAGCGGTGCCTTTGGGGCGGGCCTTAACTCATTTCAGTTCGTCCCTATTGGTGGTCTGAGTCCACTTACCAAATTTGTACTTGGTAGCATGCTGCAAACTGGAATGATGGCTGTTTAAAGCCCAGCCAATGGGCAGACAGAGGGGGCGGGGCTTAAGTAATGACAGTTAGTCCCTATTGCTGGCTTTAGTCCATGTACGAAATTTGTACTCCATAGCATGCTGCGAACTTGAGTTGTGGCTGTTTGAAGGCCAGCCAATGGGAAGACAGAGGGGGCGGGGCTTGAGCAATTCATGCTGGTCCCTATTGGTGGTCTAAGGCCACATACCAAATGTGAACTTGCTGCCATGCTGCAAAGTGGAGTTATAGCTCTTTAAAATTCCGTGCTCATCCCGTGCTCATACTGGCGCTGGGGGTCCCTGGACCCCTCTTTGATAACTTCATCAATGCATGCTCGTGCCTATTGGTGGTCTAAGTCCACATACCAATGTGGACTTGGTGGCATGCTGCAAACTAGGCCTGTCAAAAAAAATCGATTCATGAATAAATCGCGATTCTTAATGCCACGATTTTAAAAATCGATTCAAAATATTAAAATCGATTTTTTGAAAAAAAAAAAAAAAAAAAATATATATAAGTTAGTACCTTTTTCACTGGCAATTTGTCTGAAATCAATGTCAGAAAGACTGCCTGACATGATCTGGCTGCATTGAAGTGTATGATTCAACTTTTCATGGTTTATATTATATTAAAATGTTCTAGTATAATTAAAGCAAAGTGATTTGGGGTAGAAAATCGCAATAAATCGCAGAATCGAATATCAATTAATCGCAGAATCGCAATTTTAATCGAATCGGCACCCTAGAAAATCGCAATAAATCGCAGAATCGAATCGAATATCAATTAATCGCAGAATCGCAATTTTAATCGAATCGGCACCCTAGGAATCGATTTTGAATCGAATCGTGAGGTAAGTGAATCGTGACACCCCTACTGCAAACTGGAGTTATAGCTGTTTAAAATCCCGTGCTCATCCCGGGCTTTAACGGACATCCGCTCATATGGGCGCTGGGGGTCCCTGGACCCCTCTTTGATAACTTCATCAATGCATGCTCGTGCCTATTGGTGGTCTAAGTCCACATACCAAATGTGGACTTGGTGGCATGCTGCAAACTGGAGTTATAGCTGTTTAAAATCCCATGCTCATCCCGGGCTTAAACGGACATCCGCTCATACGGGCGCTGGGGGTCCCTGGACCCCTCTTTGATAACTTCATCAATGCATGCTCGTGCCTATTGGTGGTCTAAGTCCACATACCAAATGTGGACTTGGTGGCATGCTGCGAACTGGAGTTAAAGCTGTTTGAAATCCCGTGCTATAAACGGGCGGACGGACATAACATCATTGGGGGTCCCTGGACCCCTCTTTGATAAGCAGTGGCACGTGTGGCCAAAGAGAGGAGAGACGGCATAGGCAATGTCCAAGGCCGTGTCTGTGTGTGTGTGTGTGTGTGTGTGAGTGTGTTTGTATGTGTTTCTTCTTTGCCGTCAGGCTCATACGGACGGACGGACGGACGGACATACGGACAAAGTCAAGCTTAGAGCGGTTGGCACCGCTAAAAATGTGTTTTACAAAAGTCAGCCTCCTGGTGGCGCTTTAAAAGGCATTATGTGAGAAATGCAGAGCAAAGGTTTTTCCTTGGCCTCAAGGGAGTGTGTGTGCAAAGTCTCACACAGATTGGTGCAGTTATAGGTAAAAATGTGAATCGGCCTGTTATAGCGCCACCATGAGGCTGATTTGAATGTTTTCAAGTGGCATTTCTTCCTGGGCCATGTGGGAATCTACGTGGACAATTTGACGGAAATCGCATGCTGCATTCATGATTTGAGGCAATTTGTTCGAAACTAACCAATCCAAATGCCAATCTTAGCCAATCAGGATGGTATACGGAAAATCAGGCAGATCCGTGTTGATCACATGACTATAGAGATACTGTGTAGGCCTACCGATTTTGCGTGTTTTTTGGACAAAATCTGTAGGAGTAATATTAAAAAAAAGGTTTTGCAAAAGTCGGCCTCATGGTGGCGCTATGACAGGCTGATCTGAAAAATGTGGGACAGAGGTTCTGCTGTGGCATCCAGGGAGTGTGTGTGCAGTTTCACAGCGACCAGGCCAACGGTGGCGGAGATTAGCTGGTCGCAGACAGAAGGACGGACGGACGGACTGACACACACACACGGACGGACGGACAGGGGGCAAAACATACTCTCTCGCCATGCCTTTCGGCCTGTGGGAGACAATGAAGCATGGTTTTCTGGTCAACAGAAGACTGTCACGATTCGTGTCTTGTTCTGTTTTCCTGCTATTCTTGTGTTCCTTGTGTCTTAGTTATAGTTAGTGTTTTACTTTACAGTTGTATTCCTTTGTATTAAATGAATGCATCTTCCTTGTTTCTTAGTTTTAGTAATGTTTTTACTTTACACTTGTGTACCTTTTATTTTCTAGTGCTTCCTGGTAGTTCTACTTAAGTGTTACCTGACTTGTCTAACCAGTCTTGTGATTTGCCAGAGTTTCCACCTGTGTCCTCTTAGTCCCCGAGCCTATCCCAGTGTTGATTGTCAGTTGAGTTCACCTGTGTCTAGTTAGTCCGTGTCTATTTATACTCCCCTGTGGCATAAATGTGTTTGTCAGTTTGTTGTGTGCAGTGCAGTTCTGTTTACTAGTGTCTTCGCAGTATCCTAAAGCTGGAATGCCCAGTGCTAGTCAACAGAAGACATAATGTTCAGTGATGACCAATTGAGACCTGAGGCTGATTATAAAAATGTCTTATAAATCCTAACCGTTTTCTGAAAAACTTGTGTAGCTATGTCAGTGGTGCGCTAAACGTTTTCATGTCAAGGACCCCCAAAATGATATGCATTTGGCCACCAACCCCCATCTCCAAATATTTTGTTCTGGGGACCCCCAAAAGCAAAGATTTGAGTCAAAAATGTTCACCTACAAATTGCATATTCAAAGATTTACAGAATTTCAAGATTTTTCAAAAATAGCAGATATACAAGCTGTCAGCTTCTATGCTATTTTGATTAGCCAATGCTAAAATCTAAAACTACACGGATGCTTTCCAGGTTTTAATGGGTTAATGAAGCATGGTTTTGTGAAAAACAGAAGACATAATGTCCAGTGTAAATGAAGCACAGTTGTGGTCAACAGAATACAATGTTCAGTGTAAATGAAGCATGGTGTTGTGGTCAACAGAAGACATAATATTCAGTGTAATGTTAGGAAAATTAGATTTGAAGTCTAGAAGTATAATGAATGTGTTGTTAGAATAGTAAAAAAGGGGGCACATAGTGGCTCCTGTTTATATCCTGCTGGTTAAACATATAACTGCTTTAAGTTCAGCTATTCTAATCACTTAAGCCACACAGTGATATATAGACTATTATACTGTGTACTGTGTATATACCGTATATTTTAATCATTAGTAGGACTAAAAGTGTTAAGTTTTAGTATAACTGTGTCAATGTAACCTTAGTATTCAAAGAAACTGTGTTATCAAAGCATGATAGGTGAGAGGCCCTCTCTCTCTCTCTCTCTCTCTCTCTCTCTCCCCTCGAGCAGAGTGATTTGCTGACTGCAGGCAAAATTACTTTAATGGTCATAGTGCTTCAAATTAGTTCATAAAGTTAGTAATGTTTTGTGGTCTTAACTATCTTATATTAATATTGTAATGCTAGAGTGAAAATGGATGAGGTCAGTAGGCCAGTTTAAAGCAAACAGACAATTAAAATATATTCTCAGTGCTTCAGCCAAACTCAGATAACTGTTGCATAGAGTTCTTATCTAGGCAGGAGTGTAGGGAGTGAAACATTCTACAGGTGCCCGGAGAAGCCAAGGTCATCACGTAGCCTGTGGCAGCCCATGAGAGAATTAGCCGTGAGAGAATCACCAAACCTTTTGCCCCGCTTCGTTGGATGGATCAAGAGCGACTCCTGTTGATGAATGTTTTATAATAATCTAGCATGTAGATTTAAGGGCTTGTCAAAAGAGATATTACTCCATTGCAAACTTCTCGACTAGCTCGAGAGGAGTGTATCTTCAGAGCTCTGAATTGAACTGTAACCGCTGGTAGAGTATTATTTTTGTATATGACAATGCATTCTGGTTGGTTAATAGGCTCATCAATAATTGTAAACTTAGTTTAAGGATAATAAACCATTTTGATTCTTACAATTGTAATCACCTGTGTAGCGATTATTTCAAGGGGTTAACTCCTCACACTATAGAACCACTGAACCAGGTACCTTATCCTTTTATAGATTTACTTATATGGAGTTAAGGTTCAGTAATAAATCTAACAGTAAATGAAGCACAGTGTTGTGGTCAACATAATACAATGTTCAGTGTAAATATTGTGAAAATAGCAAATTTACAAGCCCTCTCTTCTTCTTCTTCCTCCCCTCTGTCTGTCTGTCTGTCTCTCTCTCACACCGTGAGATGTCTCTCTTCACAAACATGTGCAACTCATAGTGCACACATGGAACCAAATGGACCTGATTCAATAATTTATGCAATGGTTCTGGCATACCTAGCTCTGACATAAGAGAACCTCTCTCGGAACTCTATATGGAGATAACCGAAACGTCCAGGACTGACGTCATAGTCCCAGATTTGGGCATAACTGACATAGGCCGCTCTGTATATGGAGATGTCTGACACTACCTGGCATCACCGTAGTGACATTAGGACCGCAGCCAACGGTATAAAGGGGCTCAACCCAGAGACACATTAACTCCTTCCAGAGAGCCAAGCATCAGAGTCATCAATAGTTGGTTTACACAGCCTAGAGCATATTCTCACAGTGGCTTTGGATCTGGTTAACGAATCAGCCTATTATCAGTTCAACACTCTCCCTGCACTCTTGTCCGGATCCATTCCTCCAGCTCGTCCATATAGTCCTCAGAGAGGAATGCTGACAGGAAGTTGTGCTCAAACTCCCTCCATGTCGACGTCTCCAGCCTGACCACGTCTCACCAGCCTCGGGCTGTGCCAAACAGGACGTTCCAGGGTGGCCAGCAGCTCCTCATCAGAGAGTGGATTCAAGGCCAGATAGGATTACCAGGGCCCCCTGGATAGGAGAGCCCATGTGAGATGGGAACGGACATATTTTGTGTGAGAGCATCAAACATGGCAGCTCCCGGTGGTCGGTCATGCTTACAATATTTACTACATCTGGCTCAGGATAATCTGGACTTCAGGTTACCGGAAATCAGAGCTCTCCTTTCTCTCAGAGGAAAACTGTTTAATCCTAGAGAGAACTTCAAAGAGAAGTCTCCGTTCTGGTGTCTGGATGGCGTATCTGAACAGGATGTCCACAGTGTCATGGCCAAATCTGTCTGTGCAAAGTCGGCTTTTGAATTATGGGGTCATGGACGAACACACAGTGAACTCCGAGAATCCCTCTTGAAGTATCCGTCAGAAAACATGGCACCATTCACGCAGAAAGACTCCACATACAAAATCAATGTCTACACATTCAACAAGACTCTGGAGTTTGCTGACAGAATAACGAAGATCGATGCCCTGGAATACCTTTCGTTTGAGGGCTCCGTAAGCCTAAAAACTCCTCAGCACGTCTTCTGTTTGTTAGAGGACTACGGCACTGACCCCAACAACATCCCTGATGATCCTTTCCATGTTTACTTTGGCCGATGGATAGCGGATGGGCAGCGTGAGCTCATTCACTCTCACAGTGTGAAGAACAGACACTTCATCGGCAACACCAGTATGGATGCTGGCCTCTCGTTCATCATGGCAAACCATGCCAAGGTCAAAGAACATGACCTTGTCTTTGACCCATTCGTTGGCACTGGCAGCTTGTTGGTTGCATGCTCTCATGTTGGAGCCTATGTCTGTGGAGCAGATATTGACTACAACACAATTCATGGAAAAGGGAGATCCAGTCGGAAAAACCACAAGTGGCGAGGTCCTGATGAGAACATCAGAGCCAACCTGCGTCAGTATGGAACAGAGAAGTCCTACATAGACGTCATGGTGTGTGATGCGTCCAAACCTGTCTGGAGGGAGGGCATGCTGTTTGATGCCATTATCACTGACCCTCCATATGGTATCCGTGAGTCCACAAGGAGAACAGGATCCAACAAGGATGTAACTAGACCGTCAGAAGGATACTTTGGAGAGAACCATGTTCCTGTCTCTAAGGCGTACCATCTGAGCGATATCTTTTCAGATCTGCTAAACTTCTCTGCCCACCACCTGGTCATGGGTGGAAGGCTGGTTTATTGGCTGCCCATCTACAGGCCAGAGTCTAGGTACTGTGAGGAGACGGTTCCCCTCCATCCCTGTCTCAGGCTGATCAGTAACTGTGAACAGACTCTCTCCAGTCCCACCTCCCGACGCCTCATCACCATGGAGAAAATCAAGATACCTGAGGAGTCAGATACTCGGGTCCACCTGTCAGACCCCGGCTTCAACCCTTATCAGGGACACAATGCCTTCAGAGAGAAGTACTTTAGGGGACTCAACAAGAAGAATGCTGAGGAAGACAAAATGCATGTCAATGGAGAGTGACTGCATTAAAGCCCGCACTTTCAAATAGACCAGACCCCTAGTGGTGGAAATCTGAATGGCCGGACTTCGCATGACGTGTGTGCAGAGGAAAAGATGGACAAAAGAGGGACGAAAGAGGGACAAAAGAGGGACGAAAGAGGGACAGACAAAGCCTCATGTAGGCCGACCCTCTGGGTCTGGCAAACACTCAAAGGCACGTGTTGTAATTGAGCATGCATTTGGCCAGCTCAAAATGTGATTCCGCTGCTTGGACAGGTCAGGTGGGACCTTGCAATACACTCCTCAGAAGGTAGCATCCCTCTTTGTGGCATGTTGTGTGCTAAACAACATTGCCATGCGTAATGGATTGATGTTAGACGTCAATGAGGACAGATTAGAGGATTTCTGGAGGCAGCAAGCTGATCTGCATCTGCCAGCTCCAAATAATACAGAGCCAGCAAATGCAGCGGCAATAAGGGATCAGCAGATGACCTGGTCCGACGCATCCGCCGCCGTTAGGTGTCTGCCTGCTAAGCAAACGGATTACTTTTTGCGATCAGAAAATTATTGCCTGTGGTGGTTCAGTTAAAGTACTGAAATGTTTTACTTAAAAGTATCAATATTGCAATTTAGAAATACTCTGTTAGTCCCACATTCAAAATGTACTTGTATAAATGTACAAACATATTGGTATCAAAATGTACTTAACCCTTCCATTGTGTTAGGGTCATAGTTGACCAATTTTCAAGTTTAAATAGGTAAAAAGTACCCTTTATATTTCTTTATTGGAACAAGGCTTCCTCAGAAACAGCTATTTTAACGCAACAAAATTAATTACCACCATTTCAGTTAATTCTGATTAAAAAAAAGTGACACTTGTGGTGTTAGCGGGTCAAATTTGACCTGGTAGAGAAGTGTGGCTCAATTCCCCCCAAATGGTCAATATTCAATGTTTACATGTTTGAGAGTGAGAGAGACTTGTCCTCGATTAGCATTTGCTATCAGGAGTAAAATAAAGTTTTGGTTTATGAAAACTAAATGACTGTTTACCTTATATGGTATACGGGTCAATTTTGACCCGCTAACACCATTAGTGTCACTATTTTTAATAACATTTTTTGAAGTTCAAAAACTTTTTTTGGAAGTGTGTTCTAATTACTATTCTTAATTATTCTATTATAGCTAGATAACATCATTATCCATTGTCTTCATTATAGGAAATGTAATGAGTGAATTTTTACCTTTTTACAATTGAAAATGATATATTGAAAGATGAAACCCTAACCTTAACCCAACATAATATTTAAAAAAGTGTTTACATGGATATGAATGCGTATTTTGGGCTGAGTTAAATCACAGGTCAAATTTGACACCAAAAGTAGAAAGTACTCATTCTGCAGAATGTCCCATTCCACACGTTTTCAAATGTCTAAAAAACTTTTGAAAATAGCAGATGGAGGCATTGTGAGCTTGTAGATTGGCTGTTTTCAAATGGGTGAAATGTATATAGGGCTGAAGTGGTTACTGTAGGTTTTGTAATAATACTCAAAATCTACCAAGTAACTAGTAACTAAAGTTGTCAAATAATTATAGTGGAGTAAAAGTGCAATATTTGCCTCTGTGATGTAATGGAGTAGAAGAAAAAGTACAGACTAAAGTTACTTTCCACCACTGATTATTGCATTTAATGTAGGCATTCGCTGTGTTTTAGTTTTTTCTCTACATTTTATTTTATGCTTTATTTCAGATGGGAGAGGCCTAGCACTGAACAGTAGGTTGCCTCCGCATACTGTCCACATCCAAGCATGCATAATGACATAACATCTGTGTTTATTCTGAAAATAATAATCTATCACACAAGGCTGTTCCATTTTGTCTCCCTTCTGTCTTCCCTGCCTGCTGTTGAAGTTGAACTTAAACCAGCTGACCTGTCCTTTCCTTGAACACATTTGAACTTGGTGAACTTGTAAGGTTCCCTTGCACAGAAAACGGGAAGGCATAACTTGACATGTTTTTAATAATAATAATAATAATAATAATAATAATAATAATAATAATAATAAATATAGCTGCAAGCAGCGATAATACGGGGCCAGTGAATAGAGAGAGAGAGAGAGACATGGAAACGGAATAGATTGAAGAGAGAGAGAGTGACATGGAAATAATAGATTGATGAGAGAGAGAGATGGAAACATAATGGTTTGATTGGACATCTCAACCTACTGCCATTAACAGGATTCGAACTCTCAACCTTCAGACTAATAGGCTGCAACACTACCTATAGTGCTATAGCTTTGTCCAGGCTGATATTGTCTGTTGAAGATCATAAACTCTTGCCTTCTTTCATGAACCAAGCCCCTATTTCACTAACACTAAGATCACTCGTTCACAAACCATTTACCAATGAAGAAATTGTACATCTCCTCAGAACCAAAACTAGTGAAAGTAGCCGATCTACAAGCTCACAAACCATGAAAAGTTGGGAGATTGTAGATCAGCTATTTTCAGAATGAAGTATGTCATACGTTGAAAAAACGTACTCTCAAATAAGCATTTCAGGTTATCTATACCATTTGCACATGTATTCATTGATATACAGTCATGTTGTTTGCAATTCAACTTAAATTAAGTCTGCATCAAGTAAGGCTTGAACTGGCGACCTTGAGATTGTGAGGCATTCATTTAAGGGAGACGCCATTGGCCCAACAGAGAAGTAACTGTGAAAAAGGAGATCACACAGATGATACAGTTTCACGCAAATAGCTGAAAAATCCTGGGTTTAAGTGTTTTTCAAACTGCTCAAAATTGCGGACAATCTAAGGGCGGAGCTTACTGGTCAAAGCGATAGATGTGTTCCTCATGAGTCAAGGCACAAGTGTAAGCAAGTTTCATGACTTTCGGCCAAACGAGGCATGACTTTTGCCTGTTTAAAGTTTGCATTTTCAAAAAATTGCTATAGCGCCCCCCTTTGGCCAATTGGAGTGAGATTGGTTTCAGTGATATTTGGAATGACTCTCTACATTACTGCAACGTTTCAAAGAAATGTGAGTCTTGCATGTATGTGTTAGGGGCAGATGAATAATTTTCATAAAACTGCAATAGTTAAAATCTATTTCCTCCTGGGATTTTTGAGTAATCTGCACAAAACATTTTACACATGAATTTAGGACCTTTGCCGACAAAACAAAAGCGGCGGATTTTCCATAAGTGAAAAAATGCAGAAGTTATGAGCCAATGGCTGTGTTTCATATAATTCAAAATGGTGGCCGATCTAAAGGTCAGAGGTCAAAAGTCAGACCACGAAAGTTGTCGGGCATGAAGAGACGCATGTGTGTATCGAAGTTTCATGGTTGTAGGTCAAACAGGTTATGAGTTGTACCTGTTCAAAGTTGGCACTTTCAATTGAGTGCTATAGCGCCACCCTTTGACGAATGAGTGTGAGAATTATTTCTTGGTAGTTTTTCATGAGCATCTACCATATGGCCGAGTTTCGTAAAAAGCGTATGCACGGTTAAGCCAGAACTGGCAAAAACGGGTCATACTAATTGTCCAAAACTACCCAAAACTACCCAAAAGCGTACCCAAAACTACCCTAAACAACCCAAAACTACCCAAAAGTGTACCGGAAACTACCCAACACTACCCAAAACTACCCAAAACTACCCGAAAGCGTACCCAAAACGACCCCAAACTACCCAAAACAACCCAAAAGCATACCCAAAACTACCCAAAACAACCAAAACTACCCAAAAGCATACCCAAAACTACCCAAAACAACCCAAAACTACCCAAAAGCGTACCCAAAACTACCCAAAACAACCCAAAAGCGTACCCAAAACTACCCAAAAGCGTACCCAAAACTACCCAAAACAACCCATAACTACCCAAAAGCATACCCAAGACTACCCAAAACTACCCAAAAGCGTACCCAAAACAACCCAAAACTACCCAAAACTACCCAAAAGCGTACCCAAAACGACCCACAAAAAACAGGGTCCTAAATTAAAAGTTCTGTCCACCCCCAATACAGATGTTGTCTCTTCTCCACAACAGAATCTCCTAATATCATCAAGCTGTTGGTCAAGGTAACGGATGACACAAGGTGGTTTCCCCTTTCTTGATATTATCTGTTGTACTAATAGTTATTGTCTTGGAGCATGTTCAGGAATGTCATTAGAGTTTTGTAGGCCTACTATTACCAGGAGACTTATTTTCCTCTGACAACTTTTCCTCCATATTTTGTACCTGATTCAAGTCTCTTGAGACTTCTGAAAAGTACATGATGGTCTTCTGACCCAAAACAAGCAGCAGAGATGGCACGATACAAACAGTTTCCATCAGCCCCAGTCTTCAGTGGTCTGTACTCAGAGGTGAGACCTGGTTGGTATTTTTGCAAAATGTTTAGTGATATAGTGTCAGTACATGCCTGGTCGCTGTGGGATGATCGCTTTGGGAGCTTGACTCTGTAATGCTTCAGCAAAGCCTTTTCATTTTTGCACTTCTTTTGTACTTCCTCCACTCCTGAAGCACTCAATATTCTTTGAAGACATGTTCCAAAGAAAATGGTTGCCCCACACACTTGGGGCAGATGAATTCCATATCTGTGGATATCCATGGCTGTACCTGTCTTTCATTCATAGACAGACATGAAGCATGGTAACACAACTTACAGTCTTGACACTGAAGAGATGCAGTTTTGCTGCAAGATTTGGTGCAAAAACCACATAGTTGACTTTGTGTAGCATTAGCCTTGACTTTTCTGGCAGCCATAGCTGTAACATGTAGAAAATGGAGAAGAAGACAATATAGCTGAATGTGATGCTAGTTTGAGTGGCTCCCCCTATACTGAACAACAACTTCTTAAAGGGATATTTCACTGCACCCCAGACTGTTGCATGTAGAACATGTAGAAGAAGACAATATGGCTGAAGTGATGCTAGTTTGACTGGCTCCCCCTACTGTACAACAACTGTACTCTTAAAGGGTTATTTCAATGCACCCCACTGTAGCATGTAGAACATGTAGAAAAAGACAATATGGCTGAAGTGATGCTAGTTTGACTGGCTCTCCTTTGCCAAAAACGAGTTAACTCGTTTTTAGAATCCACCACTTGCTTGCCTAGATCGAGTTAACTCGTTTAAAAAAATAATAATTTATTTTTATGTTTTAATTTGAACCAAGGAGATATGATTTTTCAAAGATTTAGACTCCCATCCACTTCCTTGTTAACTTAAAACTTAAACATTCTGTATCTCGGCTCCTGAGTACTTTTTTTTCAATCAAAATATATCTGGCAATAAACAGCAAAAAATCTGAAATAATTCTGGCAGTAATTCTGGCAGGGTTGTTTTGGGTAGTTTTGGGTTGTCTTGGGTAGTTTTGGGTACGCTTTTGTGTAGTTTTGGGTTGTTTTGGGTACGTTTTTCGGTAGTTTTGGGTTGTTTTGGGTACGCTTTTGGGTACGCTTTTGGGTTGTTTTGGGTTGTTTTGGGTAGTTTTGGGTATGCCTTTGGGTAGTTTTGGGTAGTATTGGGTTGTTTTGGGTAGTTTTGGGTACGCTTTTGGGTTTTGGGTAGTTTTGGGTTGTTTTGGGTAGTTTTGGGTCGTTTTGGGTACGCTTTCGGGTAGTTTTGGGTTGTTTTGGGTAGTTTTGGGTTGTTTTGGGTTGTTTTGGGTAGTTTTGGGTGGTTTTGGGTTGTTTTGGGTAGTTTTGGGTAGTTTTGGACAATTAGTATGACCCGCAAAAACAAGTATTTTTCAAACTGCTCAAAATTGCGGAAAATCTAAGGGCGGAGCTTAATGGTCAATGTGTAAGCAAGTTTCACGACTTTCGGCCAAACGAGGCATGACTTATGCCTGTTTAAAGTCTGCCTTTTCAAAAAATTGCTATAGCGCCCCCTTTTGGCCAATTGGAGTAAGATTGGTTTCAGTGATATTTGGAATGACCCTGTACATTTCTGCAAAGTTTCAAAGAAATGTGAGTCTGCGTGTATGTTTTAGGCACAGATGAATAATTTTCATAAAACTGTAATAGTTAACATCTATAGAATCCTGGGATTTTTGAGCAATCTGCACGAAACGTTTAACACTTGAACTTTGGACCACTGCCTACAAAAAATTCCAACGGATTTTCCATAAGTGAAAAAATGCAGAAGTTAGGAGCCAATGACTGTTTTTCATATAATTCAAAATGGTGGGAGATCTAAAGGTCAGAGGTCAAAAGTCAGAGGGTGAAAGTTGTTCAGCATGAGGAGACGCATATGTGTATCCAAGTTTCATGGCTGTAGGTCAAACAGGGCATGAGTTGTACCTGTTCAAAGTTGCCATTTTCAATTGAGTGCTATAGCGCCACCTTTGGACGAAAGATTGTGAGAATTATTTCTTGATAGTTTTTCATGACCATCTACCATATGGCCGAGTTCCGTAAAAAGCGACTGCACGGTTCAGCCAGAACTGCGAAAAGTGGCAGAAGAAGAAAAAGAAGAAGTGACAGAATACTGCCAATAACAAAACAGGTCCAGAGCTGAGCTCTGGCCCCGTAATAATAATGATATTGATAATAATAATAAGACACTTCATTATATATATTTTGTTTTAAATAAGAAAATACATCAACTCTAAATTAGAATTGACAATGCAAGGAATAAATATAATAGCAACAGAATAAGAATAATAAAAACAACAAAGCTAAAAAAAACAACAACAACTGAGGAGCAATTAAGCCTTGGAATTATTCAGTAGTAGTATTATCTGATTATATGATTGAATAAACACTGGTTATTAGTGTTTATTCAATCATTTTTAAACAGGGCAGTCATGTTAAAAACATCAACAGTGGTGGAACAAGTACTCAACTGTTTTGCTTAAGTAAAAGTATCAATACTGCAAAGTAAAAGTACTCTGTTATAGAAATATGTGCTGACAGATTGTGAGAGACCACTGTTGTTATCAATGTACAATCAATTGAAAGAATAGCATACAGATGTGTCTACAGTGCCACAACTGTACAGTTAAGCCAGATCAAAGTGAAAGTATCAGTAGTTAAACCACTGTGCACAGTAGTTGAGATTTAGACCCAAGACCTGATCTGTGTGTGTGTGTGTGTGTGTGTGTGTGTGTGTGTGTGTGTGTGTGTGTGTGTGTGTGTGTGTGTGTGTGTGTGTGTGTGTGTGTGTGTGTGTGTGTGTGTGTGTGTGTGTGTGTGTGTGTGTGTATACGGTACATCTCTCACAGACAGACAGACAGACAGACATCTCACTCATTGTTTTTTAATCAGTAATTGTGCAATAGTCTGTGTTCTTATTTCTCTCTTTCTCTCTCTCTCTCTCTCTCTCTCTCTGAGCCCCCCCCCCCTCTCTGAACCCCACACCTCCCATTGTTTGAACAAACCTCTAATTTACATGTGTAAGGAACATTCCCTAGCAGAGAAAAGAGAGACGCATATAAAGGTATCTTAAAGGCATTTTAAGGTAAACAGTCCTCTCCCGCATTCATTGAAAAACTCCCACCAATCATTTATGTTGGGTGGGTGTATGCCTTGCCCATGTATCCAGGTATATCACCTTTTTCACCCAGTGATCAGTGTTGTGGCCTGTGGTCATCAGGTGTTTCACATACACCCTCGCACAGGTGACCCAGCCGGGGTTGATCAAGCCCCGAACTGTAGTCAATAACAAGTAGTAGTAGTAGCTTTATTGTCATTGTCACAGAGTACAACAAAATGAAAAAGTGTCAACCGATCAGTGCATTAAAAATCTATCTATACAAAACGAACAAAAAAAAAACAAAGAAAAACAGACAACAGAAATACAACAAAACCATACACATAACCATGCAACAGATCATCATCTCTTCACAGCATTGAGTGTGACTACCGCTGTGGGATAGAAGCTATTGCTGAATCTGCTGGTCCCTGACTTAATTGATCTATACCGTCTGCCTGATGGCAACAGTTCGAACAGTGAGTGGCCGGGGTGGGAAGTGTCCTTCATAATGTTCTCCGTTTTTTTGAGACAACAGGATCTGTGTAGTTCTTCCAGTGTGGGGAGAGGGCAGCCCACGATCTTCTCTGCCGTGTTGATGGCCCTCTGAAGCATTTTCCTCTGAGCCGCTGTGCAGCTGGTGTACCACACACATATACAGTATGTTAATACGCTCTCTATGGAGCGCCGATAGAAGGACACCAGCAGTCTCTGTGTGATGTTATTCCCCCTGAGTACCCTCAGGAAGTACAGTCTTTGCTGGGCCTTCTTCAGCAGCTCAGAGGTGTTCACGTTCCAGGTCAGGCCCTCCTCAATATGGACTCGGAGGAAGCGGAAGGAGGACACCCTCTCCACACAGTCCCCGTTTATGATTATTGGTGAAATGTCCGTTTTCTTCCTCCTGTAGTCGATGACAAGTTCCTGGGTTTTAGATGTGTTTAAGACCAGATTGTTCTCTCTGCACCACTCAGTCAGCTGCACCACCTCGTCCCTGTAGGCAGACTCATCCCCCTTGGAGATGAGCCCTACTACTGTGGTGTCATCCGCAAACTTCACCATGGTGTTGCTGCGGTGGGTGGGGGTGCAGTTGTGTGTGTAGAGGGTATAGAGCAGCGGGCTCAGTACGCAGCCCTGAGGAGAGCCGGTACCGAGGCTGAGGGAAGTAGATGTGTGAGGTCCCACTCTCACCCTCTGGCTGCGATCAGTCAGAAAGCTCTTAATCCACATGCAGGTGTTGTGTGGAAAACCCAGGTCTCCCAGTATGTCCACCAGTCTGTGGGGGAGGATGGTATTAAATGCGGAGCTAAAGTCCACGAAGAGCATCCGCACATAGCTCCCCGGCTGCTCCAGATGGGACAGTGCAGAATGGAGGGCTGTGGCTACTGCGTCCTCTGTGGATCTATTTGCCCTATAAGCAAACTGGTGGGGGTCAAAGCCTTGGGGCAGGAGTGAGGTGATCGATGTGACCCCGGACCAGCTTCTCAAAGCACTTCATCACCACTGGGGTGAGTGCGACAGGCCGGTAGTCATTTAGACTGGAAATGTGACGTTTCTTGGGCAAGGGGACTATGGTGGAGGATTTCAGACACAGAGGGACAGTAGACTGAGCGAGGGACTGGTTAAAGATCCTTGTGAAGACCCCAGCCAGCTCATCTGCGCACTTAAGCTGCTGAATGATCCAGAATGATGTAACACGCCTGGTCTTCAACCAGACTAAATATTCACATGACTATAATAACTAGAACCAGGAGACCTGGTACTGCCAGACCCCTAGTGGTTGAAATTGTAACGTGCATCTTGCAAACAATGCATGAAGTCGCTGGTCTTTTTTCTATTTCATGTTTTAATAATAATACATATGATTATATATTATAAAGCGTTTTTCTAGGTATTCAAAGTTGCTTTACAGAGCAAATAAAAATAAAACTTTGTTATGGTTTAATGAGAAGCCAGTGCAATGACTTACTTGAAATATTCATCTCTCTCTCTCTCTCTCTCTCTCTCTCTCTCTCTCTCTCTCTCTCTCTCTCTATCTCTCTCTCTCTCTCTCTCTCTCTCTCTCTCTCTCTCCAGAGTCTGTGAGGCTGGTGAATGGGACTAGTTTGTGTTCAGGCAGAGTGGAAGTGAAATCTAATGAGTCGTGGGTCTCAGTGTAAGAAGAAGACTTTGACCAGCAGGATGCAGAGGTGGTCTGTAAACAGCTTGAGTGTGGGGCTGCTTCATTTCTCCGGGGGGCGATCTATGGAGAAATTAACACTCCAATGTGGACCAACGAGTTCCAGTGTGAAGGTAATGAATCTGTTCTCCTGGACTGTGGTACCTCAAACTCAACTAGAAACACCAGCTCACCTGCCAATACTGTTATACTCACCTGCTCAGGTAAAAGAAACTACACTTTTGTTTTGGATTGTTGTGTCATTATGAAAGTAAATACTTTTTTACTGGTTACTCTCTTGTCTCTGTTCAGAGTCTGATGATGTCAGGTTGGTGACAGGAACCAGTAAGTGTATTGGTATACTGGAGATGAAACACCAGGGAGAGTGGAGACCAGTGGATGGTTGGTCTGACTGGAACATGAAGTCATCATCTGTAGTGTGTAGACAGATGGACTGTGGCTCTGCTGTTTCAAGAGAAAGGACTTCAGGTTCTACACATGATCGTGTTTGGTGGATTTCATCTTCCTGTGTTGGATCCGAGTCTTCATTGAGGGAGTGTGGAACAAAGGAATCTGGTAATTCCACTTCCAGACTGGAGGTGATATGTTCAGGTGGGAGGCATGCGTTAATCCGACAGACCTTTTCTCCGACTATGTGGCATCCGCGTGCGGTTAGGGTTAGGGTGCGGGTTTGGTTCGGGTTTACTGTTTAATGTCGGAGCACTGCGCTGTCGGAGGAATGCCCTGTCGGACTAACGTATTGCACCCTGTTCAGGTATAACGCGATACTTTAATAATTACATATTTACATTCTCTTATACAGATGTGCCACTTCAAAACTTCACACGTTACTGTTCTTTCCCTGAAAGTGCCCTGAAAATGCATTTTTTCCCTCCCTTTTCTGCCCTTAAAAATGCACTGTTTTGCCCCTGAAAAGAAGTTGTCACTACACACCCCCGTTTTTCCCTTCAACAGACATCCATATACATGAGAACAAAAGAATGTGTGTTGAAGAAGGTGTCAGACTCATTATGAGGCGAAAGGTGATTTGAAGAGGTCCTTGACCAGTTGCTCAAATTAATTAGCATCATAAAAGCAGTGATCATCAAAATAATTCAGCATTTTAAATGCCCTTCTTTGTCACTCTTATTGCCCTGGGAATCCCCTGAAAGTTTACTGTCTTGGCGATGGCAGGACATTTGAAGTTTTGAAATGGTACATCTGTATATCCGTCCGTCCGTCCGTTCATCTCTCTGATGTGTTTATATATCTGCTGTTTCAGCCAATCACCTATGTCTTGTTACAGATATACTGTTTAAGCCAATCATCACCTTCGTACCCTCCGTAAATTGGGTTTCTGAGGTCCAGCAGCAGGGGCTGCAGGTGATGAAAGGTTCCAGATTCACCATCAGATGCTCCATTCAGCCACAGTACCCAGGAGGCTCCTTCCACCTCACCTTCACTGGATCCAACACAACACACACCTACACCCAGCCAGCTGTCAATCACTCTGACAAATTCCTGTTTCCTGTAGCAGACCACAACCCCACTGAATCCAACACAACACACAACCTCACTGGATCCAACACAACACACAACCTCACTGAATCCAACACAACACCCAACCCCACTGAATCCAACACAACGCACAACCTCACTGAATCCAACACAACACACAACCCCACTGAATCCAACACAACACACAACCCCACTGAATCCAACACAACACACAACCCCACTGAATCCAACACAACACACAACCCCACTGAATCCAACACAACACACAACCCCACTGAATCCAACACAACACACAACCCCACTGGATCCAACACAACACACAACTTTACTGGATCCAACACAACACAAAAGTACCACCAGACAGCTGCCAATCACTCTGACAACTTCCTGTTTGCCAACTTCCTGTTTCCTGCGGCAAACCACACCCACCATGGAAACTACAGCTGTACTTATCACATCTTTGTTTCTAATCATAACTTCTCCTCTAAAAGTGAGGTCCTCTCTCTCACTGTTACAGGTAACCTGAATGAAATGGACTTTTCAAAGTACAATATGAAACTCAATCAAACACACTTAAATTCAGGAATGTTAAAGGACCACTTCACCCATTTTCAACCTATCTTTATATAATTGGTCCTCACTAATGCTCATTATATCATTCTGTCTATTCACTCTGTGTCTCAGAGGAGGGCTGTGGATAGTTTGAAACCTGCCTGCCAGTGACATCACCAGTAGGCAGGTTTGGTTATATCAAAAAAGATTTTGAAAAATATATGCATTATTAATGCATGGACTGAAAGGCTTCTATTTCAGCATGCTTTCCAGGAAGAGAAAGGCTGTAGTTTCTATCAGCTTGGAATCCTGTTCAATTATGTCATTGTTAGGAAGATTTCTGAACTGTCCACAGCTCATCAAATGGACACAGAATGTTATGGCACATTGGTTATTAATGGTGTGGTCGTCTGACTGTAGCCTACAGAGAAAATTATGTTTATACAATTCACAATTACAATTGACCCTGGTTTCCGTTGCTTAGTTGGACAAAAATCCTCTCTCTCCATCCACCACCGTTGAAAAATGCTTTAATTCTTTCAAATAAATTGATCTCTCTCTAACTTTATATTAATCATTTGTTCTCTCTCTGTGTTTATATATCTGTTGTTTCAGCCAATCACCTCTGTCTTGTTACAGATCTGCTGTTTAAGCCAATCATCACCTTCATGCCCTCCATACAAGTGGTTTCTGAGGGCCAGCAGCAGGGGCTGAAGGTGATGGAGGGTTCCAGCTTCACCATCAGCTGCTCAATCCAGCCACAGTTCCTAGGCTCCTTTTACCTCACCTTCACTGGATCCAACACAACACACACCTACACCCAGCCAGCTGTCAATAACTCTGACAACTTCCTGTCTCCTGCAGCAAACCACACTGGGTACATACACACTTGAGCGTATGCTGACGGCAAACGCTACACTACGCTACGCTTGCCCTTGTTCCGGATCCGCCGCTACTTTGATATCTTCCGGGGCTTGGGGCGGTCCTGGAGAGACGCACACGGAAGCGTATTTAATGGCGTGTAGTCCGCTTTGATTGTTGTGGTGAAGTGGGCGTAACATTGAGAAGATGTTTACTGACAGACAGAGGAGAATTTTGGCGTTGGTTGCGGTGAGAAGGAGAAGGAGATTGATGAGGTTAGCGGAGGGTGAAGAGGACAGGGTCAGGAGGAGGGTTTGGGTCCATCCAATCCTTGTACGAAGGCCAGAACAAGAGGACTACCGGCACCTTTTTATGGAGCTACGCCAGGACGAACAGTGCTTCCAAGAGCACTTCAGGCTCTCTGTGGAGCAGTTCGACTGGGTTCTGGATAAGGTGAAGGCACAGATTGAGCAGCAAGACACTTTTTGCCGTGAAGCCATCAGTCCGGCCGAACGTCTTGCCATCTGTTTGCGGTAAGTGCCACCACTATGATCATTGCTGTTGTTTACCTTGCTACTGTGATCGGTCGTTAGTAGTCTTGGATCACAATACGGCCATCTGTCATGATCTTCAAAATTGTGTTTGAACTTTCAGATTTCTAAAGTAAAGTGCTTACCCCATGGCCACTTATGTTACAATTATGTACGGGCCCTCAGAAGTACCCATATCTTCCGTATTGTTCAATAAAAAGCATTCTAATCTGATCGGTGGCCATTTCTCCGTATGCTTTAAACTCCGCGACCCTATTGGTTGGGAGGTGTATTGCACTCTGATACAATATAACTCTATGAGAAAATGGCCACCGACCGGATTAAAATGCTTTTTATTGAACAATACGGAAGATACGGGTACTTCTGAGGACCCGTACATAATTGTAACATCCGTGGCCATGGGGTAAGCACTTTATATTTGAAATTTGAAAGTGCAAACACTATTTTGAAGATCATCCAAGACTGTCATATACTATGTGACTGTCTTGTATCAAGGCTAGAGGTGGAGAGACTGTACATGAGTCATTCCACGAATTCGGTACACTTTGCAGTCCCCTCTGACCTTTTTAAGTGTATTGTATCCATCGGGTCACCAAAATCAAATTTTAAAAGCTTTTTAGAATCAATTGACATGTTCCCTTTACTATTGGGTAAAAATATTATATATTTTATCTTTATATCTGAAATTATCTGCCTTTTCTACAGTAGACACCGCCTAAATTTGCCCATTTTTCATGTCCCCAATGGCCGATAGAGAGATTGGCCTTCAGATATGACTACTAAAAGTGTAGAATAATCCATAACTTATATTATTCACATAAAACCAGCAATGTACTCTATTGCTAGTCATGTTTCGTTTTTTAATAAATAGTTGATTTATCATTAAAATCACGTTATATAGCTCTGTCCCACAGTCACACTCAACCCCGTTACACAAGTCATTCTCCTCTCTGTAAAAGTATAAACTGACCCTTTAGTGGCATCAACAACATGTGATGGCATTCTACAAGTCTTCTGAGCAAGATGCTGCAGAAAGAGGAACAATTCGAACTTCTTATACAGCTATTTAGGGTCATTTATACTTTCAAAGCGTGGTCGTAAAGCATAATTAACTCAACCCCGTTACATGAAATAAAGATAGAAAACTATTATTATTTTAAATTGTCTTTGTCATTTCAGCAATATATGTGATTGACTAATGTCATGCATGCCATGTGGTCTCCTCTTAATCATCACAGGTAGAGTTATGGCCATTTTGAGTAAAAAATCTCAACCCCGTTCCACTCAACCCCGTTATGAATTTCAACCCTGTTACATATATTATTCCATATAAAAATATTAATTTAATGCCTGAGATGGGAAAATATGTTTTTCTGCATGTTAAATATGTCCTTAATGGTGTGGGCTATTCAAAAAAGTAATTCGTTTCCATCGATTTTTCCAAAAAAAAAAGTGCAAAGTGTACCGAATTCGTGGAATGACTCACATGCCCTAACATTGTATTCACATAATTTCAGTGGTGGAAAAAGTACTGATTTTTTTTACTTAAGTAAAAGTATCAATACTGCAATGTAGAAATACTATGTTACAAGTAAAAGTCCGTAATTCTAAATTAACTTGAGTAAAAGTACAAACGTATTGCTATCAAAATGTACTTAAAGTACCAAAAGTTAAAGTAGTCATTGTTCAGAAGGTTTTCACATGTATAAAATGTATAAAAATATTTTGTAAATAGCCGATCTACAAGCTCACAATGCGTCGCATCGCGACACATTGTGAGCTTGTAGATTTGCCATTTTCCAATGGCCGAAATATATGTAGGGCAGTGGTTAATGTATGTTTTGTAATGATAATCCAAATCTACAATTTGTAGATTTGGATTATATTACAATTATTTGAATGGTTTAGTTACTAGTTACTTTGTAGACTACAAAGTAACTAGTAACTAAACCATTCAAATAATTGTAGTGGAGTAAAAGTACGATATTTGCCTTTGTGATTTAGTGGAGTAGAGCAAAAGTGTAGAGAAATTGGAAAAACTCTGCCAAAGTAAAAGTACCTTATTTGTGCTTAAGTACAGTACAGTGCAGTACTTTACTTTACACCACTGCATCATTTCAACTCGACAACACTTGTGAGGCATGGTGTACGGCAGTATCTGTATTTAATGTTTCCACGCTGTGGAACAAGTACTCAGATTTTTTACTTCAATAAATGTAGCAGTAATACAATGTAGAAAATATTCAGTCACAAGTAAAAGTCCTGTTTCCACAGTTTGAGTAAAGGTTTGTATCTTTACTATTGGCTTCCAAATATACATGTAGTACCAATTTGTCCAAATGTGTCTATCACCTATTTGAAAATAGCTGATCTACAAGCTTGTTGCATCACGACACACTGTGAGCCTGTAGCCTGGCTATTTTCAGGTATGAAAGTATGAAATGGGGTTCAAATGGTTAATGTATTTTTTGTTATAATAATGTAAATCTTTAAAGTAACCGGTAATGTTACCACTTAGACCCTCTATACTCAGTGAAACTGAAATGTTCTGTACTGGTTGCGCTCTTTAACCCCTCTACACCAAATAACTTTGCAGAAAATAGCCGATATCCAAACTCACACCACGTGACATTGCTATGCTTTCTGAGCCTGTACTGTAGATCGGCTACTTTTGCAAACATTTTTCCCTGAATAGGGATGCTGGGGTTCAAGTGGTTAACTGTAGTGGATTAAAAAGTACATTATTTGCCTCAGAGATGTAGTGGAGTTGTGGTTAATAACCCTTAATCCTAGTTACCAACCACACTTGTAACATGTGAGTTCAGCTTGTGTTCTAACATGATGATGGTTGTCTCTACCTCTATTAGAGATGTGTTCTACTTCTAACATGATGATTGTTGTTGTCTATACCTCTGTTACAGATACCTTGTGTTCTAACATGATGATTGTTGTCTATACCTCTTTTACAGATCCCTTGCCCATGGTGATTCTTATGGCATGATTGCCAGTAATTACCGTGTGGGCCGTTCCACCGTGGCTGGCATTGTGCCCACTGTTGCAGAAGCCATCTGGGAGTGTTTGGTTCCGGAGTTAATGCCTGTGCCAACTAAGGAGGATTGGGAAGCTTCAGCCAATGGCTTTGGTCAGAAGTGGAACTTTCCTCACTGTGTGGGTGCACTTGATGGCAAACACATCGTAATCCGGAGACCTAAGCATTCAGGGGCCCGCTTCTACAATTACAAAGGCCAGTATTCCATCGTGCTTCTGGCTGTGGTAGATGCCAACTATTTATTCCGGGTGGTGGATGTGGAGGCTATGGGTGTAGCAACGACAGCGGCATCCTCTGGGCCTCAGAGTTTGGTCAAGCTCTGAGAGAGGGTACACTCAACCTCCCTGACGATGACCCGCTCCCAAATGCAGAGCACCTGGGGCCGGTCCCATACGTCTTGGTGGCAGATGAAGCCTTTCCCCTGCGGCGGGACATGATGCGGCCAGTCCCTGGAAGATACCTCGAGGCGTACTCGCAGCGTATCTACAACTACCGCCTGTCCCGTGCACGGATGGTTGTGGAGTGTGCCTTTGGCATTATGGTGTCAAAGTTTCGTATCTACCACCGAGTGATGGAGCTGAGCCCTGACAATGCGGAGAAGATTGTGAGAGCAACCACCGTCCTCCACAACCTCCTCAGATGGCACCAGGAGGCATCACACATGACTCCAGAGGAGACTCCAGATACTGTCTTCCAAGTTGGAGGTGTTGGGAGCGATTCTTCTGGGGAAGAGGCTCGCTCTGTGAGAAACACCTTCATGGAGTTCTTCAGTTCACCAGCCGGTGCTGTGTCGTGGCAGGACGACCATGTTTAATCCTCACCTACCCATTAGTCCCTTTTTATTTTCCTTCTCCATATTATTTTTCTTCTCCTCGGATCGCCACCTTGTTGTGGTGGAGAAGCTTGTGAGTTCCAATGAACCTGAGAGCTATGCCGTCTGGAGCTTTGCTCCTGGTAGGGTCACCCATGGCGGAAAGCTCAAGGGGGAGGTTCCAGACAAAGTGCGATCCAACTAAGGCGGATGAAAGCTGCAGCATACCTGGGCCCCCAGTTGTCTTGGACTCCATGTGACTGTATCCTGACCCACATCTGTTAAGGACAGTGTCTGCCCACGTTACCCAAACGCACTGGCGTCCTCCATAAAGGGAATCTAGCCACCATGACATCCCTCATTTCACCTGGTCATTTTAAGTCTTCCCTCATCCCAAGTTATCCCCACTTCCCAGTCATTCTGTCACTTCTACATTTCCCTCGTATTGGAGTCCCTCGTCACTGCTGTACCCCCTGAGCACTTGATGCCACCAGTTCTGGGGTCCTCACCGTGCCAGTTTGTGGTGGACATTTTTTGTCCAACTTTATTTTTGTCACAGACATACGAAATTAGCATCATTCTAATCCCAGAAGCACATAGACCTAACCCTAAATGTATTCTTGTGGACTCCTAATGTGCCGCAGTGTCTATTACAATGCGCTACACATTTTAAAACAATAGCAGGCTATTTCCACCAAAAATAAATCGGTGTCCTACCCATTCTGAAGAAAAATTTGAGACTGGCAAGACAGCCACTCTATACTGGCTTTATACAGGCTATTCCTTAATAGAATATTTGCCACGGACATGGAAAAGTTTTACCACAGACATTTGTCAGTGTACGGACACATTGGTGACCCCTGCGCGGTCTAAATCTCTTTACCTGACAGTGAGCAGTGTCACCATGACCAAGTAATACAGAGGCTCCACACTATTTGTCCTAGTAGTCCTAGAATCCCAGAGATTCACCCTTTCACAAACTCTCAAAAAATAACTTTTTAATGTACAATCTCTCACAGACAAACCAGCCCTGATACATGACCACATCCTTGACAAGGGACTTCATGTGCCTCACAGAAACTTGGCACAAACCAGGGGAGTTCACCAATTTAAACTGAACTTGTCCACCGGGCTATAATTACCAGGAGAAGGCCTGCAGCACCTGGTGGTGGCGTAGCCATTTCCCACAAAAACATCTGGGACTGTCCCCAGTCCCCTTGCCTTTGCTGTCCCCATTTGAGTGCTTTGCATTTAAATGTACAGTAAACCCCCCTTTTCCATGACTCTGCTTCTCAATTACCGGCCTCCCAAACAAAACTCAACATTCATCTCAGAAATTCAGGACCTTATCACCACTCTCTACTCAACATGTAAATACCCCCACACACAAAAAGGGACATACACTCGACCAGGTCATCACTGCCCCCCCCCCCCCCATCAGTAATCTGATATTATACAAACTGGGTGTGTCTGACCACAAGGTCATCTCCATGGAGCTGCCCTTCTCTCCCTCTCAAGCCCAAAACGCCAAATCACATTCAGAAATGTCAAAAATATCAACCAGGACACCATGACTTCAGACCTCGACCATCTCTCCTCTGCAACCCTCCCATCAGCCAATGAAGCAGTGGATTTTTACAACACCAACCTGCAAAACCTCCTCGACCTCCACGCCTCTGTCAAAACTCAAACAGTCATTTTCTCACGCTCAGCCCCCTGGTTCCAACATCTGTGCAAAAAATCCCCAGATCACTGAAATCATCCACCTCTCCCTTCGGGCCAGCCACATTCCACCCGCTCTAAAAACTGCCATTCTCAAAACCCTCCCTAGACCCAGACACTCTGGCAAACTACAGGCCCATCTCAAACCTGGAGAAAGTGTCCACACAGCTCCAAAATCATCTCAACCTCAACAACCTCTGTGAAAAATTTCAATCTGGTTTTCGTTCCGCCCACAGCACAGAAACCGCCCTGGTGAGGGTCACAAACAACCTCCTGATGGCGGCTGATGCTTGCTCCCCCTCTCTGCTTATCCTCCTAGACCTTACCGCAGCGTTTGACCCCGTCGACCATGGCAACCTTCTCAACCCCTTTCACTCCACCATCAGACTCAGCAGTACAGCACTTCACTGGTTTACATCATATCTCTCTGGCAGGACAGAGTACGTCTCCTTGGGAGGTTCAAAATCTCTCACCCAACCTGCCACCTGTGGCGTCCCCCAGGGATCTGTCCTCGACCCCACCCTGTTCACCCTGTACCTGCTACCCCTTGTCCGTGTCATCAGCAGGCATGGCATATCTTTCCACTGTTATGCTGGTGACACACAACTGTACATAAAAAACAACCCACCACTCCATCATCCTCATCATCACTACCGCCCTTATCCACTCTCACCACCTGCCTGGAGGAGATATAGGCATGGACGAGAAACAACTTTCTGCAGCTCAACAGTTCCAAAACAGAAGTAATTCTAATAGGCACCCCACACCAGATAAAAACATCCTCCATAACCAGCATCACCTTCTCCGGACAGGACCTTCCCCTCTCACCAGTTGTTACCAACCTGGGAGTAAAAATGGACCCTCACCTGAACTTTGACTCCCACATCAATCATCTGTCCAAA
The DNA here is from genome assembly GCF_963454915.1 of Gymnoscopelus microlampas. Taxonomy (NCBI): domain Eukaryota; kingdom Metazoa; phylum Chordata; class Actinopteri; order Myctophiformes; family Myctophidae; genus Gymnoscopelus; species Gymnoscopelus microlampas. The sequence goes on along the minus strand of NC_139949.1, from coordinate 1,435,622 downwards.
GCTTCCTTCTTCCACCTCAGAAACATCTCAAAACTCCGCCCCAGACTCCTGCTAGCAGATTCCAAGAAACTTGTCCACGCCTTCGTCTCCTCCAGGTTGGACTACTGCAACGCATCGGGATCCCTAGCAAGAGCCTCTAAAGGCTCCAGTATATCCAGAACAGCATTAAAGTGCATTATAAATACAATCCTTAGTGCAGTGACAGACATTTGCCCTCTCTGGCTTCCCTCCTGCAAGTCAAGGTTCTGTATAAGACTGCAATCATACAGCACGATTCTAGTCCTCCCGGCCCTTCAAAACTCTCTAGAAAGTATCACACATTCACCCATTCAGACACACATTCACATACTGACGGCGGAGGACACCATTCAAGGTACCAACCTGCTCATCGGGAGCATACTGTATGGGTTAAGTGCTTTGCTCAACGACACAGCAACATGCAGCCAGGAGGATCGAACCGGGAACCTTCCAATTTCAAGACGGCTGCTCCACCGTCTGTGTGACTTGGTAATTTTGATATTGTAGCACTTGGTAAATAGTCTCAGTACTAGTGAATTAATGAATGCTCACTTGTGGGCCAACATTATTAATCAGTAATCAATTAAGAAAATGTGCTCACTACAATGGACTAATGCCTGCTGTGTGACCTGTTCAAAACTGACCAATGCAACTGAAAGGTCCGATTCTCAGTTTTATATAATGTGTTCATATAATTAATGCATAAATGTTCATTTCTACTGTGCTTGGTACTGAGAGGAGGACAGAACTAAGGGCCAATACTGAATGGTCTATTATTGTAAGTTACAGATGTTGACATTCCACGGCTATCTTATAGTGTCTCCAGCCCTTGGAGGCACAGCTCTCTGCTCCCACTGAAGTCTCAAATACGCTCTAATCTATTACATTTAGTACCTATTACTCGTATCCTAATACTTTTGAGTACTTCCTAAGCCCTGCCTCCTGCTTAACTGTTTCTCCTTCTCATGTTGCTGTATATATATCAATGTAAAGTATTTGTACTTCAGAAAATGATTCAGGTAAAGCTGGACATTGGCTCCTTGGTACCAAGTAAAATATGACGGAGATCTCCAACTGTGTCTGTGTCTATCTTATTCCAATGTGTGCTGAAGCCCTGAGGTGATGTGCCAAATGATAGTTTTATAGATTACACTCTATCATTTCACTGGTCCTAATCGAGCTCGGATGCCAGAGCTGTTCCAAGAAGAGTAAAGAAGGAAGACGCCGCTGGAAAAGTCTGCAGCCAGGACCCGGATCCTGCAAAAATCCTGGAGCGTTGAATTCGCCTCCAGGCCGGTGGTCATCTCGTCTTATCATCTGCTCTTCAAGGAACGGCCGACGGCATTTGAACGCTGATCACACAACTATAAGATAGCACGTAAGTGAGACACAAAAGTTGTCTATCTATGTGAATATAGACATAGGCCTAAGCACTGAATAAGCAGTGAAATCTTAGGATATTTTGCTATGTTTTAGAAGCAACAGAGTGATTTATTTCCTGCAAATTGTATACTGTAGTGTGTATGAAATCACAGATATTGACGGACGCGCGTCATCACTATGTGTATCCAAAACGCGATCTGAGTGAATTATCCGGGTCTAACAATTTTCTCTCCGCGGTCATCACTATGTGAGTGAGCCGTGAGCACTTTTTCCGGATCTGATTATCTAGAATAACCCACAAAATACCCTTGGGTGTTCGATGAGAAATCCGTTGGGACGTGGTGAAACTGAATGTGTTTATATTGTATGTTTGTGCTTAATATTACTAAAAGATCCTCACTACCGTGAGCACCTTTCCGGAGAAATCCGTTGGAACGTGGTGATACTGTGATATTAAGATGTGTTATTAAGGAATGTGTGAAGTGGGATTCAAACAGTATACAGCAGTGTAAATAACGCTCGAAATAAGTGTGAGTGGGTCACGGTGGTTGAGAGACGAGTAGAGTCTCACCCCCCCTTGGACTGGTGATTTCTGTATGAATCTATGAATGAGAGTACAGTGAATGTGTGTGGGGATCCCCAGGGAATATGTGTATGTTCCTGTAGAAGCCTATGAGAGAGTGCAGACAAAGTGTCGTGACTGTGAAGAACGAATGAGATTTTCAGTGTCTGTGTATGTCCTCACGAGTATAGGAATACAAGTGAATGTGTGTGTGTGAGGGCTGCATGTGTGTGCAGAGAGAGAGAGATAGCGACTGCTTGAGAGAAAGCTGGGTGTGTGAAAAGTAACTGAGTACATTTACTCAGATACTGTACTCAAACGTGCTGTGTGTGGGACTGTGTGGGAGTGCGCGCGGGTGTGCAAGATGGATGTGAGAGAGAACGAAAGAGAGTGGGGTGAGGTTAGGGGGTTAGGCTCCCCGATCCCTGCGCACAACAGGCGGCAGCGGGGTCGCAAGGCTCCCAGAGCACGTTAAATACCACATATAGTGCTGGGGAGAGACTGAAAGGCCCCCGTGTTCTGTCAAGGATGAATTAACATCCTAGCTGTGTAAACAACCGTCTAGTCTGCGGGGGTGTCGCACATGGCAACATTTTGAAAGTCACAGCGTTGAAGTGTCACCTGTGGGTTTTGTAAATGTTGTGATGTGTCAGGCACTGCGTGGTAGGTGGACGACAGTCCACACCTAGCAGAGGGTGCAGTCTTGCGGGACGACCTCTGTGAAAAGGCAAGGCTGGTGAAAACGGTTAAAATTCTGGTTCCCGTAGCCAAGCGGGGCCAGGACAAGACCGTCGGTTTCCTGCCTGGGGCGCCAACCACGCCGACAGGTAAGGGGTCGCTATCGACTGGGTCACCGGCCGGTCGGGTCACAGGTGACATTAAGACCATGCGATGCCTTTGGAAGGTATGCTTGGCCGTCGTGCTCGGCTCAATGTACAGTCAGGCCATCACAAGCTCAAAGCGACCGCCGCTTGTGCAACAGTTACTAAGCGAGTGATGCTCCTGTGATCGGTGGGCTTTGAAAAGAAGACGCCGGGAAGCAGGAGACTTGAATTCTCTATCCAGGGTGACCTGGGTGTAGACCTCAAGTGGAAAGGGGTCTAGCCTAGGACTGCGTCCCGGTGCAGGAGGCACAGGAGTGGGGAGGTCCGAAAGACTTAAGCGGCTAAGTCAAAAGGGAGGAGAGGCCCCGCTAGGCACCCGCGAGAGCAAGTATGTTATCGGTGTGGCCATAGCGGCCATTTCATAGCAGATTGTAAATCGAGCACTACGGTTGACGGATGGGAAGAGGAAAGACATAATAACAGAAAGACACGTAAACCTAAGAGCAGAATGGAGAAAGATGATACATGGCAGGACCTTGGTTTTATTGGTACAGAAACCCTTATATATATATATATATATATATGATGAGGGCACACATTCTGCACACATTTGGTATTAATTAGCTACGATGTCTAAGCCCCTTGCCTGTTTACAGTAGCCAGTCTAAAGCAAAGTTTTATGCATGAATAAAAGCCCCACATCTTATTACAGTCATAATTAGAATTTTAAGTAGACAACAGCAAATGGATACTGGGCTTATTTTTAGGCATTAATAGTAAGGACCAACCAGATCTGCTACGTAATAAACCATTCTCAAGAGTGTGAGGGTAAGGTTAGGGGGTTAGGCTCCCCGATCCTTGCCCTTAACAGGCGGCAGCGGGGTCGCAAGGCTCCCAGAGCACGTTAAATACCTCTTATAGTGCTGGGGAGTGACTGAATGGCCCCCGTGTTCTGTCAAGGATGAATTAACATCCTGTCTGTGTAAACAACCGTCTAGTCTGCGTGGGTGTCGCACATGGCAACATTTTGAAAGTCACAGCGTTGAAGTGTCACCTGGGGGTTTTTGTAAATGTTGTGATGTGTCAGGCACTGCGTGGTAGGTGGACGACAGTCCACACCTAGCAGAAGGTGCAGTCTTGCGGGACGGCCTCTGTGAAAAGGCAAGGCTGGTGAAAACGGTTAAAATTCTGGTTCCCGTAGCCAAGCGGGGCCAGGACAAGACCGTCGGTTTCCTGCCTGAGGCGCCAACCACGCCGACAGGTAAGGGGTCGCTATCGACTGGGTCACCGGCCGGTCGGGTCACAGGTGACATTAAGACCATGCGATGCCTTTGGAAGGTATGCTTGGCCGTCGTGCTCGGCTCAATGTACAGTCAGGCCATCACAAGCTCAAAGCGACCGCCGCTTGTGCAACAGTTACTAAGCGAGTGATGCTCCTGTGATCGGTGGGCTTTGAAAAGAAGACGCCGGGAAGCAGGAGACTTGAATTCTCTATCCAGGGTGACCTGGGTGTAGACCTCAAGTGGAAAGGGGTCTAGCCTAGGACTGCGTCCCGGTGCAGGAGGCACAGGAGTGGGGAGGTCCGAAAGACTTAAGCGGAAAGTAATTGAGTACATTTACTCAAGTACTGAACTTAAGCTGGGGAGTGTGTGCACGTGTGTGTGTGCACGTGTGTGTGCGGGCTGTGTGCTAACAGAGCGAGACAGAAAGACAGTGATGAAGTAAAAAAAAAACATCACAAAAGGCCATAAGTTCTAGTGATATTTAGGAGCCCTTATCAGTGAAGTTTGTGCAGTTAAAGCTATTAACCAGCTCCCATATAAGGCCCACTTTTCTGTTACAAGCCCTTTGTCTAAACTCAAGTGTTAAAGATGTGTTATGACTTCTGTTCTGTTGCAACAAAATTGCATTAGGTTAGGGCCTGTAAGTGTTTGACGCATTGATCAAAGGAATGCAGGCCTTCACTTGATGGGATTGAGCTCATTGTTGCAGTAGAATATGAAGTTTTTAGTACATTAGCGAAGCGAAGCGCTTAAGTATTGAGATGTATTAGTTGCAAGTACCCCAAGCTAGGAATGTGCACTGCAGGGTCAAGGGTCATTCCTGTCCAGATAAGAAGTATGCAATCAATATTTTTGTTTTGATTAAAATAAGAGTCAAATGACAGGGAGGTCTACTTTTGAAAGTGACATTTGTGGCTTAACTAGCAAAGGAAATCTTTGTCCAAAAGATGGCAGATCTACAAGCTGTACAGCAAGTGTTGATTTTAAGAAATACTCAATAATGAAAAGTATCATAAGTATTAGAAGACTTATGTAAAGTTACCCTATGTCAAAGCTGACACTTCATACATGTTTGAGCATTTAGTCACTTTGACTGAAAAGTATTTCTACTCAAGTGAGGTATATCATGTGGAGGCAAGCTCAGCCTGCAAGCTGTTATGACGAGAGCAGTGACTCCCACGTTCCAAGCCCATGGGAATGCTTATAAAAAAAAATAGTAAAGGAAGCGAGTTCAGTTCTCATGGAACTTATCTTTCATTTGTTGTGTCTTGATACTAGTGTGCCACAAGCCCCAATTTCTCACTTCGTGTCTTCTCCTCTATATTTGAAGTTTACAAGCAGTGTTCTAAGTAAAGTTGTGAATCATTATAAGTAGCGCTGTTTTTAAGTAATTAATTGTATATTGAATCATGACCATAAGTTATGGCCATGGTTCAAACAGGAGGGAGTGACACTGAGTTAAGAAGTATTAATAGTAGTATTAATAGTAATTAAAGACACATATTCACAACATATTCAAACTTATATTTTAAAATTCTGGTAAAAGCCATACACTGTAAAAATGAATTTGAAGACGTTACAAAGGTCAAAAGAACTAGTAAGCTGCCAAGATTTTATCTCTTCCACAGGAACGATGGGACTGCTTATGGTGATGCTGACCAGGTCATCAAGTGTGAACTGAACTCTCCGTGCTAGGAGGGTCCATGCCCGGGTCACGTCAACATGCCAACTGCTGTGAGATGCAGTCCCTGGTCAACATGTCACCTAATGTGAGGCGTGTGGTTTGTCCAATCCACACAAAAACATTCGCAAGTTGGTGCAAACATCATCGAACATTACGTAAGAAGGTGAAGAAGGCCGGCTTGTGGGGTGGAGTCTCACATATAGAGTGAGATTAGGCCCTAACCGGTGAAGAATCCACTTAGAATAGTACCCCCCCCCTCACCTGATTACACTTAACAGGACGATGCACCACACTTGTTTTTATTTTTATATTTTACTATCTATGTTATTGTATATTTTTCTATGTATCTTTTGTCTCTATTATTAAAGTTAAGCAGGGAAAGGCTAAAGCTAAGATAAATATGATTGTTATGTTGCAGCGATATATGTCTACATCATGCATTTCCTGGTCCAGTTAACTGATAGTAAGTAAGCGCGAATCCAAACAGTGAGTGAGCCTTGGGTCAAGCTATTTGCCGTGCAAAACGTATGATCAGTTTTAAGCACATAAATAAGAGCTTTTATGTCACTCTGAAGCGGACTAAGTATGAAGTGTGATAAATGTAATATCATGGAGCGAGATGGAAAATGCCAACTGGTGTGAATGTGTTAGTGTGGAATGAGGGCGCATTTAAGACAACCTCCGAAGGGAGGGGCGGGATAACCGACCAAACGGTCATCATCTCGGCTAAGCCACACCCTAACATGCCATCAAACCCTCTCCGAAGCCACATACTAATGATGCCATCAAAACACCGTGACCCCACTGGGGATCCAGTGGTCCTGGTGAGAAGTACTTTTCGAACAAGTACCTGTTGTGTTTACATTTCAGATGACATTAATGCTAAGGAGGCCAATAACGCGATGTCCAATCTACGTGCCCTTCAGAAAGCTATGAATGGTAACATCACCATAAGGGGTGGTTTTTCTTGGTTAATGGGAGGGGGTTGGATTCAAGCTCTGTGCAAATCTGAAACAATGGTACTCTGTGCTTTGGTGCTGTTTCGCGTGTTATCGGTCTGTGTGATCCTGAAACGCATGGTTGCGGACGTTCGCCTTTATGATGAGAATGACACAGACATCTAAGTGCTCTGTTAATATTTGAAAATGAATTGTCAGTTCATAATGGTCAAATTAATGATACAAACGGTTGAAGGTTATTAAGTGTTACAACCACTGCTCACAAGAAAGCCACACATTTTGAGAGTGATAATGTCCTTTTTCCTATCCGTGGGTTTTTTCAGCATTATCTACAATCGTTTATATCATTATTGATCAGGATCAATTGACATTCTAATAGTCTCATCATGTGCCCTGATAACAGCTTTGTGCTATGCTCTGTATGACAAAGTGCGACACGCGGATAGCTTAAGTACCAAGGCCACTGAAAGCGAAAGAGGCAAGTGATTAATGAAATCCTGATATGATGTCCATTTTGAAAATGTGAAAACAAGAAGAATATGTATATTAATTATTGATCAAAAGGAGGGAAATGAAAGGTCCGATTCTCAGTTTTATATAATGTGTTCATATAATTAATGCATAAATGTTCATTTCTACTGTGCTTGGTACTGAGAGGAGGACAGAACTAAGGGCCAATACTGAATGGTCTATTATTGTAAGTTACAGATGTTGACATTCCACGGCTATCTTATAGTGTCTCCAGCCCTTGGAGGCACAGCTCTCTGCTCCCACTGAAGTCTCAAATACGCTCTAATCTATTACATTTAGTACCTATTACTCGTATCCTAATACTTTTGAGTACTTCCTAAGCCCTGCCTCCTGCTTAACTGTTTCTCCTTCTCATGTTGCTGTATATATATCAATGTAAAGTATTTGTACTTCAGAAAATGATTCAGGTAAAGCTGGACATTGGCTCCTTGGTACCAAGTAAAATATGACGGAGATCTCCAACTGTGTCTGTGTCTATCTTATTCCAATGTGTGCTGAAGCCCTGAGGTGATGTGCCAAATGATAGTTTTATAGATTACACTCTATCAGCAACGAATTAGGATTTCCATAACTGCGGCGGGTTCGGCTATTTACTCCCACTGTAAGGATTTTATTCTGTTATCTTAGTCATTTCACAGCGTGAATTTAACACTGTTGGGGAAGCTACCTTAAAGTACCTACTACACTATTTAAATGGTTGGAACTATGGAAAAGCTACCCTTGGAGAAATGTAGTTTAGAAACCTACAAGCCACACAAGAAGTACTGCAAAGTCCTTTGTTTAACCACTTGAACCCATAGTCTGGGGTAACATTAGCCAAAGAGAGCCAATCTACAAGTTTGCAATGCAACCCGTTGTGAGCTTGTAGAGCGGCTATTTTTGGCAAAGACATTTGGTCTTGACAGAAAAAAGGGAGTCCAAGTACAGAGACAACCAAGGTCCAGTTCACAAAGTCTAGACTAGGGTTTATGTGGTTCAGCACTAAATTGAGAAAAAATGCCTCTCATGTGAGTTATTTGCAATAATTGACACCCACTATATTATTCAAGGTTAGATTTCTATTAGAAATAAATCTGAGTTCTTCTGGGTTTTGTTTAGCAGACAAACGGTAAAGACCTGAGACATAGCAAAAAACCTTTAAAATGATCTGTTGTCTTACCCATCAGTTTTGTAACATCTGATGTCAATCTTCACACAAACAAATCACAACTGAAACAGTCTAGTCTTCAAACTTTTTTAATTAGCATCAGTGGTGGAAAAATAACTCAAAATGTTTTACTCAAGTAAAAGTATCAATACTGCAATGTAGAAGTAAAAGTCTGGAATGCAAAATGTACTTTAGTAAAAGTACCACAGTATTGGCATCCAAATGTACTTAAAGTACCAAAAGTAAAAGTACCCAAATGTTTGAAAATAGCAAACAAGCGATGCGACGTGTGGCAAGCTTGTCGATCTCCTATTTTCAAATAGCCTATTTTTAATGGGCTAAAGTGGTTAATGCATGTTTTGGATCTGCAAGGTAACTAGTAACTAAAGTTTTCAAATAATTGTAGTGGAGTAAAAGTACAATATTTGCCTCTGAGAGGTAGTGGAGTAGAATTAAAAGTATAGACAATTGGACATACTCCAGTAAAGTAAAAAATGCCTCATAATTGTACTTAAGTACTTTAAATTAGTTACTCTACACCACTGATTAGAATGTTAAATTAAAAAAAAAAACTAAAAAAAAAGGCCTTTTATTGGCTGCCTCTGTACTTGGCCTGTGAAATTAAATTCAGGATTTCCAGTTCGGTTTGTAATTTAATTTCGGGTTCCAGGTCCCGCAGCAGACTGGCCACATACAGTCCGAAATGGGCTGTCCCATCTAGCCGCTCCCTCTGCAGCTCTGCCATCACCACATCATCAAATCGGTCACTCGATGGCCCCTCCTGTCCCCCCTCACGGTTCCTGGGCCTTCGACTGGATCCTATTTAGTAAGGTTCAACCATTTATTATATTGAGCTGGACTGGATTTTGTATTTTATTACAGAACTCTTATGTCAAATCTGAATGTCTTACCACTTGTAGGAGGGGGTGGTCCTGGTCCCACAGATCGTGCCTGTGATCCAGGAGCTGGTGGTGGTGGGGGACCTCGGGGTCCCAGGGCTGGTACCCCCAGACTGGACCTGGGTGTGGCGTAGCGTCGTACTATAAAGTAAGATGCATTAATGTAATATATTCAATAATTATACTGAGCTTGATTTGTTTGGGGGTTGGATTTGTAAACGTTAATGACTAATCTGAATATCTTACCACTTGAGGAAGTGGCTGGTCCCACAGGCTGTGGCCCTGCCAAGGGAGCTGGTAGTACCACTCCCAGACCGGACCCTGACCCCATTGCTGTGAAGTAAGATTCAATGAAGTATTACATTGAGCTGGACTGGATTTGTATTGTAACAGAACTTGCATGTCAATTCTTAATATCTTACCACTTGAACAGGCGGGTGGAGCCCATATCTGTTGCACCGACATCGGAGCTGGTGCTCGGGGACCTGGAGGTCCCACTGCTGCTCCCCCCAGACTGGACCCTGGCCTCTTGGCTATGGACTTGCGGTGGACTATGAAGTAAGATTCAATGAAGTATTACATTGAGCTGGATGGATTTGTATTGTAACAGAACTTGCATGTCAATTCTTAATATCTTACCACTTCTACAGGCGGGTGGAGGCCATAGCTGTTGCAAGGACATCGGAGCTGGTACTCCTGCTCTCCCCTGACCGGACCCTGACGCTGTTGGTGTGTTAAGATTCAATGATGTATTATACTGAGCTTGATTTGTTTGGGGGTTGGATTTATAAACGTTAAGGACTAATCTGAATATCTTACCACTTGGGGAAGTTGCTGCTCCCACAGGCCGTGAAACGGTTGCTGTTGGGGGGACTGGCAGGGCCACTGGCAGCCTCGGCAGACTGGTCACTATTAGGTAATATTCAAACATGTCTTACATTGGGTTCAATCGTTTTGTGAATTTGTAAAGTTTAAAGCACAACTAGACTTGAGAAGTTTGGGTTGTGTAGTTTACCTTGCCATGGGGGAAGTCGAAAATATTGGCGGAATGTCTTTAACAGTTTTTTGTAATGTTAGACATTGGCATAACCATTTTTACATTTGCTTGTGTGAAAAGTCTACATTTGAGACCTCTTTCTTTGTGCAGTGTAAATGGGGAGACTATTCTGGATTATCTAGCAACAGAGCAAATGTGAAGATATCTCACATATATGTTTAGGAGTTGCATATAGCTACATTACTACAAAACACAAACCTCTACCAAAGAGTCATTTGGCTTGAGTGAGTCATCAGAATATCTTACCACGTTCAGTAATAAACTGCAGGGCAGAAGGACTGGTGAGATGTCTGCGGTCTATGAAGCAAGGTTCAAACATTTATTGTGTACATCTTTATAGTTTGCTGTTGTGTTTGTAAAGAGCCGTGTCTAACATGTTTCTCTTACCACTTTCAGCAGTGCCGGACGTGTCCGAATCCTGGCTGGACTGGAAGGCCTGCTGGCTGCTCTCTATAAAGTAAGTTTAGAGAATTGATTGTGTACAGCTTTATGATTGTTGTATTTGTAAACCGTCATGACTGATGTGTATCTCTTACCACTTTCAGCAGGGCCAAACAGGTCCTCGCTTGGATCATAGGCCGGCTGCTGACTGCTCTCTATAAAGTGAGGTTCAAACATTTATTAGTTACAGCTCTGACAACTGAATGTCCCCCACAGTGTCAATGACATTCGATGTATCTGTTTCATTAAGCACATGCTGACCTTCTGTTTCATTTGGACGGCAGAAATTCGACGTGGTTTTCCTTGGATCAGTGTGTGGATCCAAGAACCCCATTATGCCTGAATAGGTATAACTCGGAGTGCGTCCCCCTGCACTACCACTTTTTTTTCCCCTGACTCTGTTTCTCCATCTCCTGTAGGAGTCCCGGAGGTTCTTCCATCTGCTTTTACACCTTGCAGCTGTATGGGGAGGACACCAAAATACTTTTGAGATGAATTAGAAATGGTTTGTGTTCTGTCTTATTCCAATTGTTAATGTATGATCCAAGGCACTACCATGGAGATCCTTAGATTAAGATTCCATTTTGCGATACCTGAACCCTACAACAGAAACCATCTCTGCTTCATTATTTCTTCACGGGATGAACTCAAGTACACTTGTTTGTTCTTTTCCAACTACACTGCGGTGTATTTTGACAGTATTCTGTATTAGACGGTGTGTATGGTGTGCACACATTTTTCGTCAAATATTTGATGTCTGTATAATGTGTTATTTTTGGTCAATCTTTGACTACATACTGTACGCATTCACTGGTGGTATTTGGGAATTGAATATCTGCTGTGTGTGATACAGTTGCGGTATTAGAAATAAAAGTCTTCACTTCATTGTCATTTGTGTCCTGGTTTCATGAGGAAGAACATTGACAGTACATAATAGTTTATAATGTGTACTTGCAAGCTTTCTGGGTAATGATACCGTCACCAACACATGATCTAATATTGTTACATGTTTCTCTCCTTGACATTGCAGCAATGACTAACTAAACAATAGCAATCTAGTTGCCTACATGACAGTGACATGACATTAGGAGGTAGAATAGCACATTAAACCAACACATCTGTGTAGCCACGTTGTGTATGAAATATGGATCAAATTGTATTTACTTACGTTCAATGCCTGAGGCTGCGCTTACAGCAGCCCAGGCTCTGTCCCTCCTATAATTAAACATATAGTGGGGATGTGTTTTATCATATATAATGGGTTGCTCCCTGACACTCATGATGAGGGTCTCATCATCTGCCTCTTCCTGAACCTCTAATACTCTCTGGTCTTCCATGATGCTTTTCTAAGTCTGCTTATGCATTGAGCGATTTTATAGCACATGGGGGGACACAAAATCAGTGTCAGGCTCGACACTAAATTGATTGATTGAATACTTTATTAATATTTAGCAAAATACAAATAGTACAGTGGACTGGTATGATTATACAATGATGCTAAAGGCATAACACAAAAAGCCCAAAGTGCTTGTTTACATTGTAGTCCTTTGTATTCAATTCATGAAGACATTTGAAGACATACAATAATACACAATAATGTACAAATCAGTGCCAGACTTGACAAAATCAGTACTTGACAAGGTAACAGGTTAGGTTGGCACCAAGGAAGAGTGGGCCCAAAAAAATGTTGTTGTTTTTTTTGGGGGGGGGGGGGAGCACAAGCATATGAACTTCAAGGGAGGCATACAGGATTTAATTGATTCAGCTGGTAGAGCTTTGGGGTAAGAATAAAGTGAAAGCTTGTAAAGATTTAGGATATCATAATCTGTCAAGCAGCAGAGGGCGCTGTTTTTCATTTTTTGAACCCTGTGTTCCCAAATTCATAATACACAGTCATTATATCAATCTTGTGTTGTCCTGTTCCAGATTATGCTTCTGATGTATGGGGTTTCCATGAAAATGTAAGTTGTAACACAATTACAGCCATACGGTCATTTGGAGTCCATAAGCTTAGCGGAGATATGGGATCGATGGCTGTGAATATCAGACATAACGGTGAGATGTTGAGACTTTGGAATTGATTGATTGATGTACTTTATTTAGTAAGACATGAGAACAACAGTACATGGACGTACACATTCACAATACAAGGTCTACTAAACTGGAAGGCTCATAAAGCACTGAGCTTGTTTAAGATGAGATCCCCATGCACACAAATCATGATGACATGAGACAGACAGACAGACACACTACTATACAGAACGTCATACAATCAGCTTACAGGTTAAATAAAATAGACGTGTTAGTTAGCATGCCTGATGACAGATTAACTAAAACAATTTTTAACTGGGACATTTTCAATGGTTACCCATCGGCCAATGAAGTGAAATCTGTATTCTTTATGACTAATTCATCATTTATTTATTTACATGGTTTATATTGTAATAATCATGACATGCAGAATGATATGTTCCTTAAATATAAAGAGAGATGGTCTGTTGACTCAAGAATAATTATGGTCCTGAACCTTATGTCACGCAGAATCTATCTATTATAGTCAAAGATCATTTTTTGCACAGAACATTCTGGGACCTTAGCCATAGAAACAGGTAGATTCATTGGTAGGCCTACTCCTGAGGAGGATAGAGTTTGTTTGTCGTGTGATTTGGAGGAAATTGAAAGTGAGGTTAATGTTTGGTTTTACTGCCCATATGATGAAAGACATTTACTATTTTGGAAAATGTCAACTATTTGTGTTAGATGATTATGAAAGGCTTGAATTGTCTTGGGAATAGCCTTGGGGACAGAATGTTCTGTACGTTTGAAGTGAGTTTGAAAAGCAGAGTTTTTATTTTTGTTTTATATTGTACACAGGTATGCAATGATTTATATGTTGTGTCCTGTAAGTCCATGTGGGCACCTTTATGCATGACACAGAAATAAAGACATCTATCTATCTATCTATCTATACAGGATTAGAAAATGCTTAAACATCCGTCAATTGGGGTCTAATAGTTTTACAATTGCTACAAACCCTGTATATCCAGTCATTTTGGGGCATAAACAAGAAGTTGAAGGATATAAAATTAAGTCTGATAATGAGGTACCGTGCTTGTTCACATCATGTGTATTTTACATTACATAATACACATTTTCAAATATTTTATTTTTGAACATTTTGGACAAATATCCAATTTCACTTCGAGGTGCCCAGATGTCCCTAGTGCCCACCTATCCTGTATCCATCGTCATATTTCTCTTCACAAGTCCCTCCCAGACTCGGGGTTTGGCTCTGTGAAAGGAGAAAACTACAAGCTCTAACCCGCCCAGTGGAGAGAACACAGGACATATCTGTCCTATTGGTTGGTGCCTATTACTTCCGGGTGATCGTTTACCAGAGCGGAACCCGGATGTGCTTTTCCGGAAGCAACTCGGGACGGTCTTTCCGGTTTCTAACTTAACATGGGTGTGTACGGGGCTAGCGTAGCGTTTGCCGTCAGCATGCGGTCAAGTGTGTATGTACCCACTGGATCCAACACAACACACAACCACACCCAGCCAGCTGTCAATCACTCTCACAACTTCCTGTTTCCTGCAGCAAACCACACCCACCACGGGAACTACAGCTGTATTTATCACATCTATGTTTTGAATCAAACATTCTCCTCTAAGAGTGAGGTCCTCTCTCTCACTGTCACAGGTATGAATGAAATGGACCTTTCAAGTCACAATATAAAACTCAATGAAGCACTCTTAAATATGACATTCATTTGGAAATATTCTATCAAATACAATTCTTTTTTAGAGGCGCATTAGCCCTCTATACCTGGCTTTTGCGTCAACGTTCTGATTGGTCAGGCTCGCCAAGGTTCTGATTGGTCAGGTCCGTCAACGTTCTGATTGGTCAGGCTCGCCAAGGTTCTGATTGGTCAGGTCCGTCAACGTTCTGATTGGTCAGGCTCGCCAAGGTTCTGATTGGTCAGGTCCGTCAACGTTCTGATTGGTCAGGCTCGCCAAGGTTCTGATTGGTCAGGTCCGTCAACGTTCTGATTGGTCAGGCTCGCCAAGGTTCTGATTGGTCAGGTCCGTCAACGTTCTGATTGGTCACTATTCATGACATCACTATGTCTCAGTGTGCATTGTGTCCGCCGTCTTTGGCCCCCAAGTTCTGTAAGGGGGTGATTGTGTGTGTGTGTGTGTGTGTGTGTGTGTGTGTGTGTGTGTGTGTGTGTGTGTGTGTGTGTGTGTGTGTGTGTGTGTGTGTGTGTGTGTGTGTGTGTGTGTGTGTGTCAACGTTCTGATTGGTCAGGCTCGCCAAGGTTCTGATTGGTCAGGTCCGTCAACGTTCTGATTGGTCAGGTCCGTCAACGTTCTGATTGGTCACTATTCATGACATCACTATGTTACTATTCATGACATCACTATGATGTCATGAATATAGAATTAGATGTCTATATAAACAATGACTAAATAAACAATGAGTCATATCCTAACTATTTAGTGCCACTGGAAGCCTTGAAATAAATTTACAGAGATTTAATATTGTTTCTCTAGTAGAAACACATATCTATGACAAAATATATCAAAGGCGCCGCTACCTTCACACAGGTGTGATTTTTTTAATTAGAGCAGTTATTTAAATGATGTTTGATGTTCTAACATGTTTCTCTCACAGATTCTCATCTGACATCCAATATCATCAAATGTACAGTCACAGTGCTGGTCCTGTTGATACTGATAACTATTGGCCTCTATCGTCTCTGGAAGGTAATAATTATACATTTTTATTCAACAAAAGACTGGAATGTAAAATGAGTTACAGCGTTTGTATTTAAGAGAGACACATCTGATCCAGTAAATCAAAGTTGGGTACTGCTGTGTTTCTCCAGGTCACCAGAAGGCGTTGTTCAGGAGCGCTGGACACTGAGGTGGTTTATTATAATGTAGGACGGGGGAACGTTGAGATAGTTTATTATAACGTTGCTGGTTCTGATGCTGAAGCTGCTGGACCCAGTGAAGAGACAGAATACCACCAGTATGAGGAGGTGGATGTACAAGGAGGTTCTGAAGCGGCTGGACCCAGTGAAGAGACAGAATACCACCAGTATGAGGACGTGGGTGTACAAGGAGGTGCTGAAGCGGCTGGACCCAGTGAAGAGACAGAATACCACCAGTATGAGGACGTGGGTGAACAAGGAGGTGCTGAAGTGGCTGGAAGAGGCAGGAGACCACCTGTGTATGAGGTGGATCTCTAAGGAGTTCATGTCACATCCATCACATAACTGTCCATCACCTCAGGCAAGGTTTGAACATTTACACTGAACACAATGTACTCCGGTTTCCAGTTATCCTCTCTTAGGCTGCATGTGGAGATGGGGAGGTGGAGTCACACACCACCTGAGCAGCGTTTGTGTCAATGTGAGACTGGTACACAAAGCAAACAACACATACTGCTGTGTCCCCTCACACAAGAGGCAGTGGCTCAGGAGGTAGAGCGGCCGCTTGGGAAAACGGTTTGATCCTGGGTTCCCCCAGAGTTAGTGCCGAAGTGTCCTTGAGCAAGACTCTGAACCCCTAACTGCTCCCAGTGAGCAGGTTTGGTGCCTTGTATGGTTTCCTCCGCCGTCTGTGTGGGTGAATGTAATGCACATTATAAAGCGCACAATATGGGAGTGAATTATGGACATGAGTTCATTCAGCTCACTCTTTGTGGGCACTAACAGAGGAACACTGACTATATTACAATATGTGACCAAATTTGACTAGGAGACAGTCATCTAGCATTTTTTCATTTTCATTTTTTCATGTCATATGAAAGCAGGGAATCATTGCAAAATAATGATATATTGGTTAATAAGATTGAGTGAATAGTCAGTAGAGAAAAGAACTGTTGAATGGATCTCATTCAAAGATAGTAAACAGGGCTTTCAATAACTCAGGCATAGCGGGATTTATAAGTGTTTGCCACTGCCCCCTGCTGGAACCGGCTGGTTCCAGTGACCAGGAGGACTTCACAAAGATACCTTTTCACAACAGTTTTAACAAAATATGATTGTTTATACGTCTTTATTTGACATTTACATTAGACACAAGCCAACAAACTAGTTATATCTTTCAAAACGATCTGGTAGAAATACCGGATTGGAAATTACCGCGATTTCGCAATGTTTGGATGGAAACTGAGGATTTGGTTAGCAATGCTAGCAACACAGCTCTAACCTTATATTTTAATACATGTTGCATTGCATTTATGTCGATTTAAGCTCTGAAATTTCTGTCAGACATACTCTGGTATGTGAACAGTCTAACTGGGCTATAAACTCATTTTGTGTAAAAAAATAAAAAAAAAAGTATTTCTTCTTTCCTGAACAATGGGCAATAGCGAGATGACTGCTGTCCTCCAGTCAAAAATGGTCACATATGTTACATGCTTTTCTGTCACTTTTGGAGCAACACAAAGCTCCTATTGTATGAGTCAGCAGACTTTTTATGTTTTCATTCATGGGTTTGTGATTATTGATTTCTGGATCAGGGCCCACTTTAAAATCTTGAAAGCGTTCGCGGTCCACCCATCTGACCACTGGGTGGGCCTCGTGCATTTTCAGGGCATGTTTGTTTTAATGATCAATCAATCGATTGTGTTCCAGCTTGGATCAGTGGAACTCTTTGTGTCTATTTATCAGTGTCACAATGAGGAAAAAAAATCAAAGTTTTAAAGAAAGCAATATGACATTTTTTGCATTAATGTTTTTCTTATATTAGTGTTATATGATTAGTAGAATGTCTTTTGACGATTTTTTGGGGGCTCAATCGTCACAGTCTGAGCTACACACTATTGATCTTTGTATGGATCTGGCTGTAACATTTGTTTCTATTGGCACAATAGCATTTAGGGTTTTTATGTTTATGGTAATTTAGCAGTTTGAAGGAAGAGTGTTAGAAGATCTGTTAAATGAGCATGTCACCCATTTTCAACCTAATCTTCATATAAATGGTCCTCCTCACTAATGCTCATTATAAGATGGCACCTTTTCTGTCTACTCACTTTTCCCCTGAATAGGGAACCAAAGTGGGCGTGTCACTATTCTACAGGTTGGAAGATGCAAATGTGATACAAACAGTGGCAACAGCAAGCAAAACATCATCATTACAAATAGTGGAGAAAGAAAAGGTAAACTGTAGTTGCCATTGAAGATTGAATTTCCTCCGTGAAATAGACACTTGGACCAGTCATATTGGACACATTGCTGGCCAGGCCTGGAATCAAACCGGGGGCAAATGGGGACTCCTGCTCCCCAGGTAGGCTCTCTAACCATTCAGCTATTCTGCCCTCAATTACAATGGTTCTGCTTAAACTGGTTAAATGTTTTTGTTTGGTATATATTATGCTTTTAAAAAGCTTGTTATGAGCAGTAAACCTTATTGTACATAATAATAATTATAATAATATAGATTTTTTACTCATTTTAGAGGATTATAATAGTTTGTGTTTTCTCATTTCATGTTATTACTTATCTCTGTTTTTGTATTTACTTAATGTATGTTGACTGTTGTTGTTTTTAAGTTGATGTTAAAATTAGTAAAGGTTCATTATGGATGAGCCAATAGCATCCATCCAACCATTCAGACCATTATGGATGAGCCTATAAGATTCAACTAACCAAGTCCTGTCTGTGTTTTATAAAGCACATAAACCTGAATGCTTCTTTATGACTGTAAAGTTCACTGTACATTTGTCATCTGAAACAACGTTCAAAACTTACATTCATACAATAATGTTATGTTTGATTGTTATTATTTGTTAAAAAAAAATCACACCCTGTGTGAAGGAAGCGGTGCCTTTGGGGCGGGGCGTAACTAATTTCAGTTCGTCCCTATTGGTGGTCTGAGTCCACTTAGCAAATTTGAACTTGGTAGCATGCTGCAAACTGGAATAATGGCTGTTTAAAGCCCAGCAGACAGAGGGGGGCGGGGCTTACCAATAGGGACAGTTTGTCCCTATTGGTGGTTTTAGTCCATGCACAAAATTTGTACTCCGTAGCAAGCTGCGAACGTGAGTTATGGCTGTTTAAAGGCCAGCCAATGGGAAGACAGAGGGGGCGGGGCTTCAGCAATTCATGCTGGTCCCTATTGGTGGTCTAAGTCCACATACCAAATTTGGACTTGGTGGCATGCTGCAAACTGGAGTTATAGCTGTTTAAAATCCCGTGCCCTAAACGGGCGGACGGACATAACAGACGCTGGGGGTCCCTGGACCCCGCTTTGATAACCAGTGGCACGTGTGGGCAATGAGAGGAGAGATGGCATAGGCAATCTCCAAGTCCGTGTGTGTGTGTGTGTGTGTGTGTGTGTGTGTGTGTGTGTGTGTGTGTGTGTGTGTGTGTGTGTGTGTGTGTGTGTGTGTGTGTGTGTGTGTGTGTGCGTGTGTTTGTATGTGTTGCTTCTTTGCCGTGCTCATCCCGTGCTGATACGGACATACGGACAAAGTCAAGTGTAGAGCGGTTGGCACCGCTAAAAAAAGTCAATAAAGCTGAAAGTCCTTGAGGAAAATTAAGTGTTGCGTCTCCTAAATGTGGTGTGTATTTACAGGCAGTTTTCATTGGTTACCATGAACAGCAGTTCCTTGTTTTATTTAAAGGAGCGTAGTGTGGGTTGGGATCCAGAACTGGAGGAACCGGATCCAACATTCAGGAACCAGAATCGGTTCCATTTCATTTGGAACCGTTTCCAGAACCTGTTTTATCACACTGTCAGAGCTGGTATGTGGACTTGTCTGCTATATGTCTGCTATTGTGGTTCTCAAGCTTTTTCTTTTCAAAGACCAAAGAGTGTACAAATGGAGTTACAGACCTGTAAAGGTAACTCTAGGGTTTAACCCCGGGATTCCCGGGATGCGGGAATCCTGAGGTTATTTACCGTCCCGGGTACTGACTTTGGTTCCTGGGATGTTAGAAATGAATACTAATTAGTAGAAAGGCCTATCTACAGCGCGGAGGAATTACTATTATAATTAGCCAAGTTACTTGCCGCGTTGCCAACCAGGTCAGGGTCCCATCGTCCCATTGTGCAATATGGGACGCACTGAATGTACAGTAACAGTAATGAACAAAATAAAACACAAGTGGCCGTGATGCCCCCTGCCTGCCCTGCGCACGCTGATTTCACCGTTTCCTCTGCTGTCAATACGGTAGACACCAGTTGACTAGTTGAGATTCAACATCAAGTGAAACGCTGCATAAACAGTGGGTAGGTTTGATTTCGAGCCTATATTCCAGCTTAAAATGCGCGCAAGCCAAGCAATGCTTTTGATAGAGAGAGAGGAGAGACTGGAGAGCTGGAGAGAGAGAGCAAGAGAGAGCGCATGCGACAGAAAGAGAGAGAGAGAGAAAGTATTAGACCGGTGTGGTCCGATTTTTTTGTCATCATTAATGTAACCGTTAATGAATGGGACCGTTAAGAGGAAATCCTTAAGGAACCGTAATAGTTAAAATCCTAAAGGATCCATAACCCTATACATAAGACCTGATGTACGTACTGTATGTGTCAGGATTTAAATGACTTGATGTCATTATCTAAAAATCTTAAAATTACTAAATTGATACTACATCTAACAGACATAGAGTCGCAGTTTGCATTGCCTTGCTGTGCGTCCCAGCGGCTGTGTGGACACTCCCCCCTCCCCCACTCGCTGCAGCGAGCCCTAGGGCCATTAGTGGTCTCAGCTGTGAGAACGAAAGACTTTGATTGAATGGAATGTTAAGGAGTCAGCTTTTTGCTCTTTCAAGGCACGTGTTCCTCACGCAGGAATAACATGGAGAGGCAACGATTTTTACAGCTCAAAAGTTAGATTAATTTCCCTTACCAAGTTTTCCCCCCTTCAAATAAGAGCATGGTAAAAGTTGTGTAGGCCTAATCCACTCAGTTGTTCACATAGTCTGGCTATGAATCTGGACACATAGCCTACCTGCAATATCCGAACTGTAGTAGGGGTGTGCCGATATATCGTCCCGCGATATATCGCGATACGTTTTCGTGACGATGTGCATCGTTTTGAAAAAAATATATATCGTTTTGGAAAAAAAAAACAATAATAATCAGGCATGCAAATGCTGAAAAGCTACAAGTTTGCATGTCTGAATAATGCAAAACAGAAATATATTTTCCATATATTTTCATAATGGTTTAAGTGGTTACACACACACACATTCATTTATATGAATACAGTACATATTAATTTGGGGCTCCTTCACATAAACACGTTTGAGAATCACTGCTCTACTCTCCCACACACAGAGCTCCAGTTTGATATCTACTGTACCACCAACATACACATTTCAGTCAACTGTCCTTTCAGTCAACTGTCATGACATAAATATACAAAAGTATCGGCATCAAAATATATTTCAAGTACCAAAAGTAAAAAGTACTAAAACGTTTGAAAATAGCAGATCTACAAGATGACAACGCGTCGCAATGCGACGCGTTGTGAGCTTGTAGATTTGCTATTTTCAAATAGCCTCATGTATAAAAAGTGGTTAATGGATGTTTTATACTCATTTATATCTGCAAAGTAACTAGTAACTCGTTTTCAAATAATTATAGTGGACTTAAAGGAGACATCCGTTCATTTTTAGTGTTATCTTTGATATGTGGCAAATCACTCACCAACGTAGAAATGCCCATTGAGATACTCCACAAATCCCCCTGTCGACCCCCACCGTTGGCATAATAGGAGGCGCGAGGATAGCCCAAATTCGCCTATTTTAACAAATGCAAAGTCTGTTTTTTTCCTCCTAGCACTCATTGTGGAGCCCCATGAGACGCTTACAGGCGATGAAAGTCCCGACAAGCTAACCGGTAATAACAGAACGAGCTAACGCTGGCTGCTTAACTCTCTGCCTGGCAACACCAGGTTGCCAGGTTTCGGAGAGAAACAAGCAACGAGCGTTAGCTCGTTCTGTTATTAGCGGTTTGTTGCTTTAAGTACAGCACTTGAGTAAATGTACTTAGTTACACCACTGACTACATTTCACATATTTCTTCTTTTTTTCTAATTTGAAATGTTGTTTTAGCATACAAACCTACCACATTGTCACTAAGACAGTTATACCTGGTGTCTATTTCACTATCCAGTTAATTTGTATCCAAAATCTGGAATTTACTTTGAGGTCATCAGGGCCGGACTGGGACCAAAATTCAGCCCTGGCATTTTGGTCCGGACCGCCCCCCCCCCCCCATTTTGTCAACGGGAGGGGGGGGGGGGGGGGGGGGGGGGGGGTAATAACCCTAAAACATTTTTTTTAAATATATTTTTCAAAAAAAAGAAGAACATTTTTTTTTTTTTTTTTTTTTTTTTTGGCCCAGTGGCCCACTGGCCCAGCGGCCCACCGGGCATTTGCCCGGTACGCCAAATGGCCAGTCCGCCGCTGGAGGTCATGATTAAAGAAACAAAATATTCAGAGAGAAAAGTTTCTTGAGTGTTTCTTGAATGAACTAAGGGCCGTAATCTGAAGACTCACCTCTTCAGACTCCACCTTATCTTTTAGCACTTGCCCGGTAAGCTGTGTCAAAAAAAGCAGATCCTCTAAATCTGAAAAAAAAAAAGATATCCTGAAGAAATTGGGATTAAGTTCACTGTTAAATAATGTTTTTTTAAATCAAAGACGAGGAGGATTCTAAGAGATTGAAACAGAGGAGTGGATATAGTATGCTAAATCTGTCAAAAGTCATAATTTTGGATTTAAAAAAAATGTGGAATGAAAATACAGTTGTTAGTTCTAGGCATTTTTTTTTTGTTGGGAAAGCTTTTGCAGAAAATAGCAAGTTTACAAGCTTAAGTAATCTTGTCGATCGGCTATTTTCAGCAAAAGCTTTCCCCAAAATAACAGAACACAGAAAACACACTAGCATAGAGTCCTGTCCAGTAATGTTCTATAGTTACGGGGCCAGAGCTCTGCTCTGGAACCGTATTGTTATTGGCAGTATTCTGTCACTTCTTCTTCTTCTGCCACTTTTCGCAGTTCTGGCTGAACCGTGCAGTCGCTTTTTACGAAACTGCCATATGGTAGATGGTCATGAAAAACGATCAAAAAATAATTCTCACAATCTTTCGTCAAAAGGTGGCGCTATAGCACTCAATTGAAAATGCCAACTTCGAACAGGTACAACTCATGCCCTGTTTGACCTACAGCCATGAAACTTGGATACACATATGCGTCTCCTCATGCTGAACAACTTTCACCCTCTGACCTTCAGATCTCCCACCATTTTGAATTATATGAAAAACAGTCATTGGCTCCTAACTTCTGCATTTTTTCACTTATGGAAAATCCGTTGGAAATTTTTGTAGGCAGAGGTCCAAAGTTCAAGTGTGAAACGTTTCGTGCAGATTGCTCAAAAATCCCAGGAGGAGATAGATTTTAACTATTACAGTTTTATGAAAATTATTCATCTGTGCCTAAAACATACATGCAGACTCACATTTCTTTGAAACTTTGCAGAAATGTACAGGGTCATTCCAAATATCACTGAAACCAATCTTACTCCAATTGGCCAAAAGGGGGCGCTATAGCAATTTTTTGAAAAGGCAGACTTTAAACAGGCATAAGTCATGCCTCGTTTGGCCGAAAGTCGTGAAACTTGCTTACACATGTGCCTTGACTCATGAGGAACACACGTATCGATTTGACCATGAAGCTCCGCCCTTAGATTTTCCGCAATTTTGAGCAGTTTGAAAAATATTTGTTTTTGCCAGTTCTGGCTTAACCGTGCATACGCTTTTTACGAAACTCGGCCATATGGTAGATGCTCATGAAAAACTACCAAGAAATAATTCTCACACTCATTCGTCAAAGGGTGGCGCTATAGCACTCAATTGAAAGTGCCAACTTTGAACAGGTACAACTCATGCCCTGTTTGACCTACAACCATGAAACTTCGATACACACATGCGTCTCTTCATGCCCGACAACTTTCGTGGTCTGACTTTTGACCTCTGACCTTTAGATCGCCCACCATTTTGAATTATATGAAAAACAGCCATTGGCTCATAACTTCTGCATTTTTTCACTTATGGAAAATCCGTTGGAAATTTTTGTAGGCAGAGGTCCAAAGTTCAAGTGTTAAACGTTTCGTGCAGATTGCTCAAAAATCCCAGGAGGAGATAGATTTTAACTATTACAGTTTTATGAAAATTATTCATCTGTGCCTAAAACATACATGCAGACTCACATTTCTTTGAAACTTTGCAGAAATGTACAGGGTCATTCAAAATATCACTGAAACCAATCTTACTCCAATTGGCCAAAAGGGGGCGCTATAGCAATTTTTTTAAAAGGCAGACTTTAAACAGGCATAAGTCATGCCTCGTTTGGCCGAAAGTCGTGAAACTTGCTTACACATGTGCCTTGACTCATGAGGAACACATCTATCGCTTTGACCAGTAAGCTCCGCCCGTAGATTGTCCGCAATTTTGAGCAGTTTGAAAAACACTTAAACCCAGGATTTTTCAGCTATTTGCGTGAAACTGTATCATCTGTGTAATCTCCTTTTTCATAGTCCCTTGTCTGTTGGTCCAATGGCGTCTCCCTTAAATGAGTGCCTCCCAATCTCAAGGTCGCCAGTTCAAGCCTCACTTGATGCAGACTTAATTTAAGTTGAATTGCAAACAACATGACTGTATCAATGAATACATGTGCAAATGGTAAAGATAACCTGAAATGCTTATTTGAGATTACGATTTCTCAATGTATGACATACTTCATTCTGAAAATAGCCGATCTACAATCTCAAAACTTTTCAGATAGCAACGTGTTTCTGAGCTTGTAGATCGGCTGCTTTCACTGTTTTCGGTAGCGAGGAGACATACAATTTCTCTATTGGTAAATGGTTTGTGAACGAGTGATCTTAGTGTTGGCTTGGTTCATGACAGAAGGCAAGAGTTTATGATCTTCAACAGACAACATCAGCAGCCTATTAGCCTATCATGGGGCGGCCATAGCTGGGTGGTTAGTGAGCACGCCTAGGAAACCAGAGGCCCTGGTTGCCCCAGGTTCGATTCCAGGCAAGACTCTTTACCCCTAATTGCTCACAGGTTCTCATTGGAAACAAGACCACAAGGACTTTCATGAACGACCTGTTAAAAGGAATTATCCTTATCCTAGTCCGAAGGTTGAGAGTTCGATTCCTGTTAATGGCAATAGGTTGAGATGTCCAATCTATCCATTCTGTTTCCATCTCTCTCTCTCTCATCAATCTATTCCGTTTCCATGTCTCTCTTCAATCTATTCCGTTTCCATGGCTCTCTCTCTCTCTCTCTCTCTCTCTCTCCAGTTTCCATGTCTGTCTGTCTCTCTCTCACTGGCCCCGTATTATCGCTGCTTGCAGCTATATTTAACCCTTGGAATTGTGAAAGGGTTCTCTAATCCAGGGGTTCTCAAAGTGGGCATATAAAAAATGCCAAAATAGAAATCACAAAATCACAAAAAGTTTGTGGACAATTCTTTAGATTTTTGTTCTGGGATGAAAAAATAATAAAAATAACATTTCTTGTGGACAAGAAAATAAAAAAATATTACCCCATTTTTGGAAAAAAATCTAAAAACATTTCAAATAACAAAATTATGACTAACACTAAATGGAATCTAAATTTGCTGTTAAAAATAACACTGTTGTGGTGAGTGGACAGAGATTACATTTAACAACAAACCCAAACATTGTCACCTCATAGAACAGCTTTGAATGAACTCTACTTGTATTTGTCCCAGATGCAGCTAATACAATGTTTCAGCAGGTAAAGCTACAATATGTAATAATGTTATTAATGTTAATTATGCAGAGATTCAGAGCTGTTGAAATGTTCTACTTGTGGGCTACAGGATGAAACTGACCTTCATGCAGTACCTGTTGTGAACCAGGAGGTGTCCTGCCAGACTACAGGATGTAAATGTCTCATTAGAAGAGCAGGGAGACCAAATACAACTGATATACCATTATATAATATAGCATATCATATCATACTGTACATATTATAACATAACAATCATGACGTAACATCCCATAAGGGCACATTTTAGATGGCCTGTGGCTTCCTTCCTGAAATGTATTACATTATTTGTGGCCTGTCAAAATAGCCATGTGACATTGTGTTTTCAAATGAACCTGATGGGCAGATTCTTAACAGCTTGTACTCTGTGTTGTCTCATTCACAACATGGGAAAGAAAGGCTATTTTTATTTTGTTTACATATTTGTAGAGAGCTTTTCACAAAACAAAAGGCTGAATTGTTCACTTTCGCAGCAGTGTTAAGTAACTAACTGTACTTAAGTAAAATGTTAAGGTATTTCTACTTGTTAGTTACTAGTTAAATATAGATTTTGATTTTGATTTGATAGAGATTTTGATTTGATAGAGTATGTATTCCTGAACAACATTAGGAAACAAGCCCCAAATAAGCAACTACACTGTACTACACTATAGATACAAGCACCCAAAAAATGCAAACCTCAAACTACCAATATTTACAAGCAGAAAAAACAAGCCCCAAGTCGCTTATAATAAGCAGACTTGGCAACACTGATAACGGTAATATAACGCATTACTTTCGATAAATTATGACATGTAATGATTATTATTGTAATTGTTATGTCCTTGACATGAAAAAGTTTGAGAACCAGTCATGTAACTCATTACTTATTAATTACGATATTAAGTAATAAAGACATTATGACGGAGGAAGTTACTAGACCACACAAAGATAGATTCATACATGTTTATTTATTAAACAATAAAACATAACATAATGACACCATCAATGAACCAAAACTTGTTCTGTTTTCTCTTTTAACATGTATACATCGTCTGATTTATTCTGACACAAGTATAAAAAAAAAACACACAAACAACACAAGAATTAACCAATCATCTCTCTGCAACACCCGTCTAAAGATCATGTTTTTTTTTTGTTCATAGTAAAAACTGAAATAAAATCAATATTATAACAGGAAATAAAACAAAATATGTACAAAGTCTTCTTCTTTTTTTCTCATAAGTACATTTCTATACACGCACACACATACACACGCACGCACACGGGCGCGCGCACACACAGACACACACGGGAGGGGAAGAGAACTTGTTTCCCTCGATGAAGGCAAAATAAAAAAAGAAAGAAAGAAACCACTATTTAAAGGAATACTCAAATACTAAATTACTCACCATTGAATTCATGGAGATTTGATTTTAGATTTTTGTCTCATTCCAATATTTGACTAATTGAATTGACCAATCTTAACAAGAGAAAAAACATATTTAAAATTTTGAAAGAAAATCTCCATGAATTCAAGGTTTAATGGGCCATGGGTGAGTAAACGATAGAAAAAAAAAAGTCATTTTGTAGATTTTGATTATTATTACAAAACTTACATTAACCACTTCAGCCCTATATACATTTTGCCATTTGAAAATAGCAGATCTACAAGCTCAGGTACAATGCGTCGCAATGTGAGCTTGTAGATCTGCTATTTTAAAATAATTTCTATACATTTCATACAAGTTGTGAAATGGGACATTCTGCATAAAGAGTACTTTCTACCTTTGGTACTTTAAGTACATTTTGACACCAATATTTACAAAATAAGATCAAAGTTAAACCCCAAAGGACTTTAAATAAACACATTCCACATAAACAGGGCGTGTTTGTTTTAAGCTGCATGCACGCCAGTCATTGCTGCTCAGTGTTGCAAGATTATGCGAGAGATACAAGCAAAACAACCAGGTCTATGAAAACAAAGGCCAAAAAATAAGTGAACAAGGGCAGGTCAGGTCAGTCAAACCTTATTGACTTTTTATTCTTTTTAGAGCGGTGGTTCTCGAACATTTTCATGTCAAGGACCCCCCCAAATTAGCATGTATTTATGGTCACAGACCCCCCTCTGAAAATGTGATCCCCCATATAAGATCTGTGTTGTAAAAACGTTTAAAAAATAGCCGATATACAAGCTCACAACGGGTAGCTTGCAGATCTGCTATTTTCAAATAACTGATGTATGTAGGGGTTAAGATGGTTGGTTAAACTGAAGTTTGGCCCAAATAAGTGGCCACACTTTAGAAACAAGCCCCCCTACCCCCTAAAAAAGAATCTACAAGCGACCTGACAAGAAAACAAACCCAAAGTCGCTTATAATGAGCACACTTGGCAACACTGTAACCAACCTGGCGCTTCAGGCAGAAAATAAACCAAACAAACTCTCAGCATGTGTTTGTAGAGAGGCGAGTTGAGTTCAGGTGAATCCTGTTTCTACCTGATGTGATTATAAGCAAAACCTTTTTCAAAATAAAAAAAAATGAATTTTTCAAAATGTTCCCAAAAATCATTCTCAAAAACAGAAAAAAGTGGCAATCTACAAGCTCAAA